>NC_061112.1:81062770-81230243 GCF_002878395.1 Capsicum annuum
GAAGCCCTCATGAAGAACAGGGTGATGAAATTACAAGTTGAGAGCTCGCCCGAAGAACAGTAAGGAAATTGCAAGTCAGGAGCCTGCCTGGAGAATAAGGTGATGAAATAGCTAGTCAAGAGTCAAGGAAAGTTGCATAGATAGGACTTTTGTAATTTTATTTATGTTTTTCACTTGTAATTTTTTTTTGATACAATGATAGAGTCGCGGACCAGAACCTCGACAGGACCTAACTCGACTCTCCAACTCGGTATAGTCCCTCTTTTTCAATTATTGAACCACATGTGGCTTGATTCCCACATAACTTGGGTAGGTACAATTTCCAAAATAAAGACTCGGTTGTGTCTGTCCTTCTTTTTCTTTTTTTAATAAAGGTCTGGTCAAAATTCTGTCTCGTTGTCTACTTCTTTATCTAAAAACACTTTGTGTTTACATCCAAAGAGGGACATGGTGTAAACATATAATTTTGATCCTCCCAGAAGTCGAATTTACCCGTTTACCTTGTCTTACCATGTACCTTACCCCCATGTGATAATTCTTCCACAAAAAGACAAAAATAAAAAAATTCTTAATAATCAACACCCTACCAATCAAATTTAACCACCTTACCCTAAACAAAATAACAACTTTCTACCCCACCCCCTACTCCTACCCTTCACCCCTACCCACGTAACACCCCCTTCATATTTTTTTTCTTTCTTAGAAAATATATACACCCACCATTTTTTAAAATAAAGGAGGCACAATACACAGAACATACGCACATACATATAAACGGCATACACACTCTCTCATAGCTTTCATTCACTTACCACACCACAATACCCCACAGGATACACACACACCCTCACACGATACACACAATAACTCACTCCCTCACCATAGACACACAGAACCCATCGAGAATGCACATACACAGTGATATACACTCACAACACATAGCAAAATAGTAGATCAAAAATGGAGGGAAAAAGAATAGAGAAAGAGTAGAAACAGAGAGAAAGGGGTAAACCTATCGGGAAGTTCAATTTTTCCAGCGAGAAGCCGCTGAAAAATTCCATTCCCTTGCCGAAAAAGCCCATTAACAACCAAAGCCAGCTCCACTCTCCCAAAACTCAGCAAATCAGCGACCAAATACAGCTATCGTCGTCGACACTGTTCTAGCAAAGTGAAAAAACGACCCACCCTCCCTCAAAATCCAAAATTCTGGACCGATTGAGCTCAATGGAGCTCCGATGATACACAGAAACGAACCAGTTTCATCCACGATCGAACCCTCATTGAAATTATAAGTGGGTCTCGTTGATTATCGTAATTTTATTTGAATTTCGACAGAAAATAACGAAGGCTATACTGAGGCTATTTTGTTTGGATTGAGGTTCGATTTGAGGTTTTCGGATCCGACTCCATCTTCTAATCGCATAATTTGGTACAATAAAGGCTTTATTTGAGGCCCATTTCTCTTTCTCATTCTCGGTTAATTTTAATTATGTGATATTTTATGTGGTAAATTCATGGTGTGTGGACTTTATTTTTATTGATTTTGATATATTTTGGATCATCATGGTTGATTATTGATATCGATTGATTGATTGTGTGAATTGGAATATCAAAGGACTTGGAGTCAATTTGGGGGGGGGGGGGGGGGGGTAAATCTTAATTTAGGGATGACATTAAAGTTGGTTAATTCATAATTTTATTTGAAATATTTAATTTCTTATATTGAATACTTTTGATGTCACTGAATCCGATAGTATTATGTTTTAGGCCGAGAAGGGATAGGCAAATCTTAGATTTAGGTAGGCAAATTGTAGAAATTGATGATTGTTGAGTGATTGAATTATTGTGTTTGAGGTTGTTTCACTTCATCACATGAAATTGAGAAGATGTATTTATTTTATCGGGGAATGCCCCGAGGTCTATGCACTTATTCACCGGGGAATGCTCCGAAGTATTATATACGCAAAAGAGGCTCGTGATCAAGGCCCGAGTCATCGGGTAAAGCATAGTGTAGGATAGTTAGAATAGTTTAGATTTTAATTTCAACATTTTTTTTTCCGGTTTGTAATAAATTGGATTGAACACTATTTTGGAGTTTTGACTGTTTGATTGTTTGTTTTTTGTATGTGTTGTGTTTTTTATTTGGTTTATACATTCTATAGTGTCGTACTAGCTGATATACTCTACGAAGCAATCGTGGTCGAACCACAGGATCGAGAGATACCTAACACCTTCCCCTCGGTTAACAGAATTCCTTAACCAAAATCTCTTTTCATGGACCAGTTTTGAAAGAGTCAAAAATTATTTTGAAAAAGAATTTTCAAAGGTAACCTGGCATACCAGATATATGCCAATTGGCGACTCTAAGTTTTGATTGTTAAAAGTCCTTTTCAAAGCAATTTGTTTCTTTTATCATTTAATAATAAAAATCCTTTCAAACTTAAAATCATTATCTTTTTGATTAAAAAAGAGGTGTGACAATACATCATAATGTATCTAATTCATGATATATTATAGATGAGATTAACTTATGTATCATAGATAAATCTGACTCATGATACATACATTGTGGGTGAGACTATCTTATGTATCATTACTTAATTAGGCAGGCTACTAATACATTGAAACGACATCATATAAGGTATGTTAAATGGTAGAAAATACACACAAGAGTAATTGCATGTTAATATATCTCATGATACAATATTATGTTGCGTATATGATACATTTGAAAAAATATATTTGCCATGCTATATCAAACTCTACAGAATTAATTAGACTGTCGTGATTTTCTCCCTAATTAATTAGATTGTTTGTTACTTTCCTTTTAAATCTACAGAATTAATTGGCAATGTATCAGGAACACTATGTATTATGCTTAATATTTTTTGGAATTTTGAGTAATTGTGAAAAGAATTGAAATTGGGAGTAATTAACTCTCAAACTGATAGAATTTATATTGTTTATAATAAAATATTATCGTAATAGAAATATGTTAAGTCATGCTAAAATAAGTTTAGTAAGTATTAGTTACATGACTGAATATTAAAGAGAAAAAATAATATTAGGTTATGTATTTTAAGTGTCTAAATCAATGCAAAATTATAAAAATTAGATATCTAACATTATTGTTGTTTCTACTATTGAATTGAAATTTTTCGCTTAGTTAACCACCAGAGTTGGCATAGTGGTTCAGCGTTATGTCCCTTAAGCAAGAGGTCGGGGGTTCGATCCCCGCCTCTGGCGAATGGAGCAAAATCTGTGATCAGTTCCCTACCGCAAAATGCACTGACTGAGGAACGGAAGATTAGTCTTACGGCTGCCGACTGTGGGGATACCTTGGGAAACAAAAAGAAAAAGAAAAAATTTCGCTTAGTATTAGTGTTGATTTAATTTGGGTAAAAGACATGGACCGACCATTTTTTTAAAAAAAAAAATGGCCCAAAATTTGAAAATATGGACAACTGTAGCCAGTCGACCCAATTTATTTTTCTTTTTTAGCCATTTGGCCCAATTGATACACTTTTATACCACATTGATACACTTTTATAATACATTGATACAAATTTTCTACAATTTTTAAAAAATGACCCACAATTTGAAAATATGGACAACTGTAGCTAGTCGACCCAATTTATTTTTCATTTTTAGCCATTTGGCCCAATTGATACACTTTTATATCACATTGATATACTTTCATAATACATTGATACACTTTTTAAAAAAGAGAGGAAATTTTATACAAGTACATGCAGTCCCTATACTCAATTGATACTCTTTTATACCATATTGATACAATTTTATAACAAGAGAGAAGGAAAACCTATGCATGCATATGTTGTTCCATATACTCAATTGATACTTTCTTATATTAGATTGATACACTTTTATACCGCATCGATACAGTATATATACCACATAAATACACCTTTTACAGAGAAAATCTGTGCAAGTATATACATTAATTGCAACTAAAAATTGTATAGAATGTATAGAAATTATGTAATTGTCATATAGAATGGGTATATAAACTATAAAGTTATTGTACAAAATATATTTTTTATGGTGTATACAAATTATATCATTCTTATATAAAAACATAAAAATAAAATAAATAGCATCATCAACTAGCTAGAAAAGAATAACTACAAACTTATATTTGATTGTTTAAACAATAAAGAGCAAATTATTTTTTTTGTACTAAACCAGCACGAAAAATGAAACTAGAAAAAAAGCTAAAAGAAAAGAAAAGAAAAGAAGTAAAATGACAACTATAAAAAATGAAAATAAAAAGAAGAAGAAGCGGAAGAAGCTAAGCTTACCAAAGTTGGTCGCTATTTGGTCAACAAATGCGGCTATAAATCGGAAATTAAACATTTGACTATTTTTTGAGATTAGTTTCAGTCGAGATAAGCATATGGAATGACTATTTACTGGATTTTTAGTTTTAAGAGCTATTTTTAGGAGATTATTTTAATTTTAGGTATTATTTTAGTCTTTTCCCCATTTAATTTTGATTTGGGCTTTATTTTATTCCCAATATCTATGGGCTATAAATTTGACCAGTTAAAAGTCTAAGTTTAAACTTGAAATAATTGATTAAAAGATTAAAAAAAAATTATGAAAAAGTTTTTAAAATGTTTATAAATTACATCACCGTAAATATTTTTACGTATAAAATATTTTTCAAAATTGTATACATGTAATAACCTGTTGATTTGACTATTTTAGTTTAAACCATATCAAACTAATTATGACCGAACTATTCTTTTTTCCAATAATAAATCAAATCAAACAAAAACCATGAATCACGTTTTTTTTTTTCGGGATATGACTCATTCGATGAAGCGGTTTTATTTTGTTCATATCTAAGCATAACAAAACACGAAGAAAGAGATATCATAAATAATAAAGAACATCAACAACACCAATAAATATTATAATTGTCGAAACAAAAGAAATAATATATAATAGGTTCCCTATATAGTAATTAAATTTGAAGTATAAGACAGTAGGAGAAAAAAAAAAATATTCTCACTTATGTGGGAAACTAGATAGGGTGATTATTGACTAACCTTCAACTGTAATGCTTAACTTTTAAGTCCTTTTCTCTAGATCATATCTTCAATAAGCTGCACATATTTTAAGTTTTGTCGAATCACATCTTCTTTTAATAATTCTTCGACCTATATCTAACTCTCCTCAAATACATCATATAGCAAATCCCTCACATTTCTTACCTGACATATCTAGACATGTTTCAGATAAAAATTTATACTGCATGTTAAAAATACTTAATTCGGATGACCCCATTATCGAACCTGCCACTAGCTAGTCCGCAAAAGTCAAGTTGTGGCTTGTGTGGATCCGAAAGGAATTAATTATGGTAGCTGGAGATTCTAAAGTTTCCACCACACAACTGTATTCTAAGACCATATATATCAATAGGAAATATCTTAAAAGGATGGGATAGAGTGATTTACTAAACTTAAAAAGCTTAGCAAAGTTACAAGTTTTAGCTAGCTAGTCATCAAGCAAAAAAATTGTAGAGAGAAGAAGGATGGGAGTAGTTGAAGAAGCTCACAACGTTAAAGTTATGGGCTCAGGCTCGAAGACCGTAGTGCTTGGTCATGGCTTTGGGACTGATCAATCTGTTTGGAAACACCTTGTCCCTGCCCTAGTCGATGAGTATCGTGTTGTCGTTTATGACAACATGGGTTCTGGCCCGACTAACCCAGATTACTTCGATTTTGAACGTTACTCGTCTCTTGAAGGTTATGCCTATGATTTAATTGCCATTTTGGAGGAACTTCAAATCACTTCTTGCATATACTTGGGCCATTCTATATCTTCCATGACTGGTGTTATTGCTTCCATTTTTCGGCCGGACCTCTTCTCCAAAATCGTTTTGCTTTCTGCTTCACCAAGGTGAACTCATGACATATCGCAAATAGGTTGCTATATATGTTTATGACTTATTAGTATTATTATAGGTGGTATTATGATCATCATATAAAGAAAATTATGCATTAATCAATTCATACTATTACTTTTCATTTCGTAAATTGGATTTCTAAATCTTTTCCATTGTTTTATTTTTTAGAAGTGTTTAGTATACTCCGTTCTTTTCTTTTCTTTTTTAATCGTTACTGCTTCAATTAGAGTAGTGTTAATAAAGTGGAGTGTTTTAAGAGAAAAATAGCATAAAGTTTAGATTATTACTCTAATAATTATTATACGTCTTTACTAACAAGTTCAAAAACCTTGAAGGAGCCCACCTTGTAATTGAAATTGGGTATAATTACTCCGTTAATCTATATATCTAGCCAGGTGATTACTTGTTTAACATGAAATTAACTAATTGAGTGGAAGCAATTGTATTCTCCAATTTAGGCGAAAGTGGGATCGGAGGGGAAGGGAGTGGGAATTAAGTGCTCAGAATTGGTGTAATTACATGGTGTAATTACCATTAATTTTGCAATTTCTTTTCATTTTTAATATTTCCTATATTTATTTACATATACTTATTTACCTGTTAATTTGAAAAGCTGATTCAATTTTCTTATAATTACCTTTTATTTTTAAAAAATATATGCACTCAAATTTTGTAATTACACAATATTACTCCGTCATATTTTACTCGTCTCAAATTTCCTAATTTGATTTCTCAGTTTATTTGTCATTTTTCATTAATCAAGACAAGACAATTTTTTTTTTTCTTTTTTACCCTAAGTATTAATTATTTTTCTTCAAATTAAAATGTAAACATCATTTAATAGGGATATTATGATAAAATAATCATGTTATTAATTATTTTTTCTTAATCAATGTGCAATGTCAAATTGGGATTAGTAAAATGAGACCGAAGGGGTATATGACATCGAAAATTACAACAGTTAAGTTGCACTCTAATAAACAAACAAGTCGTTTTTTGTTAATACACTGACTGTTGCTTACCTTAATAATTGTCCGTCTCATCAATTTATCGTGTTAAAGTTTAGGAAATAAGAAAGATTTGAAATTTTTAGTCTAAAATAAGTCATATATGTTTGTGTAACTGTAAATCATATAAATTAAAAGTAAAATGAATATTATAAAATTAAATTATTACTAAATATAAAAATATAACATTATTTTTGAAGCCAACAATAGTCCTGCCACAGATTAGAATAGAGAAATTACTATGCAGTAATTCCCAAGCACGCCCTAAAAGATACTCATATATAGCACCAGTCAAGAAACTAATATATGTTTCGTTTATATAGGTTCATAAATGCAGAAGATTACTTCGGAGGATTCGAAAAGGAAGACATCGACCAACTATGTCAAGCGATGGAGTCGAACTACAAGTCATGGATCGATGGTTTCGCGCCACTAGTGATTGGAGGGGACATGGATTCGGTGGCAGTACAAGAATTCAGTAGAACCTTATTCAATGTGAGACCAGACATCTCGCTAAGTGTCTTTCGTACAATTTTCACGTTTGACCTAAGACATTTTCTCTCCCGTGTTACGGTTCCTTGTCACATTATCCAGAGCTCCAAGGATTTGGCCGTGCCAGTGGCAGTTTCCGAATATATTCACCAAAATCTCGGTGGGAAGTCAATCGTCGAAGTCATCTCAACTGAAGGTCATCTCCCACACTTGAGCGCACCGGAGGTCACTATTCCCGTGCTGCTTCGCCATATTTCTCATGATATTACAACTGATGATGCTTGCTAATATATAGTTGAGTGCTCATTGTTGTTCAAGTCTTGAAGCTTCCCAAGTTCTATGCTGCTGAGACTCTGCAAGGGTCTATCTTTTGTCTTAAATTCAACATATACATTTTCATGAGTTGGACTTCGCTTTTCGTGCTTTTCATTTTTAAGATTTGTTTTGATCATTGAAACGACATTGTTGTGTGGTGCTTTATAAAATCCATGTATCTGCTGGCTATTTAATCTATGTAGACTATAATACTCTATTAAATATTTCTTTTGTTTGGTCAATAGTTTGAACTAATTAATCAGATATTAAATTGCGCATAAAGATAATACATATGATAATGCTTGATTTACTCATAAAAAATTCAGTTATCGTATAACTAATACAACGTTTGCTTCCAAATATAGATAATACCTACACTATATTATGCTTAAATATATGTATCATTTTGTGCAAATACATATGAGTATGAAGGGGCAAGCTGAGTGATGGAAGTTATAGAAAATTCTCTCTTCTTCTCTCTCGCCGCAAGTTAGCGTGCTGCTAATGCCCGCCAGAGACGACGGCTAAGAGGCGAGGAAGACCACGACTGGAGACGACTAAGCATCAACTACAAGATCTAATGGAGGTTCAGTTGAAGAATGACAAAGTGAGCCTAGTGTTAACCTCTAATTTTTGTCCTCCATAACTACGTTTAACTCTGAGTTTTTTGATTTTAAATAAAATTAGAACATTTATTTTATCCAAATAAAAGGCTTTTCAAAGTATTCATCTAGGATAATTTGTCATTTTAAGTAGCGATTACAAATTATCGTATTCAATAATACGAAATTATATAATTTTGTTACTTAAGTATTCATTTTACGGAATATTAAATTTTAATCAAGGCTTATCTTGAAAATAAAATCAAATAATTAAAGTCTCAATTTAAATGTAATTTGTTCGTGAAAATAATTTATTTGGAGAAATATTTATCGGATTTTGATAAATCAAAAAGTTCGGAATTAAAAGGGGTATTAATTCGTGTCGAATTTTGATTAAATTTAGTTTATTTATTAAATTTGATCATAATTGAAATCAAATTGACCATTATTGCAATGCAATTGGCCAATGTGGTTTTCAATCAGACCAAAATATTAATTAGATTGAGCTAAATTTTATATCCTAATTGGGGTTATGTTTTAATAACCCCAAATTCCCAAAGCAACCTAATCTCCCTTCTCAAAATAATCCACAGTAGCCTAAAACACCCCTAGCCAATCCAATATATGTATTAATGAAGATAGTAGTAGAAAGATATTACAGTAGATACTATACATCTATGATAGATACAAGAACAGAAGCTAATTTATGTAGATATAATTGTTTACCAAAAAGTAAATGGGATAAATTAAAAACACCAATAATAGTTAAAGGATTTAATAACAAAGGAAGCTTAATTACTTATAAAGCTAAGAATGTAAAAATACAAGTATGGGATAAAATATTAACAATAGAAGAAATCTATAATTATGAGCTAATATCAAAAGATATGCTTTTAGGAATGCGTTTTTAGATAAATTATACCCACATATAATAAATAGAATGGATTGGTGGTTTACAACACCATATAAACAGAAAGTAAGAGCAAGAAGAGTTACTAATAAAATAAGAAAGAAAACTGATTGGATAGAAGGAAGTGAAAAAATTATACAAAAGTTAGAAAATATAAAAAATACCGAAGATACAATAGAACTAGTCGTATTTTCGATAAATAAAAAAGAAATAAATATATTTTTAGTAAATAAGATAGAAATAATTAAGAAAAAATTAGAACAATTATATAGTGAAGATCTATTAAAAGGATGGAAAAAATATAAAACTACTATAAAAATTGAATTAATAGATAAAAATAGCATAATAACCCAGAAACCATTAACATATAATTTTGATGATTTAAAAAAATTTAAAATGCACATAGAGGAATTATTAGAAAAACAATATATATAAAAAAGTAATAGTAAACACAATAATCCAGCATTTATAGTAAATAAACACAGTGAACAAAAAAGAGGAAAAAGTAGAATGGTTATTGATTATAGAAATTTAAATGCAAAAACTATGACATATAATTACCCAATACCAAATAAGATATTAAAAATAAGACAAATACAAGGATATAATTACTTTGGTAAATTTTATTGTAAATCAGGATTTTACCATTTAAAGATAGAAGAAGAATCTAAGGAATTAACCGCATTTACGGTACCACAAGGATTTTATAAATGGAATGTACTACCATTTGGATATAAAAATGCACCAGGTAGATATCAACATTTTATGGATAGTTATTTTAAACGATTGCCTAATTGTATAGTATATATAGATGATATACTATTATATACAAAAACCAAAGAAGAACATTTAAAATTATTAGAACAATTTACGGATATAATAGAAAAATCGGAAATAAGTTTAAGTGAAAAGAAAGCTGAAATTATGAAAAATCAGATAGAATTTTTAGGAATACAAATAGATAAAAGTGGAGTAAAAATGCAACAACATATAGTACAAAAAATAATAAATTCAAAACAAGAATTAGATACAAAAAGAAATTACAATTATTTTTGGGATTAGTAAACCAAGTAAGGGAATATATACCAAAATTAGCAGAAAATATAAAGCCTTTACAGAAAAAATTAAAAAAAGATGTAGAATATAATTATAACAAAGAAGATAAAAAAATAAGTCCAGAAAATAAAAATACTTTGTAAAGAATTACCAAAATTACAATTCCTAGACGAAAATAGAAAATTTATATATATAGTAGAAGAAGATGCTAGTGAATGTAGTTATGGAGGAGTACTTAAATATAGATATGAAGAAGAAAAATTAGAACATCATTGTAAATACTACTCAGGTACGTTTAATGAAACAGAAATAAAATTAGAAATAAATAGAAAAGGATTATGCTCATTATATAAATGTTTATTAGCAGTTGAGCCATATATTGTATATAACAAGTTTATTGTACGAACAGATAATACACAGGTACGTTGGTGGCTAACAAAGAAAATAAAAAATTCAGTTACAACAAAAGAGATTCGGAGACTAGTATCATTTACAATTGAAGTAATTAGTAATAACAAAAATGTTATTACAGATTACATATCAAGACAAAGCTACAAAGACTGATATAATAGAAGCTGATACTTTAGAAAAGATATTCAAAACCCTAACTACGCTTTCAATGAAAGTGGACAGTATGGGTAATGAAATAGAAAAGCTAAAGACTAATGAAGTTAAACTGAAGTCTGAAGCTATAAATCAGCTAACTCAGCAGTGTGCAGAGCTATGTTGATCGGAAGATATTAAAATTTCAAAGCTATGTCGATCGAAAGACATTAAAATTTCAGAACTATGTCGATCAGAAGACATTAAAATTTCAAAGCTAGAAGGAGACGTTGGGATACTCCGTAAAACCCATAACGTTTATCAATCTACTTCTGCAGGTACAAGCAAAGGAGTTAGGAAAAACACAAATATGAAACTAAACAAGCTATTTGATAAGCCATATATTCCAAATACACCAAAAGATCCCATGTTCATACCCCCACAAATTACCACATACCGAGACAGTTTAAACCAAGATAAAAAGATCTACAACTATACAATCCGAACATACATAGAAAATATTTACAAAATACAAACCTTCTTAAATACTAACCCCAGAGCTACAAACATCCAAAAACAACATACAAATTACATAACCCAGAAGCTAATCGGATACAATAAGCTAATTGCTTTACCCAAAACCAATCCAAATCTAGTTAAAACATGTTACGAATGTGGACTACTTAATACCATACATACCCAAGACAGAAATGAAATATTCAATATACCAGAAATATATAATTCATTTAACATTTTTAAAAGAATAACCAAAGGTAACCTATTTTTTAAAATATATGATTCTTCTTTCTTATATTGTCTCATTGTAATAGTTGTAGTAGTAGTAGTTTTGATTATTGCATTATATGCTGAGAATTATTTGTTGTAGAGGCCTTGAGAGCCATAGAATATCGTGAAGGAATTACGATTATTGTTTGAGATGATATTCCTGTCGTTCTCAATTTGACAATTTCTAATTAGTCTTCAAGTTCACCTTTTGCTTTAGGTGATGTTTTCTTTTGGCGTAAAATCTGTGGTCATTGTCTTTTTTTTTTTATTTAGCCTGATTGTCATTTTTAAATTTGGCACATTGTCTTCATTTAATCAAATGTCTTCCTGTTTTGCTTTAGTCCACGCATTGTCTCAGCTTTAAGTTTAGTTTCCTCTTTTTAGCTTGAATTTTTCTTGTTTTGTTTATTCGTCTGTAAACTTGATTTTGATGATAATAGCTTAGAATATTTTCTTTGAATTTAATCAGCGTTCCAGTTTCTTTGTTCTTTGGGTCGATAACAACTATTTTCTAAATATTCTTTGACTCTCAATGTCAATGGAAGTAATGAACTTAGAATTCCTTCAGGATATCTTGATGTTTTAGTTTAATGACTTGTCAAGGAAAGGATAGAATAGGCCTTAAACAACCCAAAATCTTGTGTTTTATGCGTTCTTTTCACTTTGTTTGCTCTATTTTGCTAGTAAAATCGTCTAAACATGTTTGACTATAGAAAATATGTAATTTTCCTCGAGCTGTTCTATTTGCAAAATATTCACTTTCCCTTGCTTTGATTTTTGTTTCTCTTGTCGTTGTGGTCGTTTGTTAAAAGGGTCTAGTTTGTTGTCTTTTTGCTTAGATGTTCCTCATTCGTTTTCACTTCTCCTATTTCCAAAATACACCTTTTTTGATGTTTGAAAATGCAAAAAAAAAAAAAAAAAAAGTTAGTTTCAGCATAAAGTAAATATTTTTTCTTCTACCTGAAATATAGAGGTTGACTTATCCAAGAGTGTGACTATACTTTCAACTACGAGCCTTTATTTAGACCAAATAGCTTTCACCTAAATATTTACTTCTTTTTCCTCGAACTTTGTTTGCCCTATGTTATACGGTGTTAATCCTAGTTTACTCAAAGTGATAATTATTTTTTTAATCATCAGCGAAGTGTATTTAGAAGTAGACTCTACTGATCATTTGGATCATAATTATTTGAACATTTAAGTCCCAATTTGTGATATTCTAGCCTACTTTACATGATTTTCCTTCTTTCTTGAATAAAACCTAACTTGCTTGACTAGTGTTTCAGTAGCTAATATATGCGTACCTCATTACATTTTATCTATACGAATTCAGAATTTAATAATTGTTCTTAGGTTTTTAATACAAACTAGTTTCTCATTATTGTAAGTCAAAACAATGCGTTTTCTTCACGTTTGAAGATGTGCTATGTATGATGTAACTTGAAGTTTTTGCCTAGTATAACACACTGTGTTCCCTCTATAAATTAAAGTCCTACTCATGTCTAGTGTTTTACTTCTTTAATCTGTTTAGTTAGAAGTTTAACATAATTGCTTGAAATGTTCAATATTAATTCGGTATGTTGAGCCCTTTTCTTGATAATGTGCTAATATTGTAAGATTATTCCTAATAGTAAGCTAATATGTCTTCGACATAGTCACTTTGTATGGTAAATAAGTGGTTCTTTCCTTTATAAGTCTCCTTATTAACACATGTTGTTGCTTATATATTAGGTCTCTATGATGTTTCAATTAGATTGAAGTGTGTTATCTTCACATATCTAAATGATTATTCCAAGTTAGTTAGGAAGATATTACATGCTTTGCCTTTATGTTCTTAAATCTGCTTTTTATCATTTTGGAGAAATATTGGATTAGCTGAAATGTAAGATCCAACTTTTTTCATATAGCCCTTCTTTGTTTTATTGATGTGAACATATCTTATTATTTTCAATCGACTTTTGACTATTTATTAGGATCCCTTTACTTTGTTTATGTGGTTAACCATGTATTAATTTTTTTCATATTTTCTTTCCTTCTTTGGTTGATCATGTATTAACTAATTTTTGTTTTCCTACTAGGGTTGATCATGTGTTTGACTTCCTTTACCCTTCGTCTGTTCCTTCCTTTTGTCGATCAAATATTAATGTGCTTTATTTTATTTCTTTGCATAAAAATCGTTCGAGTCCTACATCGACTCTTTCCCTTTAGCATATTTATCATGGACCAATGAGACCCATCTTTTCGAGTCAAGCTCAAAAGAAAGTTCAAAGTCGGTCACGTGACATACAAATACGAGGAGTTGAAAGAGAAAAAAATGGGTCAAAAATCTATTATTGAAGTAGCTAAGAGACTTGAAAAGTCTCGTTCTTTTTATTATTATTGCTTTACTTGTCTTTATTCATTCATTTATTTATTTATTTATTCATTTAGGGTTTGGAAGTCAAAGTTGTAAATTAATACAGGTAAAGCAGTTGTAGGTTGAAAGCCTAAAGTGACTAGTTTAGGACAGGTGCAGGTAGGCCAAAAGATTGAACTAAGAGTTTAGGACAAGTTTCATAGATTTAGGTCCAAAGGGGTCAAAATCTCTCAATCCCTTCTCTTTACTTCTTTTCCATTATGTTTATATGCTAGCTATTTTCTATGGCCTAGTTAAATTCTCTACTAAGTCGTTAAAAAATTGATTTTGCATAAACCTCAAAAAATATTTTTTAATCAAATTTTTTTCAAAAACCAACTTCTTTTTCAAAATTGGTCAAGGAATTATTTTCAAATATTCCGGATAACCGCAAGTTAGCGAAATAATCTTAGCGCCTTAAAACCTTCCAAGAGTATTTCTAGGAACTACTTACTCAGAATCTTCAAATTTAAATG
Organism: Capsicum annuum; assembly: GCF_002878395.1. Classification (NCBI taxonomy): domain Eukaryota; kingdom Viridiplantae; phylum Streptophyta; class Magnoliopsida; order Solanales; family Solanaceae; genus Capsicum; species Capsicum annuum. The sequence goes on from NC_061112.1 coordinate 81,077,288, forward strand.
ATTTTTTTAGTTTTGGAATCGTTCAAGTAAATCCTAAAGGTTTTCTTAATTTTTTCTAAATAAATTAAGTGGCGAATCTATTCTCGAGTTTTAAAACTTTTTTTCAAAACTGAACTCGTGAAAAAAAAAGTTATTTTCTCTGCAAAACACCAAGTACAAGTGCAATTGTCGAAACTAACACATGCCTATACTTCTGGGATTGGGCTGCACAAGGACGGTTTTGACTTAGGTAAAGGAAAGAATGTGTCACCGGAGGATGGACAACACCAGCAGTCTGTTGGAGTGAGGTCGATAGAGGTAACCTATAGAGAATCAGAAAATCAAGCTAGATCTGTGTAATTGATGGGGGAAGGAAGGTAATCTATGCCCCTCAAATGTATAGATCTAGATCGGTGGAAGTGCAACAATTGAGGAAAAAAATGACAAGTCCAGGTGAAAGATTAGCTAAGGAGATGCCTACGCCAACTAGACAGCCTATGAAGGAGGTGAATAAAATAAATACCTGGGTAAGTGTACACCTGGTAAAAGGATTGCGCTAAGAGGAATTAATTTAGGGTTTATAGCACCAACAGTATAAGATGGGTGAAGATACCAGTGTTGGATCATTAGGATATTGATGATGATAGTATGATTTTGGAGAACTTAATTATTCTCTATATAATTAGGAATTATCCTTCGATTGGGGCAGTAGATAAATTTCTAATGTCTAATTGGAATTTAAGACGATGCCACTCATTGTAACTGTGCGTGAATGCCATTAATCGGTATGCACATATCAATGCGTATATTATATTGTAAAGGAAAATGCAGTGTAATGAATATTTTTATTCAATTTTTATCATTCACTGATAAGAAAAAAAAAAGATGCTTCACTATATAATTACTATATTTTTTGTTTACGATTGACAGTAGGTAAAATACGTAGTTAAAGAACGATAAACACCGAATTTAATGATTATACAAACAACATAGAATGCTATATCTTAAATATTAATTAATCCATAAAATTACTGTATTGTGATTTAATTCAAAACAAAACTTATAAAATAAAAATGCAGGATTGAATAAAAACCTGTGTGATGAATTTAAATTGAGTGATAAAGTAAGGAATCGTCACCAGAACTCGAACAAAACCTAATTTTCAACCTCGATCTTTCTTCTTTTTTTTTTTCTTTTCTTTTGTTTTTCTTCTTCCTCTTTGTTTGATATTTGCTTTTCACTTTCTGATGTTTTCACTCTCTGTTTTCTGCCTTTGTTTTTCTGGTTTCTGATAGTGTAGATTGTACATTGTAGGAAGAGTCCTTAAGTAAGGGGAAGACTTGGGGGGAACAGTTAAGGGGAAAGTCAGATAAAGGGAAGAGGTTGGGTAGTTTTAGGATTTTAAAATTTGAAAATTTTATTTAAACTTTATTTTATTATATATTTCTTAAAAATTACTACTATAGAAAATAATAATAATAATAATAATAATAATAAACAAACAAATAAATAAAGTAAAATAAAATAATAATAATAATAATAATAACTAATTAATTTTATATTTAAGATAATACAATAAAAATTTATAAATAATCTAAAACAAATATAATTGAGATAATTATAAAACTACTAGTCTATTTATTAAAATTAAAAGGAAAATATATATTTTTTGAATTTTCATATTATTTAAAAACAAAAATAACAATAAAAATAAAAATAAAAATATCCCAAAAAGTAACTTTACTTATTATCTTTTATTTATTTTCAACTAAACTTATTAAAAAATGAAATAAAAACTAAAATAAATATTGCACAAAAATAAAAATATTTAATGTCGATAAATAGGTTAAAACTCGAGGAGGATCAAAAATCATGTGTCTACATTTTGCTCCTCTTTGTGTGAAATCTTGAAGAGTTTTCATACAAAGAAGTAGACAAAGAGATGATTTTTGATCCTCCGATTATTCAAAAAATGATGAAAAAATAATAAAGAAAAAAAATGTAACCAAGTCCTGATTTTGGACAGCTACATATCCCGAATTTTAAGGGAATCAGGTCATGTGTAGTTCAAAGATAAAAAGTGAGAGAAAGAGATAAAGGTCTAGTGAGATTCCGTCGAGTTTTCGATTTTTGACTTTCTGCTTTTACATTGAAATGAATAATAAAAAATACAATGAAGATACAAGCGAAAGATCCTATCTATGCTACTTTTCAGGAATCTTGACTTGAATTTTCATGACTTCTCAAATAGTGAGATAGTCGTTATTCTGAGTTGAACTTGAAACACAAATGTTCCTTCTCGTTGGCTTTTGGCATTAGAGAGGAACTTGATAATTGATTTATTCTTCAAACTTTCCTCTGACTTGAACTTGACAATCTTTACCCTATTCTTCAGGTGGGCTCCTGAACTTGCAACTGATAATGTTCACTCTATTCTTCAATAGGCTCCTGATTTGCTACTTCTTCACCCTGTTCTTCAGGAAGGCTCCTGGACTCAAAGTAAACAGTAAAACAAAAAAATAACACCCCATTCTTCAGGAGAGTCCTGAGTATAAAATAAATTTCCATTCTTCAGGAGAGTCCATAGCAAAAAGTAAAATCCAATAAATTCGAACAAAATTTTGCCCCAGTTTGTACTCCAAAAATGACTCACTAAAAGGTACGTCTTATAGGAATCAAAAGGAATGACTCGACTAAAAGGTATGTCTTATAGGAATAAAGGGTAATGACTCGATTAAAAGGTACGTCTTATAGGAATCCAGAGAAATGACTCGACTAAAAGGTACGTCTTATAGGAATCAAGGAGAATTACTCAACTAAAAGGTACGTCTTATAGAAATCAAGGGGATGACTCGACTAAAAGGTACGTCTTATAGGAATCAAGGGAGTCACTCAACTAAAAGGTTCATCTTATAGGAATCAAGGGGAATGACTCGACTAAAAGGTATGTCTTATAGGAATCAGGGTGGATGACTTGACTAAAAGGTACGTCTTATAGGAATCAAGGTGGATGACTCGACTAAAAGGTACGTCTTATAGGAATCAAGGTGGATGACTCGACTAAAAGGTACGTCTTATAGGAATCAAGGGGATGACTCGACTAAAAGGTACATCTTATAGGAATCAACGGGATGACTCGACTAAAAGGTACGTCTTATAGGAATCAAGGGAAATGATTCGACTAAAAGGTACGTCTTATAGGAATCAAGGGGAATGACTCGACTAAAAGGTACGTCTTATAGGAATCAAGAGAAATGACTGGACTAAAAGGTACGTCTTATAGGAATCAAAGGGAATGACTCGACTAAAAGGTACATCTTATTGGAATCAAGGGGAATGACTCGACTAAAAGGTATGTCTTATAGGAATCAAGGGGAATAACTCGACTAAAAGGTACATCTTATAAGAATCAAGGGGATGACTCGACTAATAGGTACGTCTTATAGGAACCAAGCGAAATGACTCGACTAAAAGTTACGTCTTATAGGAATCAAGGGAATGACTTGACTAAAAGGTACGTCTTATAGGAATCAAGAGAGTGACTCAACTAAAAGGTACGTCTTATAGGAATCAAGGGAGTGACTCAACTAAAAGGTACGTCTTATAGGAATAAAAGGGATGACTCAACTAAAAGTCTTATAGGAATCAAAGAGAAATGACTCGACTAAAAGGTACGTCTTATAGGAGTGATGGTTCAAGTTAGGAAGTGCTTCACCTAACAAATAAAACTTGAATTATCCAGATTAGGAAGTGCATCTCCTAGGGGTTGAATTTTTACTATAATTTGATTATCAAACCTTTGCAGCAACATTGCTTCCTGCATCTGTTGAAATGAGGTATTGCAGCCCTTGATATTTATGCTCTGATGTCCTTAATTTGAAGGTAACATGTTTCCTGTTTCATCAAAGAAGACTTGGGAGTTCAAAAACATGGTAGCAGGTTTGTGGATTTATCTTCCGTGACAATCACTCTTACTCTCGTCACATTTAACCTTGCTTCCAACCATTAGCATTTGTCACCGACTTACTATATCGTTGACCTAAACTTGGATTATTAGAAGTGACTTTGAAATAAACACAGTATCTTTGCTTTGTCATGCTCCTCAAATAAATCCTTTGAACCTTGGTATTTCCATGAGTTTCCTGACTCGTCTGTTGACAAAACTTTTCTGTATGCCTTATTTCGACTCACAATCATGTCTCTTTCATGTGTTGGCTTTTTGTCTTGCTTTGTGCAATTGAAGAAGCTGGTAGCCAGTTTTGAAATCTTTTCTCACTTGTTATGACACGGACTCGACTCAAAGACACAAAAAAATGACAATAATTTTTATTTGATGATAAAGATACCAAAAAATCAAAAATAGAAAAATAAAAAGAAAAGGAAAAAACAATAGGCATCTTTTTTAAAAAAAAAAATGACAGAAGAAAAATTATTTGGGTGTGGTAGCCAATTCCAGCAATCATGACATGCATTTTGAATTAAACAACATGATCTACCACACTAATTATTACAACTCTTGTTCACTTATTGAGTTTGAAATGGAATCAATCTTGAATATGCTCATCTAGATCACAATCCTCCTTCGGCTAGTGGCACCTCAATGGGTTTTTACCAACGCCAATCTCATTTTCATTTCTTTCTCAGCTCATTGTCGCCTTATGGTGCCCAAAAGGGTTTTCACCAATAAGACTCTCTCATTTTTACTCATTCATTTTATTTTTTGGAAAAATAATGCCCAACATACGAAACATCATGCACCCATAACATGTTTAGCCTTGATATTCTCAAAGATCGATCCGAAGCTCTTTTTTTTGTTGTAACTTGGCTTTTGGAAAATGTTAGAAAGAAAGGGAGGCATGTGGCTCAAAAATTTACATAATATTTTGGTGAAACATACAACTTTTGGAATCGACTTTTTTAAGAAAATAAACTTTGCCCCAGTTTCATTTCATTCTGGGTAATTTGAATTTTATTTTGGTTGGACTGAACCCAGAGTAGGGCTGCCTATCTTGTCATAGCAAGAATCAAGTCAAACGTAGTTCATACATCTTGTTCTTTTGCTTGATTTTCTTTCTTTCTTTTCTTTTCCTTGATTTTTCTCTCTTTTTTTAGAGAGAGATTTTTTCCGACTTTATTTTTTCTTGATACTTTTCTGACTCTATTCTTTTTTTCTTGACACTCTTCTGACTCTATTTTTTTTCTTAACACTTTTTTTTTCTTTTTTTTTGCAGATTCTATTTTGATTCCAAAAGAGGGATATAAAAGAAATAAAACCGAAGCTCAAAAGGGATAACAAAGGATGACACAACATTTGGATAGCAGAATGAAATATCTTCGTCATATCAATCCTTAAAAACTCAAGTACATAACATGCAATCTAGGGATGGAACATGAAAATCATATGCATCTTTTCAATATTGACCGTGACTAAGCACATGCACGTGTGTCACTTTTTTTTCTAAACTTGTAAACCATACAAGTCTACTTGTATTGTACTTTCCTCACAACAGATGACTCTTTTTTTAGCTAACTTTCTTTTGCTTCTTCTGACAATAGAAACTATATATCCTCTGGTTGATCTCATTAAAAAATTCTTGAGTTGAACCTCCTCATTGAAGATCAAGTCATTTTTTATTCGCAAAGTGATTGCCTCAAAACATTCAAGTGAGGATGTAACTAGGTCTCCAAAACATCTAAATACTTTACTTATTTTTCTTACATTTTTTGTCAACTCTAGGATCTTGATCGAATGTTTCAACATTAGATTGGGTTTTAAAATCTGACTGAAAATTCAACGTGCTTATCATATTAGCAGAATCACCCTAGAAAGAGCTCTTTGAAGAAAATAAAGACAATATATATTAAGAAATAAAAATAAAAGGGACACACATTTTATTGACAGGAAGATAGAAGGTTTGAACAAAAATGATAAGAAAATCAGACTAGATAGGTCCTAAACTACAACCCTAAAATAATTCAGGTAATAGAAAAGAAAACAAAACAAACTACTAGACCTCTTCCTAGTAGGGAGAGGGGTGACTTCTCAATTTCTCAGCCTGACAACTTAGCCACTGATTTGCATATCAACATGATTAGAGCTTCCACTACGATCAGACACATTCTTTTCAATAAATAAGTTCGGGATCCCCATACTTGACTCATTGTTTCCCACATATCATGTAGTACCACGTGCTGACGAAGAACTCTGTGGGGCGGTTGAGGTGCCAACATTTTGCACCACAATTAATTTTTCTTGAATCATTTTCTCTATTTCTCTTTTCAAAACACGACAATCTTCAGCACTGTGACCTTGAATATTAGAATGATAAGCACATCGTACATTAGGATCAAAATATTTTGAATGTGGATTGGGAATATACCTAGGGATGGGATTAATCATGCCTCATTTCCTCAATTTCTGGAACAAACTGGTATAGGACTCCCCAATTGGCGTGAAATTATCTTTTGCCTTCCTCCTTATTGAAAACTCTGGCCTCGGATGGAACTTAGATTTAGAGGCTCCTTGATAAATTTGTGAGTGTCGAGGACGACGCAGAAGGTCTGGGGCACACCATTGTGGATAGGAAGACGAATGAGCATTCGACTATGCATTGTTTAAAGGATATTGAGGAAGTGGAATGGAATTTCTTGGATTTTGGAGAAAGGAACCTTGTTGCATGTGGTTGTGTGGATCTAATATGTAAGCTCGGGATTGAGGCTGACAGTATTGGTGGGTTGGACCTCTCAAACTCTGCTTTGGCCCTGGCATGACAATAAATGTGTTTTTTTTCTTTCCTTTTTCAATTTCCCTTGATCGATTGCAGTATCGTCCCAAATGCTTCACAGAATCCTCATGTCCATCATGTTCCTTAAATTTTGATATCTCAAAGCTTTGATGAAGGTTGACACTTGAAGACATGCCCCAGTCTTTAATAGTAAGGAACGGAGGAGGAGGATGCCTACCGGCCCAAGCTTGATACATTTCCATCATTTGTTGTCTTAGTCTCAAATTCTCTTCCTTTAAACCCTCATTTTCCTGACTCTTTGTTTGATCCATGAGGTCACTCTCTATATCTTTGTTGGACACAGCTAAACCTTCTTTAGATTTAGTATGATGTGGAGGACCAGCCAAAATACCACAAACCAACCACCTTAAACTAACTGTATAAGAAATAACAAAGGCGTCAAAATGCAATATTTTTTCAAAAACTCTTTTTATTTTATCTTCTTTTTTGAAGAGATCACCGAATCCTAGAAAAGTTGCCTACGTATCTCACTAAGATGAGAATTAAGTATGCGGAGTTCTCAAAAATTAGAGATACGAATAAATATACTTTTTTTTAAGAATGAGAAATTTATTTATTTATTAAATAATATATTTTCTCATTTTTGAAAACAACTTCTTCTTTTTTCTTAGTTTAAAAGGAAACACAACCATTTTTTTAAAAGATCACCGAATCCATTGAGAATTGCCTATGTATCTCAATAAATGAGAATCAGGTGAGCGTAGTTCTTTAAAATTATGTCATACAAAACTCAGCCTTAAGACCCTTAAAGGTTCAGGGCTGTTAAGATTTATATATATTTTTTATTTTGTAAAAACTTAGTCTCATGATCCCTAAAGATTCAGGGCTAATAAGATATATAAAAATATAAAAATTGGACTTGAAGATTAGAAAAATAATTGTGAGAATCATATTTTCAAAATATTTCCCAACAAATCTACGAATAATTTTTTCAAAAGATAGGGTCGTATCCTGGGAAGGACTTCCTACGTATCCCACTAAAGAGTGAGAATCAGACCCTCGTAGTTCATAAAGACCGTAAAACTATGTTAATAAAAAATTTCCTTTCTTTTGAAAATAAAATTTTTCTTTTAAAAAAAAATAATGATTCACTAAATGTGACGATAATTTAATCTCTTGCATTTTAAAGTAGCCTAAAGCCGGTCAACAAACAAATAGCCATCCAAACAAATGTCAAAGAGCATGTAGGATGAACATGTTGGTCTTTATAAAGTAGGTCACCAATCCTAGACAGACCCGGCCCCTATGCTGAGTCTCGTTAAGTCAAATGCATATGATGCAAATAAAGCGGCACCTAATAGGGACAACCAGATTCTGAGTTGTCAGTTCTTCTAAGTTTAAGCCTAATAAGGATAGGTGTCTAGACTGGCTTACCCGAGCGGACACTCGAGCCAGGGAGGGACAACTTGGTCGGCAGCAGGGCAATAATGCCTTCGTTGCTAATCCGAACCCCGCCTAACATGGGTGACTATAATCCTTCACCAGGTGCCTGTACACTCCGGCTATCTCAAAAAAAAAAGTAGGATGCATACGCTGCATTCCTTCTATCCTATTTCAGAGACTCAGAGGGGGTGCACAAGAGAAAATAGTACATAATACAAATAAATCAATAGCAAAACGGTAAATATGCGACAAGTAGCACATAAAGCCAACAAATACAATATAAAATAATTAAATCAAGTAAAGTCAATATCAAAAGCTCAAATTCTTATTTATTCCCCAACAGAGTCGCCAGAGATATCACACCCCTTTTTCGCCAGAAAGGTTTGAAGTCGAAGAGTTTTTTCCAATTAAAGTGACAGTTTTAAATAGGGATTATTTTATTTACAGAGTCGCCACTTGAAATTGAGTTATGGTATTCCAAGTCACCTTTTTGAATCCCTATTCAAAAAGAAATGACTCTTTTATTTGGTCTGCGAAAACAGAAAATCAGGTAAGAAATTCTATTGACCGAAGGAAAGGTGTTAGGCACTCCTCGAGTCCCGTGGTTCTAGCACGGTCGCTTTTATTGACTTATCTGGACTTAAACTATTTTGGATAAATTATGTTAAGGCCTAATTCGCTCATTTTTAAACATGTTTATTATCTTATATATATATATCGGTAAAAAAGTTAATTTTAGAAAAATATTTGTCAAGATGCATTATTGCATCCTTGAAAAATTTCTCAAAAAGATGCGTACGCCGCATTCTTCAATTGAGATGAACATTTTAAACATGTCTAAAATTTGTTTAATGGTAAAATATTTATTAAATTTTTTTGTAAATTCGTAATAATTTTTATCTATTCGAAATTCTATTTAACCTTAACAATAAATTTGAATAAATTCATTTAAGGCCATTAACTAATTTGACAAAAATAATTATTATGATTTATTAATAACATCGAATAAATAACATAAATAAAATAAAATGAAAATAATAGTAAGAAGAAATATAGTATATATACAGTAACCCGTAACCTTTTTTTAAAACAAAAGTTTTATTTCAAAGAAGTGCACATTTTGTCATTATTGAAGTTTAACAATGGAATTTCATTGAAACTGCGCAGTGGCGCCCTATGTCGAGTTCACCGGGATTGTCTCTTTCGGCAAAATTTATGGTGGTTTGATCAGTTTTTGGTCAGGTTTTTGAGTGATGGAAAAAGGGAAGTTGTGGTCGGCGTCATGACTAGTTTTTCTGTTGGTTAGACAGAGAGGGAGGAGGGACGACGGTAATGGGGCTGCTGGTTGGTTCATGATGCAGTTGACAGTGTACCGACAAAGCCACGAGCAGTCGAAATCGGTCAGATCTGGATGGCTATGGCGTGATAGAAGTGGAAAAAGAGGAGAAGGGAGCGGCGTCGCAACGAATTCCAGCGAGCAATTCACCTTTTTCAGTGATGGATGGATTGTTTAGTCACTGAAGAGATAGAAATTCCGACGGGTCTTCATGACGGGGTTGGATCCGGTGAATTTGATGACGTTTTCGGTGAAACCTCGCCGAAAAATCTCAAACTCTTTGCTTCTCCTTATTTTCTCTGTCTCTTGATTTCTCATTCTTTTTCTTTATCTGATTTTTTATTTTTTGAGTATGTTCGATATATATTTTGTTCAGTGTATGTGAATGTGTGCATTGTAACTGTGTGTCAATGCCATTAATCAGTATGCACATATCAATGTGTATATCATGTTGTAAGGAAAAATGTAGTGTAATGAATATTTTTATTCAATTTTTGTCATTCACTGATAAGAAAAAAAAAAAGATGCTTCACTATATAATTACTATATATTTTCTTTACGATTGACAGTAGGTACAATACGTAGTTAAAGAACGATAAACACTGAATTTAATTATTATACAAACAACATATAATGCTACATCTTAAATATTAATTAATCCATAAAATCACTGTATTGTGATTTAATTCACAACAAAATTTATAAAATAAAAATGCAGGATTAAATAAAAACCTGTGTGATGAATTTAATTGAGTGATAAAGCAAGAAATCGTCACCAGAACTCAAACAAAACCTAATTTTCAACCTCGATCTTTCTTCTTTTTCTGCTTTTCTTTTGTTTTTCTTCTCCTTCTTTGTTTGATATTTTCTTTTCACTTTCTGATGTTTTCACTCTCTGTTTTCTGCCTTTGTTTTTCTGGTTTCTGATAGTGTAGATTGTACATTGTAGGAAGAGTCCTTAAGTAAGGGGAAGACTTGGGGGGAACAGTTAAGGGGGAAGTCAGATAAGGGCAAGAGGTTGGGTAGTTTTAGGATTTTAAAATTTGAAAATTTTATTTAAACTTTATTTTATTATATATTTCTTAAAAATTACTACTATAGAAAATAATAATAATAATAATAATAATAATAATAATAATAATAAACAAAAAAATAAATAAAGTAAAATAAAATAATAATAATAATAACTAAATAATTTTATATTTAAGATAATACAATAAAAATCTATAAATAATCTAAAACAAATATAATTGAGATAATTATAAAACTACTAGTCTATTTATTAAAATTAAAAGGAAAATATATATTTTTTGAATTTTCATATTATTTAAAAACAAAAATAACAATACAAATAAAAATAAAAATATCCCAAAAAGTAACTTTACTTATTATCTTTTATTTATTTTCAACTAAAGTTACTGAAAAATGAAATAAAAACTAAAATAAATAGTGGACAAAAATAAAAATATTTAATGCCAATAAATAGGTTAAAACTCAAGGAGGGTCAAAAATCACGTGTTTTCAGTTATTTAATTTTTTTAAATAATATTGACTCCTAAAATAAATCGAAAGAATCCTTATAAAATAAGGACTTTTAAAATATATGGCAAAAAATGTATATGAAAAATTTAAGAATTTTAAAATTTAAAAATAAAAACGTAGCCTTATATAAAGTGGAGCCAACACAAATTTAAAAATAAAAATCTAACCTTATATGAAGAGAAGTCAGGGCAATATAATACTGAAAGAGATAAAAAATGTCGTGGAATGCTCGAAGAAAAAAGAAACTCCATGAAATACAAACAAGCAGAATGGATTAGATTGAATTATTTTGGTTCTTTCATCAACCTTTTTCATTATTTCCGGTATGTTATTTAGGTTCTTTCCTCAACCCTTTTCATTATTTTTAATTATTTATATGAATTTTTTTTAATGAAATTTGAGAAAGTAAATACTAGGCACTTTCTTTACTTAGAGTATTTAATTCAAAGTATTTAGGTTCTTCCTTTAGGTTTTCATTTTTATTTGCTTTAAGTTGTGTCTTACATTCATTATTCATTATTATAAGTCTTTTATCTTTCTTTATTTCTTATAGTTGATAGTTTTAAAGATTATACATGAATTATAAATAATTAATAATTTATAATAATTTTTCTCTTTTAATAATTTCTCATGTTTTTTCTTTCAGTTAAAAATTTACGATAAAAAATTAAACAAAACAAGCATGTTGCTATCAAATGAATTAATAAGAGAAATCAAAGATTATCTCCTTCCTGTTCTTTTTTTTTTTTGTTTAAATAAAGAGCTTATAGATCTTTTAGACTCCAACATTTTATTGTATATCATGATCTGTAGTTTTATAGTTATCCATTGAATAGTTACTACAAAATGAGAATCTTGAGTCAAAAAGATGTCTATATTAGTGATATATGGTAAGTGACTTCTAAATCATGAAAAATTAAGACTTAAAATATATGATAAGAGAACAATATATGATAAGAGGTATTATGAAAATTAATATCGACAAATTTTCTCAATTAAAATCCAAATTAAATTAAATCAAACCACCCCACCACCATTAACAAAAATGACATACATGTACAGTGATGGGTATTTAATAGGGCCTGGGTAGGAAATCATCGTCGGAGTTCTAACACTATTGAAAAAAAGAGATGTCGAAAGAACAAGGAACTTTTTGTTTAATGATTGAGAGTGATATGTATAAAATTGAGCACATAAAACTACTGTATTTTTGTTAGTTACCATTTGAAATAACTAAATTCTGTAACAAATATCATTAGTATTAATGATGGGAGTGTTCTGATAATTTAGTTTGAGTTTTAATTTGTAGGATTGCACGTCAAATTTAATTGAGAATCCATTTTAAATGGTAATTCTAATTGGAGTTGGATCATTTCTGTCACGATCCAAAAGCAAGGATCATGATGGCACTTGTCGTGGCATACCTTAACAAGTAAGCTTATCACTCAAACTGATACGAAAAAGGAGAAAAGACAAAAATGCCCCCAAGGTGAGGCTTCTATAACTAAGTCAAACCATACAAGTAATTACAACAATGGGGAAAGAACATATCCAAAATCAGGTGTCAATGGTATAAGAACTACTAATACGATCCATGAGTCAAATACGTTAGCAATATCCACAAGGAACAACATCTATCTCCAAATACTAACAAAGACATACTAATGTAGAAAGATAGAGGTGAAATCTGGACGCATAAATGTCCAACTACTATCTTGAATACTTTGAAGGCACACGACGTCAAGTCACATGAGACACACCCGAACCTGAATCTGCACCGAAAGGGTGAAGTAGGAGTGAGTACTGTCCACTTGTACTCAATAGGTATCATAGACCGATCGAGCAAAGTAAAAAATAAAGCATACAAACTACTCACTAAGGGAACATCACCTGCAATCAGAAAATGTCCCACAACTGTATCCCACACCGTTTGCAGTAACATTTCTAATATATCACAATTACAACAACAGCACGGTATGTAGGACACAAACATACATTGTATCACATGCAAGTAGAAACAGAGAAGAACATGTATATATAAGATGGTCAAGTATAAATAACAGGATATATAGCAAGTAGACATATAAAAAGTCAATATAGCAATCCAATAACAACATCAATCGCAATAAAGCAAATGCAATGTACAAAATGATGCTGCTGCTGCTGATGATGATGATGCATGAGACTATTGCACAGTCTCTGTATACACCTATAACCTAAAGCTTCCTGATGTAGGACCTATAGAGGGTTCGTAAGCTTGTATACTACCCGTATACACCTTTAGAGCTAAAACTTCTCGATGTAGGACCTATTGGGAGTTCGTCAATTCGTATACCATTACTATTCATAACTCTTCTCCGACATATCCTTCAGAGAGGTCTATAAAATCCGATGTTTCCAATATTTTTAAAATTTTTCCAGTATTTCCAATGTTTCCACAAATTAAGTGGGACTAATAACAACAAGTATATACGAAACATACAACAAACAAGTGAAATTATATGTATGATGCCATGAGGATGTAAAGTTAACAATCACTCAATGAGTATTTTCACAACCAACCACATGATGTATTTCCACAACCAACCATAATGATACATTTTCACAACCACGTGGCCCAATACCCGCTCATTATTTTCAACCGTCCATAAATTTCCACATGTTTCATATATGCCCATTAGTATAAATATATCACAATACACCAATGGTACCACAAAAGGCATTTTCAACAACATAATATAATTATTTGTATGTATTCAAGGTTATCAACATCATATAGGGCCCCACACGGTTACACATATCACATAATATCTTAATTTCAATAATTACATCACATATAGGCACCCACACGGGCACAACACATAGATATCCATTTTTCATGATTAGTTTCCACTCTTGACATGCATTTTGTACCATCATTAACTACCCAGTCCAGTCTAAAAGAGTTAAGTCATAACCAACCTTGAAGGCTAAAATTGGTCTGCAACACTTCAATCACAAAGGCTTACTTCTCACGAACGAACCCGAAATAAACTAAACAAAAAAATATAGAATCTATGCATCAAAATAAATCTAACGATAATCATATTGACTATTTTTTTTTCGGGATCAAAACGAATCCCCAAAACGAGTTTTCAAAAAAGAAGGGGAAATCATAACTTTAATTCAAGAACATGTTTTCTATATTTTTAGGAATCTACAGATGAAAACCCAAGTCAAATCAAGTAAAAAATGAGGTTCAAATCGAAGAAAAATTATTTTAAAGCTTTAGCGGGTAAAATCTTTGAAATTCGTGTAAAAATCAAGAATCAAAGTTGTTTTGAAGGTTAAATTGATGAAAAAATAGTAGTTATAAGATTTTTGGGTGAAAAGGGTGAAATTTTAATTTAAAATCAAGATTATGATTTTTGAGAAATTAATCAAGAATTACAGTAAGAAAAGATGAAATCTCACCTTAAATCCGCAATAGAATCAAGAAATAGATGTTAATCTAGCTTCCCAAGCTCCCACAAGCTTCACTTTTAAACTCTCCCACCATTTTAGGGTTTAATAACTCTCAAGAGAAAAGGTGGACGAATGAGCAAAATGGGCCAAAAAGGGCTATTTTATAGTGCAAATTTTTCTGCACCAGATTTTCCGAAGTCCACACGGACTTTTATGGGGTGCCAAAATTTCATTCGGATTTCGATATATGCAAAAAAACTATAAAACCACACTAAATTCGATGCTCCGGACTCAATGTCGATATCTACATTTTGAAAAAAATATCATTTTCATAAAGTTGATCTCCGAAACTCAAAATCATAATTTTTCAAATCGAGGATCGAAATGAGACTTAAAAGATGTAAAATCACACCAAATATGTTAACACCTTAAATCAACATTCCGGATTTGCAGGCACAGTCCGTTCAGCCATCCGTCACCATAAATCAAAATATATCCACATAAGTCCAAAATAAGGCTCTCGAAACCACCAAAAATCACAATATCGCACAAAAAACACCAAACTGCAAAGAAAACCGTGCAAATTACCCGCACATCCTAGATACCACAATGCTTTATGAAAAGGGATAAAACAGTTAAATCACATAAAATCACAAATTTCAGATATTTCATCAAATTTTCAGGTTGTTACAATTTCGGGCAAATTAAAAAAAAATTGTTGGTTGGAAGGGTATATATATGATAAGTTTCATGACAACGATAAGTATAAATAGTCTGATAGTATAACTAAGGATAAACTTAGCTAATAAACGAGAGTAAGAGGCTTTTTTTGAGACTATAGACCACAAATATAAAAAATTTCTCTATCCTTTGTTGTACTTTCATATAACTCTGAAGACATGTACTTTCTTTTAATAAAAATATATGTATTTTTTGGTGAAAAAATAGGGAAAGACTTTTCATAAAAAATATATTAATTATCTGTTGTCTATACAATTTTTATTTTACATATGTTGTTGCTGCAAATATTAGATGTGCTTATAGGCATCTCCTGCTATCCTTTGTTGTGTTTTCATATAATTCTAAAGACGTGTACTTTCTTTTATCAAAAATATATTGTGAAGCTATTTTCTTGTTTTTGGTTGTGCTTTCATATAATTACAAACACATGTACTTTCTTTTAACAATAAATATGGTTTATTTCTGTGAAAAAGAAATGAAAAAGAAAAAGAGTAAAAAACTTATCACGAAAAAATATGTTTAATATTTATTGTCTATACAATATTATTTTACAATTACTAGATATACAATTGCATGTTTATTAGCTTTTAGCTATTTTTAAATAAATTATTCTTATCGTGCTATATTATTTGACGTAATTGTACACGTGCAAAGCACGTATCCTAAACTAATTTTAAT
The DNA here is from genome assembly GCF_002878395.1 of Capsicum annuum. Taxonomy (NCBI): domain Eukaryota; kingdom Viridiplantae; phylum Streptophyta; class Magnoliopsida; order Solanales; family Solanaceae; genus Capsicum; species Capsicum annuum. The sequence continues at coordinate 81,093,197 of NC_061112.1, forward strand.
AAAAAATGGCTGGCCAAAGATGCCAAAAAGGGCCAAATGTCCATGGGTGGAAAATATTTAGTGTTAGTGGTCATTTCATGGTATTACTTTGAATGACAAATTTTAGTGGAAATAGTTTTCTAAAGTGGTCATGTGGTTCCTTTTTTCCTTCGAGAATTCATCCAACTCATAACATGTTTTACACGATAAGTACCTCCTTAAGTAAAGTTTAAGAAAGCTGATATAACTTACCTCGAAGCTAAATCATATCAGGAAATCACAAACTAATATTTCCTTTCCAAATAGCCTTTGAAGGCTCCCAATCTATCAAAAATAAGTTATACACATAAACAAGAGTCCAACGATACTCATATTGCTAATGTTACAAACTAGGTCTTAAAAATCAACTAAAAAGTCAATCCCAAGAATTCAAGGGTAAAATTAAAATCTTATTAGAAAATCAATTTACTCATCACTTAAGGAGTTCAAATATGATATTTCATTGAAAATGAAGTTAAAATTGAGCCTGAAATCACCAAAATATCATATTTTAACTTTACCCCCCCAAAATTTAAATTTTCAAGATAAAAAATCAAGATTTAAAGGTGAAATCATGAAATAATCTTTAGGGTTTGTTTAAAATAGTATAAAAATCTTTAATATGAAATTTGATTTGAAAATGGAGAAAGATTTGATCTTAAATTTCAAACTCTTAATCTTGAATTGGCCCAAAATCCAAGGCAAAATAATAGGAAAAAACATAAATCTAAGGTTTTGAAGCTTAATGTTTAGAACTATAGGTGACAAAAGAGTTTTAAAATGAGGTATAGGTGACACAAGTCGTAATAATTGAGTGAAGGTGAAAGTTACTCTATTATGGATTAAGAAAGTTGGAAAATTTTCAAAATAACCCACAAGTTTTTAAATTTACACTTTGATCCAAATGTTAGTTGATATAACGAGAAACAGAGGAAAAAAAGGTGTGTGTCTCTCTCTTCTCATCCGTTGTTGTCTTTTCTCTCTTTGCGATTTTTGTTGTTCATTGCTGCTGCTGCTTTATTCATCATCTTCTACTTCATTATAATCATCTTATACTTCATTATCCTCTTCATATTCTTCTTGTTGACCATTGTTGATGTTGTTGTTACCGCAACTGCTGCTCTTTGACCAATTTCTTAGGTCAAATTTTATTTTATACATCACTTTCAACTTTGGCATTTACTTGATAGGAGACTTTGGTAAGTAAAATTATGCTTTTTAATTGAATTTGTCATCTGGGTTAACTGCTAGGGTGTTGTTTTTTCAACAATAGCTAGCACATGAACATGAATGCAACATAAGAGCTATCTATTTAAACAGATCCATCATCTGTTGCACCAGATAGATATTCTGTTGCAACATAAGACTCATATGTTGGATTCATGTTTATGGTTCTATAGACCTGTAATATGAATCGAACAGATGGATAATCTTTTCCAACAGATAATTAATCTGTTGCACCAGATTAGTAATATGTTTCAACAGACAATTAATCTGTTATAACAGAATATTTATCTGTTGCAACAGATGAATAATCTATTTCAAACAACACAATATAGCTCCTGTCATAAATCCAACAGATTGCCTGTATGTTGATCTTTTGCTATTGATACTGGATTTAAATTATTCCTTAATCGTAGACATGTTTGTTGAGAAGAAGAAATAGACAAAATGAAAATTAAGTAAGAATTAAAACATCAAAGTGGATGAAACATAAATTTTTTACTAAACAAAAAAATAAAAATACATAGGTAAAAGAAATATTTCATATGTTGGATTCATGTTTATAGTTCTACAGTTCCCGTAACATGAATCGAACAGATGGGTATTCTGTTGCGACACATTAGTAATCTGTTCTAATAGACAATTAATCTGTTGTACCAGAATATTTATCTGTTGTAACATATTGTAATTCTGTTATAACAAATGAATAATCTATTTTAAACAACACAATATAGCTCCTGTCACAAACCCAACAGATGACCTGTATGTTGATCTCTTGCTATTGATACTGGATTTAAATTATTCCTTAATCATAGACATGTTTGTTGAGAAGAAGAAATAGACAAAATGAAAATTAAATAAGAAGTAAAACGTCAAAGTGGATGAAACACAAATTTTTTATTAAACAAAAAAATAAAAATACATAGGTAAAAGAAATATTACATATGTTGGATTCATGTTTATAGTTCAATAGTGCCCGTAACATGAATCAAATAGATGGGTATTCTGTTGCGACATATTAGTAAACTGTTCCAACAGACAATTAATCTGTTGCACCAAAATATTTTTTTGTTGCAATATATTATAATTCTATTGCAACAGATGAATAATCTATTTCAAACAACACAGTATAGTTCCTGTCACAAACCCAATAGATAACTCGTATGTTGATCTCTTGCTATTGATACTGGACTCAAATTATTCCTTTATTGTAGGCATGTTTGTTGAGTAAAAGAAATAGACAGAATGAAAATAAAAATGTCAAAGTGGATGAAACATAAATTTTTTATCAAACAAAATAAATATAAATACATTTATACATAGATAAAAGAAAAAAAATCTAATTATTATTATTATCAGCCAGCCAATCTTCAACCGACAGTAGCAGCGCCCTCCTCATCCTGTGGATCTCCCGCAACATCCTTACTCTGATAGCAACCAACTCCCCCTGTATGTCATGAGCCTACCTCTGCAGTTCCCGCACGGCATCTCATAAAATGGCGACATCCCACACTGGATCAATCATACCTACAACACACATAAATTGACAAAAAATTAAAAATCAAGAAAAGAAAAGAATTCAAAAGTAATACAACATATATTTACACAAAAAGAAAGAAAAAAAACTTACCAGAGACAGGAAAAAGCTATCAAGTCCTTGAAAAAAAAGTAGTTGAAGGTGTAATATGAAAGATAAGAGCAAGAAATAAATAGATATGTGTAGCAGAATGAAGGAGTAAAGAGGGACCTATTTATATAGGATTAAATTTGAATGAGTTAGACAAAAAGGCGCGATTGTTCACCTTCATTTATTAATTACATTCAAACTAGTGACTTTTTTATTACTGTGGAAAGTTATGACTTAATTAGTTCTTTTCAGTAACTATTTTTATTGAGTTGTGACAATAGATTATATATTTGTTGCATCAGATAACCCATCTATGACAACAGATATACCATTTGTTACAACAAATCTACAATCTATTGCATCAGATAATATATCTGTTGCAACATATATCTTTTTTAATAATCATCATATCTTTATTTTTAATCTAAATTTGGTGACTTTTTAATTATATAAATTAAAAAAATAGATTCAAAAACAAAAAGGTGAGACTATTCATCTCAATTTATTAATTACATTCAAACTGGTGACTTTTTTATTACTATGAAAAGCTATAACTTGATAAGTTCTTTTCAGTAACTGTTTTTATTGATTTGTGGCAACAGATTATATATTTTTTGCATAATATAACCCATTTGTGACAACAGATATACCATTTATTGCAATAAATCGATAATCTATTGGATCTGATAATCTATTTGTTACACATATAAGCTATCTTTTTTAATAATCATCATATCTTTAATCCAAATTTGGTGACTTTTTCATTATATAAATTAAAAAATAGATTTAAAAATAAATATGTCGAAGAATCACGGTCAGTTATTAAAATTAAATAACCGCTCTTTTACGGTTATCAATTGTGTTTATCATTTATTTTCTTATTTTACGAATCATTTTTCATAAGAAAAAAGTCACGACTAAAGACTTTTCACCCTCTTAATAATAATAATAACCCTTTATAATTAATAATCATCTGTTGCAACATATGATCCATCTGTCGCAACAGATTAACCATCTATTGCAATATATGGTTCATCCTTAGATAGATTCGATATAAAAAAAGAAAAATACATACGCTAAAAAGAAAAACATAAACAATTTATTATTACTTCTACTATTATTATTATAAGTATTACTATTACTACGTTCATTGTCTGAAGGATAATTTTCATCCAGCAGCAGCAGGACCCTCCTCAGCCTTGCTCTGAAGTCGGCCAAATTCCTTCAGAGTTCATCTTACTAACTTTGAAGTTCTCGAAAGGACTCGATATAAATCTTGTTGTAGGAATCTAGATCAGCCATATCTGGAAGTGTAGTAGTAGAATGAACGAGTAAGGAGAGACCTATTTATAAAGGAAGGGGTTAGACAAAAAGCCATGATGGTTTATCCCTTAATTAAATAAAACTGGTGAATTTTTGAATGTGTAAATTAAAAAAGGGATCTAAATAAACATTTTATCTTTGTATCTTTATTCTATTTTAGAAAGAAAAGAAAATTGCTTTAAAATAAATCTAACAGATGCATAATCTGTTGTAAAATACATTCTATCTGTTGGATAATTTATAAAATATTAAAACTGTTGCAACAAATGCATATACCTGTTTGATATTTCCAACAGATAAGTCCTATGTCGCAACAGATTGATCATCTGTCATTACAAATATCTATAATTGTTTGACAATTTAAACAGATGTGGCATCTATTACAACTTGTTATTCATCTGTTTGTTTAATTTAAGTCATAGATGGGCTAAAAAGAATAAGGTGCGTGCAGATGGATAGATCCACTTTCATGTGTAGGAGTTAAGTATTACTAAGAAGGTCATCGGGACAACACACACATAGTACAATATTTTTATGAATGTAATTTTTAATCTATTATTCACTGATCATTCAAACAAGATCCTGCATTGTTCATTCAAGTTTGATGGGTTTGAATTGATAAGGCTGAGGGCTCTATGATGATGGTGTTGATACCCTGTTACGAATTATTGACGATTGTTGCTCATGTTTATGCGTGTCAAGTTTTGAGAAGAGATTAATATTTGGTGTCATTGTGAAGATCCAATAACGATTGGACTTAGCTTTTAAGTGTGCATTGGAATCTGAGCAGTCCTTCGAAGCCTCACACTGCATCAAGTAAGAACAAAAAATCAATAGAAAATCTTCTTGAACAACCCTTCCATATAAATTTGGGTCAAGTAAGGACAAAAAATCAATAGAAATTCCCCTGACCCAAATGTATATGGAAGGGTTGTTCAAGAAGATAAATATATGCCAGAAGGAGCCAAAAGAGAATTCCTGCAATGGAAAGGGGAGTTGATGAAAGGTTATATCATCTGAGAGCTAATTGAAGAAGAGAAATAGTGTAAAAAAAAACTTCTAGCAAATCTGGCGGATGAAACTGAACTAAAACATGAGAAATCTGAATCAAGTGCAAATATGAAAGTGTATCCAGTAATATAAATTCATCTGTTGTTTCTCTAAAAGAAAAATAATGCAGATGAATACTTTTCTAGGGGGTTGTGACTAGGTAGGATGGTCAGGATGGTCACCTAGATTGAAAATAACAGAAGACCAAGAAAGCAGTCTTACGAGCATCGAGGGTTGAAATGATATACAATAAGTCAAGAAAATTTGCGCCAATAACAGCTGCAGTTAAAATAAGAAATCTAAGAGAAGGTTGCAATTTCTGAATTTTAAATTGCATCCCATGCCTTCTTGTTTGTGGTTCCGATTAGGTCCACTGTTGTTGACTTGAACGGAACCACAAACAATATTGAAAGGCAGATTGAGTATCACTACTTCCTTAGGAATATGGATTAATTGGTTGTGTTTTCTTTCCTTAGCATGATTTCAACATATCTTGGAGAAGATCGGATGCCTGCTGTAGTATGTGAATCCTGATAATTTTCAAGCTTGCCTCCAGCTTGTCGATTTGGTATTCAAGCTCGTTGTTGTTGTCTTTGAAGTTGGTATAGAGTTACTGGTCTTTTGTGAGCTCGATCAGGAACACTTTCTTCAAAGTTGTGGCATTGTCGAAGGCCTTCAGAACACTTTATTTAGAAGCCTTAAATGATACATGGAGGGTCGCTATGTTTTTTTTAGGTCAAATGTATTGATGCACACTCAAGCAGTGGTCCCAACAATTGAATAGCTCACTTTTATCGAGTTTTGCTTAATGCTTCTTGCTCAACCAACCTTCAAGGGATTTGATAAATTAATTAGGAAGGAGTTACGTAATGTTTGATCTAAACTGACTCTACCAAGCCTATCAAATGTTACGTAACTCCAGGCTCATTACACTATCAAACCCTTTGCCCAAGTTAGTGCACAAATCAAATGAGCTCAGTCTCTTAGCCTTTCTGCTGATCTCTCTTCTCCTATTTAGAGGACAATATAACCGCCATGCAAAAGTCTACACCATCGCCAAAAATTCTGGCTACAACAAAAGTCTTGAGAAGGCATGACTAGTAATCTCTCAATATCACTTTTATGACTTTCTTAACGTCTCTTGCAATTGTATTGGAATGGACATAGAGAGTAATTGAGCTTATTTTGGTTTTTCCATTCTAATATGATTGCAAGAGACGTCAAGAAAGTTATATAAGTGATATTGAGAGATTACTAGGCATGCTTTCTCAAGACTTTTATTATGGCAAGAATTTCTGGCGACATTGTAGACTTTTGCATGGCGAATATGTTGTCCTCTATATGGGAGAAGAGAGATCAGCAGAAAGACTGAGAGATTAAGCTTATTTGATTTGTACACTAACTCAGGCAAAGGTTTTTGATAGGGTAATGACCCTAGAGTTACGTAATGTTTGATAGGGTTGGTAGAGTCAATTTAGATCAAACGTTACGTAACTCCTTGTTAATCAATTTATAAAATCCCTTAAAGGTTGGTTGAGCAAGATGTATTGAGCAACACTAAAAAAAGTGAGCTATTCAACTGTTGGGACCACTGCTTGAGTGTGCACCAACACATTTTAACCTAAAACAAATATAGCGACCCTTCATGTATTATTTAAGGCTTCTGAATAAAGTGTTCTCAAGGCCTTCTACAATGTCACAACTTCGAAGAAAGTGTCCTTGATTGAGTTCACAAAAGACCAGCAACTCTATACCAACTTCAAAGATGGCAACGACAAGCTCGAATACCAAATCAGCAAGTGTAACGCCCCAGAGTACACCTTAGGCGTCACACGGTGCTTGTAGTCCTGAGGAACCACAAGTTAACCCATGACCTGGTACCTACTGTGAGCACTAAATAATAACATAATATATGTGGAAGAAACACTGATAAACCATAAGGTTTTTAACAACTGAAACATTACTGAATCATGAATCTGGAGAAATAACTGTCTAAATTTGATAAAATACAAATAAATTGAGTAACCAACTGACATGTCTGAAAGCCTCTAAACTGACTGAATGTAAGTTGACAGGACAAGCCCTAACAACTCCAACTAAATACTAGACTAAAAGCATGAAATAAAGTAATCTATCCTCGAAATTGAGGACTCACCACTGCTACTGCTAAAATCTTGAGAAGTCTAAGCGCGATTTGAGAACTGGACGTTCGAACCTATGATATGAAATATCATAGCACAAAAAAGGGTATGCGATCAGTACTTTGAATGTACTGATATGCTAAATGAGGTAGGCATGTATGCATGGTTTCATGAACATACACAAATAATCGTCTGAATATATATATATATATATATATATATATACACGAATAACATAAGATACTAAATAGAGTGCATGAAATTTATAAATACTGAAGATGTATGAAAACTGTAAGTACTGATGATACATGAAATCTGTGGGTACTGGAGAGGCATGACCAAGCATATAACATACTTTGAATATAATCTGTAAATCTTGAAAATATGATAACTGAGTTCCTAGTAACTGTATGCTATGGTCAAGCAACTAAATCTGGATAACTGAGCTAAGACTGTAACTAAGACTATGGGGGGTATCATCTAACCTACATGCCCAAATCTGAGCTAATCGGGGTCCAACCTGTAACCCCAGTTGGAAGGGTTTTAGTACCATGTCATGGGTACTAACGCTGGCTGTTGGATCTACTATACTGATGTACTATCCCGGAGGACTAAGGGTGTCAAGCCTAAACTGACGGGTGACCCCTGCGATAAAGTCAAGCCTAAACTGACGGGTGACTTCTCATATCCTACGTTGGCTACGTAGTTCTGGAGTACAAGAATTTCTACTAAGGACTCTGCCTATTTGACGGGGAAGCTGTCATCCATGTACTCGCTCGGTACAAAGTCATACTCTCAACTGAATGACACTGGATTTCTAACTATTCTGAGTTTAACTAACTGATCTAGTAATGCTCATAATATAATCTGAAGTTATTCTGAAGATATTGAGATGTGACTAAGTAATCAGCTATGGTTTTTGGGTATTCAATACCCCCAGGACTCGAAATCAATAGTAGAAACGTGATACTTAAGCTTAGCGGACTTAACATGCAAGCCTTTATCAAATATTCCTTTTTATAGGTGTTTTATCAAACACTTGGTATGCATGGTGTACATCAAGCATGGGAATTAGTTTAAAGCTTGTAGTAAAGCACAATTTCAATACCATTATCACAAATCATGAATTAAATTAATGGACAACAATATTTAAACATATGGAGTGTAGTAATAGACGTCAATTTTGCTAAAACATGGTATAGAACAAGATTCATGGAAATTCATGGTTTAATCATAATTTAAAATCAAGATAAGTTGAAAAGATCATAACTTTACAATTGAAAATGGATACTTAGACTCCATGGTTGAAAGGGATTCATGGATGAACATTTAACATACTTGGGTTAATGAAATTGAGAGGATTGATGGTGAGCTCTAGTGATTTGGCCATGAATTTTGAAGGTTAGGGTTTCTTGTTCTTGAAGAGAATGGCTTTCTTTAAGAGTAATTTGAGAATAATGAGCATATAATGCCCTATTAGGCTTTAATTTTGTGTTTAGACGACTTTAGGGCTTAGGAAAATGACCAAACAGCCCCTTGAAAATTTAAAACTCAAAGCTGGAAAATTGAAAATCTCAATTTTTGGCCTTGGCGCGATGCGGCACAATCGCATCGGGCTACTGGAATTTGACGAGTGCCATTTTGGCCTTTGGTGCGACGCGATGGAATCGTGGTCTCCCACTGGTTGAGACCTGGAAGTTCACCGTGATGCGGCTTTATCGCGTTGGATCAATGTTTTCAGACAATTGCCATTTTGCATGTCTCTGTGACGTGGTGGTGTACCAAATGGTACACTATTTTACTAAAACGGCTCTAACTCTTCGTCCGAGTATCGAATTTAGGCAAACTTTATATTGTTGGAAAGCTGACATAATTTCTTATGAAATAATAAGCTCTAAACTGAAAAATAATAAGTATTTTCAAAAATTTTATATATGAATACTCATGCACTGAGATTTAAATTATGCTAGGAAAATACGGGATATTACAATATCTCCCCATTGGGATCATTCGTCCTCAAATGAGACTGGCTAGAATGGAAGCACTAAGGAACTGAGAGTACATACTAAATATACGCGATGCAAACCTAGTCTAATGACTGGGTCTGAGACGTGATTTATTACTGAACTAGGTCTGTAAATGCATGACTGACATGAACATAATATACAGCTGAAGCTGAGCTTGATAAAGACAAATCTTAAGAAGATTAATACCATAAACTGAATCTGAGTTTGCAGAGAAAAAATGAGGGTACTTGGTCCGCATATCTTCTTCTGCTTCCCAAGTGGCTCCCTCCACTGACTGATTCCACCAAAGAACTTTGACTAGTGAAACTTTTTGGTTCCTTAGTCTACGAATCTGATTATCGAGGATATGGACTGGAACCTCTTTGAAAGAGAGATCATTCCAAATGCCTACGCCCTCTAATGAAACAATGACTGCTGGGTCACTAATACATTTCTTTAACAACGAGACATGGAACACATGGTGTATTGAACCTAGATCTGAAGGCAACTCAAGCTCATATGCTACCTTTCCGAAATGGTTGAGGATTTTGTAAGGACCGACATATTAGGGATTGAGTTTCCCTTTTTTGCCGAACCTCTTCACTCCCTTCATGGGAGAGATTTTCAAGTACATAAAATCATTGACCTCAAACTTGAGATCCTTTCTCCTCATATCTGCATATAATTTTTATTGGCTCTGGGCTGCCCTAAGCCTTTCTCTGATCAACTAAACCCTCTCTAAGGCATCAAACACTAAGTTAGGCCCTACCACCACGGCCTCACATACTTCAAACTAACTAATTGGTGATCTACATCTCCTGCTATAGAGAGCTTCAAATGGGGCCATCTGAATACTGGAATGATAGCTGTTATTATATGCAAATTCAATCAAAGGCAAGTGGTCATCCCAACTACCTCTAAAATCAACAACACATACTCTTAACATGTCTTCCAAAGTTTGAATGGTCCTTTCTGCTTGACCATCTATCTGAGGGTGGAAGGCTGTACTGAGGTAAACCTGGGTACCGAGACCCTTTTGGAATAATTTCCATAAGTGAGAGGTAAAATGGATACCTTTATCTGAGATAATGGGTACTGGGACTCTGTGTAACCTGACCAACTCCCTGATATAGAGTTTGGCATACTCCTCGGCTGAATAGGAGGTATGGACTGGCAAGAAATGAGTTGACTTGGTTATCCTATCTACGATAACCCATATAGAATCATGCTGATCATGAGTACGAGGTAAATCAATCACAAAGTCTAGTTCACTTTTCCCATTTCCATATGGAAATACTGAACTCCTGCATGGACCCACTAGGCTTCTGGTGCTCAATCTTAACCTGCTGACATATAAAGCACTTAGCTACAAACTCTGCAATATCCCTCTTCATCTCACTCCACCAATAGATCTCCCGAAAATCATAGTATATCTTAGTGGCCCCTAGATGAATAGAGTAGCGTGCATGTAATACGCCATACCTTTTCCTAGATTAAAATAATCTAAAAAATGTTAGGAGCCTTTTTTGAAAGATGAATCAAATTTTGTACACGCGGTATTTTTAAGATTTTTACTTTTTGTCATGTGGGAAATTCAATAAGCTTTCCATCAATATAAAATTCATCTAAATCTGATAATTGGGTAAGAAGTTATGACTATTTCAAATTCTCATCGTAAAACAGAGCCATATTGGTCAGTGGCGCACCGCGCCACAAGCTAAAATGGCAATTGTCCTTTTCCAGTGTCTCAGCACAATTTTCTCCGTGTCACGCCAAAGTTCTAGGTCGCAAAAGAAGGGGCAACGCGATGGCTCCGCGTCACGCCATCCCTCAGTTTTCCAATTGTCAAATTCCAGTGACACAGCGTGATAGCGCCGCGTCGCGCCAGAGGTCCAATTTGGGAAATTTTTACTGAAATTACAAGACAAGTCCAGAGTTAAAAGGGTCAATTTCCCACCCTTATTTAAGCCCTTTAACACGTGATTCAGCCACTTTTTACCCAAAATACACTCTCTTCTCTAAAAAACCTCTTAAGAATAACCTAGGGCTTTTCATAGAAGATTCAGAATCAAGAATTTCCTCCGTCAATCTTTGTGTATTTACGAACCAAGGTATGCATAGTGTTCATTCATGGACTCCTTTCATCCATGAAGCCCAAGAATCCTTTTTCTAAATTCAAGTTTATGGATTTTCTTATGAATTTCATGATTGGGCTGCTCTTGTTCATGTGGATAATGAGAAATTGAATTCTACTCCATGTTGGGTGATAAAATTCTAGGTGGGTTAAATTATTATAGATATAGATTCATGCAAACCTATGAATAAACCCTTGAATGATAAAATTAGAATTGAACCATGATTTTTAATTATTGTACAATGATGTTTACATGTATCATGCCTACAATATGTCTGATTAAATGACTAGATAAAGAAAAAGTGCCTAACTAGCATGATACCATGAAATCCCCATATATGTACAAGTTATGCCAATCACATGTTTTGATGAAATGCTTCTATAAATGTATTATGGATTATGATGTTAGTTATATGTTCAAGTAAGTTATGCTTGGTCAGTTTCCTTCCATCGAGTCCTGAGGGTACTCGTACCCAAAACATTAGTTGTGTGCCTAGAGCCATGTCATGTTTTCACGATACTCTCAGTCACGCTATGAATCCTTAGACTTCAGACAATCTTATAACTCAGGAAATCTCCATGATCTCATGAACTCAGTCAGTTGTCAGATATCAGTAGTATTCCGTTAGTCAACAAAATTCTATAACTCAGCCCATGTTTAGTTCAGTAAATCATGTTCAGATTCTATTCAGATGGGAGTAGGAATTAGCACCGAGTGAACCCAAGGATGGGAACATACACTATCAGATGAGGGTGTGATTCTTAGAAGTCATCCTTACGTACTAAAACTATGTAGCCAGCATAGGTTGAGACATCAACACTGTATGATGAGGGTTGATTAGGTCGATAAGCACTGTCAAATAAGGTCCCCACCATTCTCTTTTGGGGACACTATCAGATGAGGGTCACCCATAGCTTATCCTTATTAGTGGTGCTATATTGATACCCTTCCAATTAGGGTTATAGATTGGACCCCAACTCAGCCATAATCGCATATCAAAGGCATGTCAGTTAGATAACTACTTCCCATAGTTTTATATTACAGAATTAGGATTGTTAGACACAGTCAATCAGTCTCAGTAATAGAACTCAGATAGTTCTTCAAATTTTAGAACTGTCAAATACAGTCAACTCAGATATAGTATGGGACTCAGCTAGTTCTATTAGATTTAGGACTGTCAAATATAGTCACTCATGTCATCAGTTATCAGTATGTTATGTTATCAGTATTAAGATTCAGTAATCATATTATCACTGTATCAGTGTTAGTTATTATGTCTCATGCATGTATTCTCATGCTTATGATAGACAGTATGCTATTGTTATTGTTCGTGCATATGAACCCCATGAATTCAGCCTTCCTCACGTGCATACCAGTACATTCAAAGTACTGATGCATTTAAGCTATGGTGTCTTATACCATAGGTTCAGAGACACGAGCTCTAGAGCATCAGTAGATTCCATTCTCAATAGTCAGAGTTAGCAGTGAGTCCTCATCTTTCGAGGACATGATCATCATTTTACTATCTCAGTAATTAGTTTATTATTTGGAGTTAGTTGGGGACATATCTTATCAACTCCTTATTCAGAAAGTCACATTTTAGAGGCTTTCCAGACTACAGTATGTTCGGATAGCTTATTTCAGTTGTTTTGGGTATTTCATACCCCTCCCAGATGTTACATTTTTATCAAATACTTGTTTCAGTTTTGAACCTTTTGGCCTTTCAATTTATATTTCTACATTATAAAGTATTTCATGCAATATACAGGTACAGATATCAGTCATGGGTTATCTTGTGGTCCTTCGGGGTCATGAGCACCATATAGCATTTCAGGTACCTGATCTGGGGCGTTACAGCACACCTTGCACTTCTGTAAGAATTCGTTGCCTCAAGTCATCTACACCAGGCACACATAGCCGACCCTGACAACACAGCACACCATTTCCCTCTTGGGATAAAACTTCTACCTTCTGATCTCTGACTGACTCTTTCAGCTTCAGTAGATTGGGATTGCTATCCTGTTTTTCCTTCACCTCAAAAACTAGAGATAATTCAGCACTACTCTGTACCCACACACTACCCTCTACTAAATCGACTAAGCGAACACCTAGTCAATACTGAACTAACTTCTTCTTATCATTCTCAACATGAGCAACACTACCCATCGAAAATCTACTAAGAGCATCTGCCACTACATTGGCCTTGCCCGAATGATACAGAACACTCATGTCATAATCTTTCAATAGCTCTAATCGCCTCTTCAAATGCAAATTAAAATCTTTCTGAGAGAACACATACTTCAAGCTTTTGTGATCTGTGAACACATTAACATGCATCCCATAAAAGTAATGACTCCAAATCTTTAAGGCAAACACTATAGCTGCTAGCTCAAGGTCATGGACAGGATAATTCTTCTCATAGGTCTTAAGCTGTCTAGAGGCATAGACTATAACCTTACCTCTTTACATAAGGACACAACCCAAACCTACTCTGGATGTATCATAATACACAACAAACCCATCTGAACTATCTGACAAGGTCAAGACTGGGGCTGAGGTAAGTCGAGTCTTTAACACCTGAAAACTCTTCTCGCAGGTATCTGACTACTAAAACATAACTTTCTTCTGGGTCAATATGGACATGGGGGATGCAATAGATGAAAACCCTTCAAAAAACCGATGGTAATAACCATCCAAACCCAAGAAACTCTTAATGTCTGAGGAAGAGATGGGTCTGGACCAGTTTCCCACCGTTTTAGTCTTTTGAGGATCAACTCTAATGCAATTTGCAGAAATAATATGTCCAAGAACAGCTACTGATCTTATCCAGAATTCACACTTACTAAATTTAGCGAACAACCGATGAGCTCTAAGAGTCTGCAATACTATTTTGAGATGGTCTGCATGATCGTTCTTGCTACGGGAATAGACAAGAATGTCATCGATGAAGACTATAATGAACATGTCCAAGTACTATTTGAACACGTGATTCATTAAGTCTATGAAAGCTGCTGGGGCATTTGTAAGATCAAAGGACATGACTAAAGATTTAAAGTGACCAAACCGGGTTCAAAAAGTTATTTTTGGAATTTCATATTCTCTGACTTTGAATTGATGATAGCCTAATCTGAGGTATATCTTTGAAAAGTAGCTGGCGCCCTGAAGTTGATCAAAAAAGTCATCGATTCTAGGGAGTGGATATTTATTCTTGATGGTGACTTTATTCAACTCATGTTAGTCAATACACATTTTGAGAGAACCATCTTTCTTTAGCACCAATAAAATTGGCGCGCCCTACGGAGAAATGCTAGGTCTGATGAATCTATTATTTAGGAGATCCTTCAAATGTTCTTTAACTCTCTAATTTTAGTTGAAGCCATTTTGTATGGTAGAATAGAGATAGGCTAAGTGTCTGGGAGAAGGTCTATTCCAAAGTCAATTTCCCTTTTGGGAGGAACTCTGGGAAGATCTTCAGAAAACACATCTGGAAATTCCCTAACTTTTGAAACTGACTTAAGGGTTGGAGTCTCTGAATTAGAGTCCTTGACTCGCACAAGATGACAGAAACACCCCTTGGATATCATTCTTCTCGCTCTAAGGTATGAAACAAGCTGACCCCTAAGAGTTGTAGTACCACCCCTCCATTCAAGTACTGGTTCATTTGGAAACTAAAAATGAACTATTCTATTTCTACAATTAACTGAGACATAGCATGAGTAGATCCAATCCATGTCGAGAATGATGTCAAAAGCTGTCATCTTTAACTCCACGAGATCAACAGATGTAACTTTCTGAGATATTATGACCGGACAGTTCTGTTTACCTTCGTGACTACAATTGAAACACCCACTGGGGTAGACACTGAAAAAGGCTCTACTAGAGTTTCGAGACTGACTCCGAAGTTGACGGCTATATAAGGAGTTATAAAATAAAGAGAAGCTCCAGGGTCTAGTAAAGCATAAACATGTAAATGATAGACCTGCAACGTACCAGTAACTATGGTAAGATAATTTTCCTTATCTTGGCGAGGCTGAAGAGCATATAGTTTGTTTGGACACTGACCACTGGTTGCACTAAAAGTGGCACCCTGTTGAGTCTGGCGACCGGATGGGATCGACGACTAATGGGACTAGCCCTGTTGGCGCAACTCCCTACCTTTCTGAGCAACTACCTACACTCTCGAATCCGATGGCCTGGCTTACTACACCTAAAGCACTACCTACACTCTCGAATCCAATGGCCTGGCTTACTACACCCAAAGCACACATCAATGCCATCTCCACTCACCCTTATGATGTCTACATATTTCTGACATAGAGGATTTGTACGGGCACTGTTAACACTGCCTTAGGACTTTGAGCCTGGTGCCCTGTCCCTGTTATCATATCTAAATTTGGGCACTGGGGCACTGGCTCAAGAGGGTGTTGGGGCTGAAGATCTCTATCAAAACCGAGGGCGGTTACCACCTTCTGACCTTGGCAGACTAAAATTAAAACTACCTGTTCTAGCCCTCTTGTTCTCTCTTTATCTCTCCTTGGTCTTCTGCTCCTTAATCTATTGAGCATGAACCATCAACCTGGACAAGTCTATCTTCCTAATCAGCATTGCGGTCCTACACTCCTTGACCACATTAACAGACACACCAGACACAAACTTGCTCATCTTGGATCTGCTGTCAGCCACTACATGAGGAGCATATCTAGCTAACTGAGTAAACTTGAGAGAATATTCCTTTACACTCATGCCGCCTTACCTTAAGTAAATAAATTCTAACACCTTGTCCTCTCTTAACTCCAATGGGAAGAATCTATTAAGAAAAGTTGTAGCAAACTCTTCCCATTCTACAGGCCCTGCATCTACATCTCTATCTACCTTAAACTATTTAAAACATGTATGGCCTATATCCTATAACTGATATGCATCCAAATTAGCACTCTCACTAGATGTCACCCCCATAATATCTGTTACCTTCTGAACCATATCTAAGAATTCTTATAGATCTTTTTCAAACTTGGATCCCGTGAAGGAAGGAGGGTTCATTCGGGTGAAGTCCCGAATCCTGGTTGTAGTAGTATTGACCACTGGGTTGGCTTGAACAGTAGCTGGCTGTTCATTCTGAGCTACTATGGAATTAGCTAGAGTGGTGAGCACAACTCTAAATTCTGCGTGGGAGACATGCTCATCTAGAGGATTTGCCTGGACGGGCGGAGGTGCTGGATGGTTTCTTGTTCTTCTTCCGTTGTTATTTTTGGGAGGCATGTTCTATAAATGGAAAGAAGAAATGAATTAAACAGATAGTTTAACATGAGCTCATACTCAGTCGCATGACACGAATACTGAAAGAAGGGAAACTTTTCCTAAAATGTCTTATAGCCTCTTGTCCATAAGCATGATGCGCTACACACCCATGCACAAGACTCTACTTGAAGTGGCTTTCAGACTTCCTAGGACACTTTAAACCTTATGCTCTGATATCATGTTTGTAACACCCCAAGAGTACACTCTGGGCGTCACACAGTATTTGCAGTCTCGAGGAACCATAAGCTAACCCATGAGTTGGTACCTGTTGTGAGCATTAAATAATAACATAATATATGCAAAAGAATGACTGATAAGCCATAAGGTTTTTAACAACTAAAACAAATACTGAATGATGAATCTGGAGAAACAACTATCTAAATTTGATAAAATACAAATAAACTGAGTAACCAACTGACATGTCCAAAAGCCTCTAAATTGATGGAATGTGAGTTGATGGGATAGGCCCTAACTAACTCTAACTAACTACTAGACTAAAAGCATGAAATAACGTAATCTATACTCAAAATATAAGGACTCATCACAGCTACTGCTGAAAGCCTGAGAAGTCTAAGCGCAATCTGGGAACTGGGCATCCAAACCTATGATATGAAACATCATAGCATAAGAAAAGGGTATACGATCAGTACTTTGAATGTACGAGTATGCTAAATAAGGTAGGCATGTATACATGGTTTCCTGAACATAAAAAAGTAGCCATCTAAATATATATATATATATATATATATATATATATATATATATATATACACACGAATAACATAACATACCAAATAGAGTGCATGAAATTTGTAAATACTGAAGATGCATGAAAACTGTAAGTACTGATGATACATGAAATTTGTGGGTACTGGGAAAGTATGACCAAGCATATAACATGATCTAAATATAATTTGTAAATACTAAAAATTTGATAACTGAGTTACTGGTAACTGTATGATATGGTTAAGCAACTAAATTTAGATAACTGAGTTGAGACTATAACTGAGACTGTGGGAGGTATCATCTAACTGACATACCCAAATCTAAGCTAATCGAGGTCCAACTTGTAACCCCAATTGAAAGGGTGTTAGTACCGTGCCACGGGTACTAATGTTAGTTGTGTGGATCCACTATACTCATATACTATCCTAGAGGACTAAGGGTGTCAAGCCTAAACTGATGAGTGACCCCTGTGAGATGTCAAGCCTAAACCGATGGGTGACTTCTCATATCCTACACTAGCTATATAGTTCTAGAGTACAGGGACTGCTACTAACGACTCTGCCTATCTGACGGAGAAGACGTCATCCCTACACTCGCTCAGTACTAAGTCCTACTCCCAACTGAATGACACTGGATTTCTGACTATTTTGAGTTTAACTAACTAATCTAGTAATGTTCATAACATAATCTGAAGTTATTCTGAAGATATTGAGACGTTACTAAGTAATAAACTATGGGTTTTTGGTATTCAATACCCCCAGGACTCAAAATCAATAATAGTAATATGATACTTAAGCTTAGAGGACTTAACATGCAAGCCTTTATCAAACATTCCTTCTTATAGGCATTTTATCAAACACTTGGTATGCATGGCGTACATTAAGCATGGGAATTAGTTTAAAGCTTGTAGTAAAGCACAATTTCAATACCATTATCACAAATCATGAATTAAATCAGTGGACAATAATATTTAAACATATGGAGTGTAGTAATAGATGTCAATTTCGCTAAAACATGGTATAGAACAAGATTCATGGAAATTCGTGGTTTAATCATAATTTAAAATCAATATAACTTGAAAAGATCATAACTTTACAATTGAAAATGGATACTTAGACTCCATGGGTGAAAGGTACCCATGGATGAACATTTAACATACCTGGGTTAATGAAATTGAGAGGATTGATGGTGAGTTCTTAGGATTTCTTGTTCTTGAAGAGAATGGCTTTCTTTAAGAGTAATTTGAGAATAATGAGCTTATAATGCCCTATTAGGATTTAATTTCATGTTTAGAACGACTTTAGGGCTTAGGAAAATGACTAATTAGCCCCTTGAAAATTTTAAACTCGGAGCTGGAAAACTAAAAATCCTGATTTTTAGCCTTAGCGTGACGCGGCACAATTGCATCAGACCACTGGAAATTGACAAGTGTCATTTTGACCTTTGGCACAACACGGTGGAATCGCGGTCTCCCACTGGTTGAAACCTGGAAGTTCACCGTGACGCGGCCTTATCGCGTTGGCTCACTGTTTCATACAATTTCCATTTGGCATGTCTCCTTGACGCGCTAATGTACCAAATGGAACACTATTTTACCAAAATAGCTCTAACTCTCCGTACGGGTATCGGATTTAGGCAAACTTTATATCATTGAGAAGCTGACTGAATTTCCTATGAAATAATAAGGTCTAAACCAAAAAATAATGAGTATTTTTGAAAACTTTATATACGGATGCTCATGCACTGAGATTTAAATTATGCTAAGGAAATACAGGGTATTACAGTAAGCTGGAGGCAAGCTTAAAAATTATCGAGATTCATATACTACAACAAGTATCTGATCTTTTCTAAGATATATTAAAAGCATTCTAAGGATAGAAAACACAATCAATTATATCCATATTGCTAAGGAAGTAGTGATACTCAATCTGCCTTTAAATCTTGTTTGTGGTTCCGATTAGGTCAACAGCAGTGGACCTAATCAAAACCACAAACAAAAAGGCATGGGATGCAACTTAAAATTCAAAAATTGTAGCCTTCTCTTAGATTTCTTATTTTAACTGCAGTTATTATTGACGTAAGTTTTCTCGACTTAATGTACATCATTTCAACCCTCGATGCTCACAAGGTTGCTTTCTTGGTCTTCTGCTAGTTTCTATCTAGGTGATCATCCCGACCACGCTACCTAGTCATGGCTTCCTAGAAAAGTGTCCATTTACACTATTATTTTTTCAGAGAATCAACAGACGAATTTACATTACTGGATACACTTTCATATTTGCACTTGATTCAGATTTCTCATGTTCTAATTCAGTTTCACCGGCCAGATTTGCTAGAAGTTCCTTTCAACCCTATTTCTCCTCTTCAATTAGCTCTCAGATGGTATAGTTTTTCATCAACTCCCTTTTTACCCCGTGGGTATTCTCCTACCATACCTTCTGGCGTATAATCATCACCCTAAGCAATCCAACCATATAAATTTAGGCTAGGGCAATAACTATATTGGTTTTTCGTTCTTGTTAGATGTGGTGCTAGACTTCGAAGGCCTTCTCAGAGTCCAATGCACCCTAAAAGTTAGTCCAAACTCTATTGAATCTCTTTACAGTGACACCAAAACTAGATCCCTTCACAATGCTTGACACATAAACATGAACAACAACCAACATTAAATTTTAACAAGGTATCAGAACCATATTCATGGTCCCTTAGTCTTATCAGTTTGGACCTATCAAACTTAATTGTAAAATTGCAGATATCTTGTTTGAATGATCAATGACAAAACGGTAAAAACAATATTTATAAAATTGGTGTACTCTATATGTGTTTTCACGATAACATTATCAGTAATACAAACATCTCATATATGAAGTGGTTTCATCTGCAAGCAGCTTATTCCTCTGAACCCATCTTTACGTTATCCTCTTGTGTTGGTCGGTAAGAAGTTGATCAACTTTCAGTTCCTTATATCTACAAAGAAGAAGAAAAAAATTAATGTCAAACAAAAGAAGAATAGAAAGAATATTATCCATCTGTTGCAATAGATGTAGAGTTTATTGCAACAGATGTAGAGTCTGTTACAACAGATGTGGAGTCTATTGGAATACATCAAACCAGCATTGCTAGTGATTTGATTTGTTCCAAAAGTTGCTTCGTCTGTTGCAATATCAACAACAGCATAAACTACAAAGAAACAACAAATAGAAAACATCAATAACATTATTTGTTCCAACACCGTCAATATCATTAACAATAAAGAAGCAACATTCTTTATTCCAACAACATCAATAACAATACACAACAAGTTCCAACAACACCAATCCCACCAACAACATCAATAACAGCATCAACAACAAAGAAACAAATAACATACATACAAAAAATGATACTGCCAACAAGGCTTTTAAACATCTCCCAACAGATGACTTTTTTCGCCTATTGTAATAAAAATTCTTGGTTCGTTTATTCAATACTTAAAATTTCCTTCAAATTTTTTAAATAAATATAATATGGATAAATGGTAATTAAATAAAAAAAATAGATGTTAATAACTTGCAAAGAAGAAGACAATAATGAAAGATCAATAGTGAACCATACCTTACCTATAATGTCAAAAAAGGATCAAAACAGTACTTTCAGTCGAGGAAAAATATGGATCGGTTTAGATTTGAAAGGATCTTTATGAGAAAGAGGAGAGAAAAAAGAAAAAAAGATTGTAATAACCCTAAAGAGGAGAGAAAGAAAAAGAAAAAGATGAGAGATGAATAAAATAAATTTAGGGCAGAAGGTGACATGGGTAAATATTCATTAATTAATATTCATTAATAACTTTAAGGGGCACGAGGAAGATGGGTGACATTGAAAAGACAAGATTAGACTATTCAATGAGATTTTTGAGTTATTTAAGAAATATTTTTTACCGCCTTTAATAGTACTATTTATATATCTTTTCTTCTTTCGGACAGAAGCTTACTTTAAAACTAAAAGAAAAAAAAGATTTTCAAATAGATATGTCATCTATTGCAATAGATATCAATATCTGTTTGAAAAATCCAACAGTTCAGTCATCTGTAACAACAGATGCAAACGTCTATTTTATAATTAAATCAGATATGTCATCTATTACAACAGATATCAATATCTGTTTGAAAATTTTCAACAGCTCAGTCGTCTGTCACAACAGATGCAAATATCTATTTGATAATTAAATCAGATATGTCATTTGTTATAACAGATATGAATATCTGTTTGAAAATTTTCAATAGCTTAGTCATTTATTGCAACAGATTCTATTGAAATTGATTTAGGTAGAACTAGGGATGAATGAGTTCATAGGACCAACTACAACTTCAATTGAGTCTTTACAATTGCATGGTATTGGTATTACGTTTATCCCAACCCGAGTCGTAGATCGATCACTCTGAGTTGAAAATATTCTCATTAACTTAATGTTAAGCTACTACCTAAATTGATTTAGGTAGAACTTGGGATAAATGAGTTTATAGGGTCAACTACAACTTCAATTGAGTCTTTGCAATTGCATGATGTTGATATTGCGTTCATCCCGACCCGAGTCGTCGATTGATCACTATGAGTTTTGGAAAGATTCTCATTAACTTAATGTTAAGATACTACCTAAATTGATTTAGGTAGAACTAGGGATGAATGAGTTCATAGGGACAACTACAACTTCAATTGAGTCTTTGCAATTGCATGGTATTGGTATTGCGTTCATCCCGACCTGAGTCATCGATCGATCACTCTGAGTTGAAAAGATTTTCATTAACTTAATGTTAAGCTACCACCTAAATTAATTCAGGTAGAACTAGGGATGAATGAGTTCATAGGGCCAACTACAACTTTAATTGAGTCTTTGCAATTACATAGTATTGGTAGTGCATTCATCCCGACCCAAGTCATCAATCGATCACTCTGAGTTGAAAAGATTCTCATTAACTTAATATTTCAAAAACTATATCTTTTAAAATTTTAAAAATTAATGAAGATCAATTCAGACCAAATCAATAATTTCAAAACTTGTCATTCTTTTCCAAAATTACAAATCATCCATTTATGGAAAAAACTTTTCCTCATTTCAAATCTCAAGTTCTCACTCTTGTCCTTCTCTCTCTCTCTCAACAATACAGACAACAACTACTCAACATATTTCTTAACCCTTCAAAATAGATCAATTTTCTTCCCATTTTTGACTACATAGTTGTTATTTTTAACTTCATTCTCGCTTGTATCCATCGCTTTCTCTGTCTTCGCAGGTAACAGAGTTCGAGAAAAGTTCTACATTTATTCTTTATTCTAAAAATTAGGGCTTTTTAGTTAATGATGAAAAATAAGATTTTTCGTTGTATCATCTTTGAGAATGGGTTAACAATTTTGAGTTTTAATGCTAAAAATATAGGAAGCACCCGAGAAACCCTAGTTTTTATCACAGTTTTTTGTTTTCTTTCGTGGTATTGTTGGATGGTATTTATGGTGTTGTTGGTGTCTGTTGTTGGTGGTGTCGGTATTTGTGGTTTTGGTGGTGGTGTCGGTGGTCTTGGTATTGGTATTAGTGGCATTGGTGGTAGTGTTGGCGGTCTTTGTATTATTGTTTGTATTGGTGGCATTGGTGGTGGTCTTGGTGGTCCATCTGTTGCAACAGGTGAAAGATTTCTCGGGAGATATTAAATAGGTCTTCAAATAGATTCTTCAATTGTTCCAACTGATGGGTTATCTGCTGGAGTATTTTTTTGTAATGTGGCGTATAATAATTTATTAAAATTTATCTTACCTTATTTTAAAAAATTATACAGACATCAAATATTTTGTATTTTTTATTTTTCTATTTTTTGTAGTTAAAAGATGTCTCCTAAAAGAAAAGAAACTGAAACTAAAAGTGGATCAGCTTCTGACCACCTAACAAAAAAGGCTAGAGTCAGATAGATTTGGAGGAACTTCCTAAACAATCTCAGTCAGGGCAAAATGAAGCTGAGGAAAGTGAGAACTCCTTCTTACCAATAAGGCGTGAATTAATATCAAATACCCACATTGATCCTTTCAAAATCATTAGTATAGACACGTTTCGAGTTGCAATGCCGATGGATCACCCTAAAGAAGTAACTCGTGATCTTGTACTTAAATGTCAGTTAGGGAAATGTTTTAATGAAAATAGGTGTATTATGAAGAATGAGAACATAGACGGACTTTTTAAGAGTAGTTGCTTTGCATACTTTCTTAAACTGCCTGAGGACTGCACTCTCCATTTCCAAATAAGCAAGGTATATGGTCTTCTCAGGCGCAGGATCAAGTACGCGGGGAATGATAAAGATCTAAAAAAGGGAAAAAAAGATGGATAAAATCTGGATCAACTACTGCGGCATGCCGGTTTATTTTGGATTGAAAGAGTTTGCCATAGTGACGGGATTGAGATGCGATCGTCCAGAAGAACCTCTCATCAAGGAAACACCCTCCAACAAATGCAAAGGAAAAAAAATATGTTGTTGGCATTGTTCGACGATGTAGCTAAAAAGCGAGGGATTTGATGGCAGATCTCGAGGATAAAAACATACCAAAGCACTACAGAGAGAAATTGTGCTTAGTTCGGTTTGTTCATTTTATTTTATTGGCAAGAGATATCAGAAAAGTCATAGACGATGATTTGTTGGCACTTGCTGATGATTTTGAGAAATTTAACGATTATCCCTGGGGATATAACAGCTACTACTTGACTGTCCAATATTTACTAACAAAGCTATCCATTAGGATGATCACATTACACGGCTTTCCTTGGGCTTTCATGGTAAAATTCAACACTATTTTTACTAATCCATTAATTTATATTGAATATAGTTATTATGACTTTTTTTTCTTGCTTCCTGCTTACATTTTTTAGGCTTGGACATTTGAATTCATTCCCCCCTTCCAAAAGAAGGTAATGGATTACCTAGATGAGGTTTCTCATCCAAGGATCCTTAGGTGGTTGGATGCAAAGAACAACCCAAAAATTAAGGAGGTTGATATCTTTAACCCTCCGAATAATTCAGTACGACTTCTTTCAACTAAAATAATTTACCTCAAAGAAAGATATTAAAACAAATAGTTAATCTGTTGCAACAGATGGGTCGTCTGTTGCAACGGATTACCGTTCAACTACAACTGGTGCAAAAGATGGGTAATCTGTTATGATAGATGATCCATATTTTACAATAGATTAACCATCTGTTGTGCTGGTTCCCTGAACTCAACTCAATAGATTACCCATCTACTGTAAATTATGCAACAGATGTGTAATCCGATGTAACATATTGTCCATCTGTTATGACATACAGATCATCTATTGCGGTAGATAGATCATCTATTGCATAAGTTGGTTGTGTTAATATGTAACCCAACTGACTTTAAATTATTATTATATGATATGATTTAAATGCCTAATTATTATTATATGATATGATTTAAATGCCTTCGGTCTTTTTTATAGGTTATACATCCTTGGATCGTGCCTACCGAGCATGAGTTGGGAATAACTTTTTTATTACTCTAGGTCTTGTTGATACAACAGCAGATCCAATGGTGGATTTAATAAAGAAGGAATTAGCTGGAGCAGCATCCATAAGAAGAGCAGTTAGGCAAGGTCAGCCTAATATTGAAGCTCTTCATGACCAACCTACTACAATAGATCTGCGTGCTTCTTCTGGGGGTGTTACTGGTGGAGTTATTAATGATGGTGGCATCCATCCTGATGCTGTTATTCTTGTTGCTGCTAAGAGATGTGATTATGAGCATATTGGTGCTCAGAAAAAAATAAATATGTTTGGAAACACCCCTTGCATAGGTCCCTCTCACCCTTCTTTACCCTCATGTTCTCATTGCAAATGCAAAGTGTGCAAGGACAGAGAGGATAAACTTCTTAAAAAACTAGAGGCTATTGCTGAAGCTGTCGAGGATTTGAAATCCAAGAGGGGTGGCATACCATCTAACAAGGTGAGGGAGACATACTCTCCTACAATGCCAGTTAGGAGGAAGAAAAAAGCAATTATCCAAGTACTCTTCAATCAAAAATCTAAAAAAATTGTAACTCTTCCCGCTCCAAGAGTTGTTGAAGTTCAGGGGTCGCTGAAGAAGTTGTACATATACGTGACACTTGGCTACAAAAAGAAGAAGGAACTGTAAAAAATTATGACTAACAAGACGAGGGTTTCACAAGAATACACCATGCATTCATTTAACGCCAAAGACTTCATGAGTATGACAAATATGCGTAAGTGGTACGTGGACAATGTAAGTTTACTTTTGCTTATCTAGCCTTCCTATCTACTCCATGAAGAAGAATCTATATAATAGATATGTAATCTGTTGCAACAGCTGGGTATTCTGTTGCAACATAATACACATTTGTTACATAAGTTGCGTTAGCTAGGTAATCTGTGAACTAATTCAGAGAATCCTCTGCAACAGAATCTTTCCACTATGTTTTTCTTCTTTATAATTACTAACATATTTAAAAATTATCTTCTTAGACCATAGTATGTTGATGAAATTCTTTGCCTTATGAGGGCCAGGCAATTAGCATACCCGGATGCTTATGATGCTACCGGTAGGATAATGGACCTCAACTTCTACAACAATTTCAAGAGTAGGTATGATACTCTCCATAGCCAAACTGATCCCGGTGGCCGGAGAATTGATTATTTAGTTTCTATGTTCGAATGGGATGAAGACATGATTACCTATGTTAGAGGGAAGAGGTCATATCCACACGACAAGAGGTGGACCAAGGCAAAGAGAATTCTTGCAGTCATGAATATGGAAGTCAAATATTTTCTCACTGTTGAGATACTATTCGACGAGGTAAAGATTAAGGTTTATGACTACAACTTACTTGTCTTCAAGGAGGCCAATTTTTTAACCCACGTTCAGCCACTCTTGAAGTGTTCCCCAAGTTGTTGACGCAGAGTAAACTGATGGATCATTTGTCAACAGAAGTCTTGATGAAGGAATCATGGGATTTTGAAGGTCAAAACAAGGTCATGCAGCTTTAAAAAAATAAAATCAGTGTTGCGTGTGGGCCATACTCGCTTGCATACATTGAGTGTTTGCTGACCGGCACAGAAATGGGTGGTATGTGCGACGCTGTTGTAGAAAAGATGCAAGAGGTCTAGTTTTATGGGGTACTAACTAAATGGTTGGAGCCCTGTATAAATAAGAATATGTACAAAGACAGAGACGAAAATGATAACAATTTTTATTTCAAGCCATTTCACTTTACATTATAGTGGCAATTTTTTTATGTCTGATGAAAGTTGAATTTTTATAATGCAACAGATTGTCTATCTGTTGTAACATATATCATACCTTTTATGGCATATTGATTATTTATTGCAATAGGTTGATCATCTGTTGCATTATGCAGATGTTTCTGTCTTCTGTCGCAACTGATATACAATTTGTTGTAACATATAATCTATCTGTTGCAACTGATGGGTAATCTATTGGAACGAATCAAAAAAGTAGGAAGACTTGTTATATAATTTCCAGTAGATGACCTATATGTAGCAACATATGTCTAAATCTATTTGATAAGATATGTCATCTATTGCAGTAGATGTATTATCTGTTGCAATATTTGAATCTAGTTTTTCATTTCAATTAACAATTTCAAAACTAAGGATTAAATTATATTCATAGACATCATAAAATAAATTAAAGCCTTCAAAAATTACATGAAATAACTCAACAAATAAGTGAAATATAAAAAAATTACAATGGGTACAAATGATCTACTCTACAAATAAATCAATAAGTTAATCGAGGAGGATGAGTTATTACATTGACAGACTAAATCTATAAAGATCTACTCAATATGGACAACTTGTTCTTCATCCGGTTCTACGAAATTTGGCTTTGGTCGTCGTGGATCTTTAATGTCGCTAGTGTACGGTTTCTGAGCTTTTGCTTCTCCGTATTTCCATAAAATAGCACCATATCATTGGAGGAGTAATCTGGCATCAATTCCATCATTTGGTACTTATAATCCATCACTCAAATACTCGGCGTAAGCGACAATAAAAAAACTGCAATCCTTACGTTTTAAAAAAAAATCCATATCTTACAGTTCATGTAAGCATTGTGAAATTTATGCAATGAAAGTAAATCATGATACTTATACTTACAGTCTACCAATGGTTTGTTGAGCAATTCCTTCAACATATTGTACATCAAATGGATCATTCATTTTATCCCGGTATGCTTCAATCGCTAACCAATCAGTACGAACCTTTTGGTATAAAAAGCCACTCACATCAAGGTAAGTAGGCAATATTTTGGCCAGCTTTTTTATCTTGGATGATGGCCCGGGATGTCTCCTTTGCGACATCAGTTCATAAACTCGGATGCGCCTCTCTTTAAGAACGACGATAGCCAACACCCAATGGAATTCATCACCACAATTGATTGGGATGTACACTTCATCGACCAAATGCTAAGGTAAGCCAGCTGGAATGCTAAAACCTTTGATGATGTTGATTAAGCATTTTTCATTTTGGGAAAATTCCGATTGTTGTTGAAAATACCTATCATAGGCATTATTGATATAAAATTTGAATGAACAATTGTTTGTCGTGTATCTGTATTGTTCTTATGTTTGCAACTTGACCTTTTTTTGGAGGTAGTAAAAAATGGCATCGATATGCTGCACATATTATCAAACATTTTAGATTACGTGACAAAAAAATTAATACACAAATGCAATTAAATAGAGTATTAATTAATAGTAATATATATGGCATTTAAACCTTATCATTCTAGCAAATTTGGGGCTGTGACATCAAATAGAACCAATTCTTCGTTATGTGCAACAACAAAGTCGAACATATCAAAATCAAGACTCGATTCGTTTACTTTGTAGTGTTCGTCCTTTTATTTTCTACATGATTTATATGTGTTAATGTCATATTTTTACAACAAGAATTGTATCAATCAATATCTTTAAAATTGATTTATGTACCTGCCGGCATGATGCTTTAACAACCCATCGGCAATCCATTCTGAATAGTCGTTGATCAACTTTGTTAGTTTTTTTGGAGCCTCATCCGAGATGTTAAACCCTTCAAACGGGTGATTCTTCCGTTCTCTTGAATTGATAGGCTTCATTTTTCTTCTTCTTTGGAAGCAGTTGATGGATTATCAACTGTGATATTATGCTCTTCAGCAGTAGTTTCTACTATGACATCGACCTGGAAAGCCAAAATTATCAATACTAATTACAGATACACAACAAATTGTCTATCTGTTACAACAGATGAGTATTATATTGCAATAGATGGATCACCTATTGGGAAAATTCGAATAGGTAAAACACAGTTGTACGATAATTTTGAATAGATTACCTATCTATTCAACATAAGGATCATCTGTTGGTACAAATTAAAATAGTACAAAACTTATTTGATTTGTTGAAACAGACAGATATATATTACAACAGATAACGCATCTGATACAATAGGTTAGACAACATATATATATAGCATCTTTAACTCTCGATTGGTCGAAAAAAGCCACGAATGGACAATCTAAAATAAATTGATACATATATTAGAATGATAATGAAATCATTTAAAATAATCATTAATTAAAATAAACTTGATTAGAATTAGACTTACTGCTTCCTTCGAGAGATTGAAAAGATCAAGAAATTTTATATTTTTATCAGTTTTGTCCGACAACCATCTCAGAATTCTTGGACAAGAAACTTCTTCCTGATAGTTCACTTGTTGTCTCAAAAAAGGAATGACTTTAAATGCCCAAGCCTATAACATAATACCAATAAATCAAAAGTATTATTAAATAAAAAAAAGAATCATGTCATAATAAAAGAAATATTTACCATGAAAGCCCATGGAAAGCCATATCATTTAATTGTCTTTGGCATTAACAGAGTCAACAAATATTTGATAGTCATTTTGAAGCTTTCATAACCCCAAGGATAGTTGTTAATTACCTCAAGATCCTCGTAGAGATTTATTAAACCGAGGCTTATGTTGTTGTTAACGTCTCTCGCCCAAAGAATATTATGTACAAACTAAACCAAGCATAATGATTACTTGTGCTTCTTTTAAAGTCTTTTACCTCTTCCCCGTGTTCATTATCTTCTGCTCCTGATTGAGATAACACTTGTAAAGCAAGTTCATAGAGTGATGGATGTAGCCTAGCTACTTCACTTATTTCTTTACTTGGACTTGATTTGGTTTATTTTCTTTTAGGATCCATATTATATTAAATTTATAGGAACATAAAATAGATTATAATTGATTAATACATCATTAAAAAGGGATAACAGTAAATCTAACATAGAAATAGTAAAATAACAGTTCCAATAAACTACACATCTGTTGCACCAGGTATGTTATCTATTGCACATATTACCGACCTGTTGCAAGAGATGAGTAAACCATTAGAAATAATAAACACAAATCACTCATCTGTTGCATCATGAAGGTTATCTGTTGCAACATATAACCAATCTGTTGCAATGGATGAGTAATCCATTGGAAAGAATAAAAATAGATCACTCATCTGTTGCACCAGGGAGGTTATCTGTTGCAACATATAACCAACTTGTTGCAACAGATGAGTAATTCATTGAAAAAAAAATAAAAATAGATCACTCATCTGTTGCACCAGTAATGTTATCTATTACAATATATAACCAAACTGCTGCAGCAGATGAGTAATCGATTGGAAACAATTATAATAGATCACTCATCTGTTGCACCAGGTTGGTTATATGCTGCAACCGATATCCTACCTGGTGCAACAGACGAGTGATCTATTTTTATTATTTCTAATGGATCACTTATCTGTTGCACCAGGTAGGATATCTATTGTAACATATAAGCAACCTATTGCAGCGGATGAGTAATTTGTTGGAAACAATAAAAATAGATCACTCACCTGTTGTACTAGGTAAGTTATCTGTTGCAGGATATAACCAACCTATTGCAGCGAATAAGTAATCCATTGGAGATAATAAAAATAGATCACTCATCTATTGCACCGGGTAGGATATCTGTTGCAGCATATAAGCAATCTGTTACGGCGAATAAGTAATCCATTGGAAACAATAAAAATAGGCCACACATCTGTTGAAATAGATCACTCATCTGTTGCCAAATGAGTTATCTGTTGGATCAATATTATTTAGATTTCTTTCAAATAGAAGAGTCGCCTGTCGCAACAGATGAATAATCTGTTGTGTTCATCTGCTGCATCAGATGCTTTAACTGTTGGGTCAGATGATTAATCTATTGCATCAGATTATTAATCTGTTGCACCAGATGGTTAATCTGTTGCATCAGATGGTTAATCTGTTGCATCAGATGGTTAATCTGTTGCATCACCATTTTTATCAAGAAAAATAACAAATCAACTCAGCAATACCAGCACAACACACGCATTCTAAGAACATCAACGGTGATAAAAAAATTACTAACAAATCGAATCAATAGTTCGACAACAAGAACTACAATAACAATAAAAAATTATATTTCACAACGAAAAGTGTAGAGAAGAAATGCCAGAAATTAGGGTTTTATTCGGTCTACATTTCAAATTTAAGCAAGAAATATTGAAATTGTTAACTAATCTAGAAGAGAAGTTGGCTCAATTCATAATTTTTTTTCCTGTGAAAGAAAATAGGATGACGAAGAACTCGAATTTGTTGTTGCCGGAGAAGTTGGCTCAAGTTCCTCTGTTTCTTCACGTCGATTGACGGTTGAAAGTCGAAAAGAAACTCGCCCAGCTATTTGTCGCCAAAGCTTAAAGGGAGAAATTTCGCAAAACTGTTGGTTGGGAGAGAGTTGAAAGACTGTTGAGAGAGAGGGGGAAAGACGGTTGATTTGGAGGAGAGGGGTGTGGGCTAATTTGTATTTTTTAAAAGATTGAAAAGTTTTAGAAATATTAATCAAGTTCACAATTAACTTAATCAAGTTTTCTAATTATGTTTGACCCTTTAAGTTGGTCAATGTCACCAATCCTTCATTCAAGACTTAAAAGACACCTTTCCTTCAATTTTATCTTGAAACTTAGCCCTCTCCAAAACAAAGAAAATACACCAAAAATCATTCAAAACAGATTTGTATAGGTCCAACAATGGAGAAAACAAGTGACCAAAATAAGAAGAAAATCTGATTTTTAAATCACTAAAGCACGCTTAATGTCATCGCATTGAACATGCCCAAGTCCTCTAGTTCTATTGTGCCACCCTAGCATTGTTAGAGCTTATCAAAGGCATTTGTTTCCGCATAATCGCGCTAGCATAGCACGCTCGCACTAGATATTAAAAAATTCAACTACTTTTAAAATTTATTTATAACATCTAAAATTCACCCATTAACCTATAAATATAAATCAATATAGCAGATTGATCATAAAACATGTATTGGATCCAATTGGATCATCTGATTAATCAGAGAGAGTTTTCAATGAATATTGATCAAAGTCAATTGTAGGCCAACTTTACCAACTTTCCAACCCAATGCTTTATGCACAACAAAACGACTTGGAACCAAAATCCATAATGCTATTAACTCAAAAAATAAAAAATTCAAAGCTAAGGAAAGTGACAGAATTCTCATACAATGTCTCGTATACCAAATGTTGACTCAAGTTAATTCTACTTACTTTAAAACCTTCTAAAATAAAAAAACTTGCATAAAACCCAACCAAACAACTTGGGAATTATTTCATCCACTCTTTCAACTTACAAAAACCATAAAGTAACTACGAAAAAGAGCAAAACAGTCAAAAGGCATAAAATTTTAAAAATTGCTATAAGAGTTGTTACAGGTCCACACTTCATGCCTTCAAGTCGCACTCTTAGCCTTGAGCCTTCCTTTGATTTGATCCTGTCATATTGTACAATGACCTTATGTGACCGTATAAGAATTAGATAACTTATTAAAAATTTAACTCCATAAAGTAATTAATTATAACATAATTTCATAAAACTACTGGAGCGCGGTCCGAACTCTTGGCTATAGGAGTTCGAACATTTGATGCTTCTTCGGCCTAATTCCTGTCAACCTTTTAGTGGGCTTACCCATTTTGTGGGTTGCAACCGTTGTGCCACTGCACTTTCGGCCTCAATTTTATTTCTCACAGATTTTTTTACTTTTTGCTATTTGTTGCTCCTTTTCTTGGATTTCTTTCTTGAAATTAAAGAAAAGCAATATTAAACAGTATATAATTTTGCATTAAGCACATAAAAAAGCAGTAAATGTGTCGTAAATTTATGGCTCGTCTATAATTACGTATTATCTGATCACTTAATCGTTTCCTGCAAAATTTTGACTCAAATACTTCTTCTCCCTTTCTCCCGATCTCTCTCTTCTTTCCTCTAGATCTGGCAATCCCCCCTCCAAATTGCTCCGATGAGGACTTCTAGTTTCAATAAGCCAGAGCAGACTAATAATTATGTCGTTGCTTTCCTTTTTATTTTCCCTGCAAACTAATAATTACGTCGTTGCTTTCGTTTTTATTTTCCCTTGATGATTTTATTTTGTTTTGCAGGTGTTCCAACTCAATGTTGATGAGCTTCGACGAAGTAGGGGACTTCTGAGGATCCATCGCCACCATAACGCCACTGTTGCTCCCTTTTACTTTTCTTCTTTCACTCATTAATGAGAGCCCTCATACTGTTGGACTCTGTGTGTGTCAATGATCTGATCAAATCTATGTTTTTAGCTAACTCTGATGCCCTCACGATCTCTAGTGTATCTATGCACGGATTCTGGTGCCCTTATGAATTCTGGTGTATATATGCATGGTAAAACCTTATCAATATGATATGCATGTATCTCTATACGAAAACACCAGCTACATGTCTGAATTTTCTGCAGATATTGTTAGACTCTATGTGTATGTGTGTCCAAGATGTTACCTGATCTATGTTTTCCAACAAACTCTAGTGCCTTCATGAACTTCGGTGTATCTATATATATGCACGGCTACATGTACTTATGCACAAATAAAATCTTGTTTTGTTTTGTTTTTTTTCAAAATAGGCGCAGGAGAAGTAGAATGTGGGACCTTACATTATGAGGAATCGAACTCTCACCAATAACGTGAAAGTTTAGGTAACTAACCCACAAAACTACTGAAATTCTCCAAATACAGCCTTGTCAATATGATATATATATATATATATGAATGAATACATTAGATGCATTATCCGTATTTGCTCCTAATGCATTGCTTCTGATACAGAATGCACTAGATATTTCATACCAGATACACCGGAAGAAATTTATATAGGATACACTGGATGGAATTAATTTTGAATACACTAGATATACAACAGACAGATACACTAGATACACAGTGCATGGATATATATCTATGCACAGTACTCAAATACACTAAATACATCACAAAGACACTAGATACAACAAAGTAGAGGGAGTAAGAGAGGTGAGCGAGAGAGGAGAGAGGTGAGATACATTAGTCGGATACATGTATCTAGAGACAAATACAATGTATTGACAAAATACATAATTATTGAAACTAATAGTATGTTGAGCAATTAGCACCTATACTCGTGTGCTTTATGGAAGTTGCTATTTAGGACCAAACACAGTTAAGATAAAAGTTTGCAACAATTAGGGAAATTCCTGTTGATTCATAAAATTCATGAGACAAAAGTTGTTGGATTTAAGACTAACCTAAACATTCTTTATTAAGACTAACCTCAACATTCTTTATTAATTGTATTCGAATTTGATGAACTTTATGCATAAAATATGAGATTCAAATGTCTAAATTTAAAATTTTGTATTTACTTCATGAATTGAAAAGTCAAGGATTTGACCTAGCAATTAAGTCAAAATTGAAATTTGAGTAATAAACTTTAACTTGTGGGCCAATAGGTAATCGAACTCTATTAAGTATGTTGAGATTTGACTAGGTGTTGACTTTGATTTGTCCTAAAATTTTGAGATTTAACAAGGTATTGACTTTTTTGTTGACTTTGATTTGACCGAAAATTATGGAAATGATTTTTTCAAGTCTAAAGACTTTTTGGTTGACTTTGAGTGTCCAAATGTCAGAAATTACATGGGATGACTCAACAGATGACTTTGATTTTTTGTTTCTCATAAAAATATTATTTAAAAATTAGTTTTTTTCTTCTTTATTAGAGAACTAGTTTTATAAGTCTCATGCTAAGCTCGGGCCAAACTTAAATAATTTAATATTTTAATTTACTAATATAATTAAATATGTAAAATAATTATAATTCGCAAAGATCGTAAATTGAAAAACATTGATACTTTTATGAAATTATGAACATACATTCTATAGCTACAAATAGAAAATATATTTCTTCAGATATTTATTAAGTCTTAGTTTTATTCATAATTTCACATGACAATAATTTAAGTTGGTTGATATGATAATTTAAACTAAGTTTTACTTTAAATTAAGCAAAAGAAATTAAGTTCATCAAAATGAACTTCGAAAATCTATTAGTTTTTTATATTTAATTTATGCCTAAGAATAATAATTCTCAATTAATCAAAAAAGATATTTTAAAAATAGTTTGATCTTAATTGATACTACTACCTTCATTTGTAACTTTATCAATAATTTTAACTTTCAATATTTGAAATATTTTATTGATAATTTCAAAACCAAGTATAAAATTGTCTATAAAAAATTTCTATTCAATTTGTAAAAAGTAATTAAGAAATATTGAGAATCATACTCAGTTCATCAGAAATAAATATAGTCTTATATATTTAGTTAAAAGATTTATCGATTAGTTAAACAAAAGAAAAATCTAAATAATTCAGTTGATTGTCGGCTTGAACTCTCACCTTATAAGTGAAAGTTTGATTCTCTACTTTGTAATTTCCTCCCTATTTTTTATTTAAAAAAAAAATAGTTAAACAATTAAAAGTTCAAGAAAAAACTCAATAATGATTTCTCATATTATAACACCACATATAAAGTCTCATTTGGCAAACAAAGAAATAATAAAGTAAATTTATCTTTATCAAAAATATGTCATAAGTTTAGTAAATTGATAAATTAATTGAAATTACTAAAATAGCCTTGTGAGGACTACCAAAATTTATCAATATGTATAAGTAAAAAAACTAATATAAAAACTAATTTTAAAAGGGACCAAAAAAATTCCTTAAAAAGTTGCAATCTAAACCAATTATAAAAGCACACATTGAAAAGGTTTAAAGCAAATTAATGTGGGGAAGCAAAAAGCAATAGTTGCACACACCTGCACGCGTAGCAATGTCCATGGTGCCCTGCAGATGTGAGGACAACCAAAACAAGGGTTCCTCCCTTATATTATATAGTAATAAGTATATTTTTGTCCTTCTACATCTTCAGTATTTTCTCTCAACATTTATTTTATTTCTCTTGTTTTACCTTTTAATTTTTTTCTTGATTTTTAAATTTTCTTGTTTTAATTCATTTGACTCAATGTCTATATTTTTTTACTTTTTTTTCTCTTTTTTCATTTTTTCTCAAGCATTATTTATTTATTCATTTCTCTCTCTTTTTTAAATTCATTTGTCTCAACTTTTTTTTTTTTTATCATTTCTCTTCTTTTTTTCTCTTTTTTTTTTTCATTTATCTCAAACTTTAATTTTATTTTTTCTTCTCATGTTTGTTTTTCTCAATTTTTTTTAGGAAAAAATTCAGAAATAGCATACTTATCCCCTTAATTATGAGTTTCGTAGCAACAGTTTCATAATTACATAATATAGCAAGTTGTATTTTGTATTTTTGCAAACTGTTGCTACAAAAATACAAATACATATGATTTTTTCTGCACGTATGATCGATATATATTTTGTATTTTTGCAAACTGTTGCTACAAAAATACAAATACATATGCTAAAAAATGTAATTTGATAAGAGTTGCTATTTTTTGTAATTTAATAACTAAGTATGCTACTTTATGTATTTTTTCCTTTTTTTTATCCTCCTCTTTTTTCTTAACCTTTATTTTTTTCTTCTTTTTTTTCTTTTTTTTCTCAATCTTTTTTTTTCTTTTCTCTATTTTATTTTTTTCTTTTTTCTCAATTTCTATTATATTTTGCTAATAAATAGAAAAGTTGAATAATTGCAAAGGGATCTTCTTTCCTTAAATTAAATTTAAGGACATGACTTGTTGTTTAAAAGTCTTTTGTGATAAGTTGCGCTTCTAAGGCAAAAATTATAGAACATCTCAAAAATCAAGACACGATGTGGTAGTGTCAAATTTTGCTTGTGGGACATAACTTGTTGTTTGAAAATCTTTGAGTTAAGTCTTGTCTCTAAGGCTAGAGTTATAGAACATCTCATAAATAAAGACACGATGTGGTAGTGTCAACCCTTGCTCATTGGGCATAACTTAATATTTAGGAAGGTTCTTGGGCTAAGTCTTATCTTACAGGAAAGACTACTAGAGCATCACTTAAATTTAGACACAATATAGCAGTGTCAACTCTGTGGGGCATAACTTGTGGGCTAAGTCTTGCCTCTAAGGCAAGAGTTATAGAACATCTCATAAATCAAGACACGATATGGTAGTGTCAACTCTTTCCCATGAGGCGTAACTTATTGTTTGAAAGTCCTTAGATAAAGTTGTGCCTCTAAGGTAAGAATTATGAAATATTTCATAAATTAAGGCATAATGTGGTAGTGTCAACTCTTGCCCATGTAATATAACTTGTTGTTTAAAAATTCTTGGGCTTAGTCTTACCTCTAAGGCAAAAGTTATAGAACATCTCATAAATCAAAACATAATGTGGTAGTATCAACTCTTATCCATGGGGCGTTACTTGCTATTTGAAAGTCTTTGGGTTAAGTCTTGTCTCTAAGACAAGAATTATAGAACATCTCATAGATCAAATACAATGTGGTAATGTCAACTCTTACCCATGAGACACAACTTGTTCCATGTAATCCGTTGGTCTAAGTCTGCCTCTAGCCAAAGAGTTATAGAATATCTAATAAATCAATACACAATGTGTTAGTCTCAACTCTTGCACATGGGACATAAATTAGTCTCAACTCTTGCACATGGGACATAACTTATTGTTTAATGGTCTTTGGGTTAAGTCTTGCCTCTAAGGCAAGAGTTATATAGAATTTTATAAGTAAGAAACACAATGTGGTATTGTTGACTCTTATCCAATGTACGTAACTTTTTGTTTGAAAATTTTTAGGATAAGTCGTGCCTCTAAGGCAAGAGTTGTAGAACATCTCATATATCAAGATATAATGTGGTAGAATCAATTCTTTCCCATGGGGCATAACTTTTGTTTGAAAGTCCTTGAGTTAAGTCTTTGCCTCTAAGATAAGAGTTATAAAATATCTCATAAATCAAAACATAGTGTGGTAGTGTCAACATTTTCCTATGAATGTAATTTATTGTTTGAAAGTACTAGGTCTTGCCTCTAAGATAATTTTATAGAACATATCATAAATCAAGATAAAATGTGGCAGTGTCAACTCTAAACCATTGAACGTAACTTGTTATTTGGAAGGAATCGAAGAAAAAATAATAAAAATTGCGGAAAAAGAAAAAACTAAGAAAAATATTTAAAAAAAAATAAAAGTCAAGGAAAATAAAAAAGAAAAAAAAATATAGAAGTTGAGAGGACAAAAGGAAAAAATATAGGTTGAGAAAAAAGAAAAAGAAGACAAAATAAAAATAAAGGTTGAGAAAAAATTTTAAAAAATAAAAATCAAAGAAAAATAAAAAAGAAACAAAAATTTAAAAAAATAAAAGTTGAGAGGAGAGAAGGAAAAAAGTAAGGGTTGAGAAAAGATAAAAAAAATTAAAGTAAAATAAAAATAGTGATAAAATATAAGTTGAGAGGAGAAATAAAAAAGGTAAGAGTTGAGAAAAACTAACAAAAAAATAAAAAAATATAAGAGAAAATTAAAATCAAAGTAAAATAAAAAAGAGAAAAAAAAGTAGAAGTTGAGAGGAGAAAAGGAAAAAAAAGTAAGGTTAAGTTTTTTTTAAAAACAAAAATAAATAAATAAAAAAATTATAAGTTGAAAGATAAATAAGTATGAAGTTGTTTAAAAATATTTGATTATAGAAGGGTAAATAGGTAATTATCCTCTCTCTCTCTCTCTATATATATATATATAAAGGCAAGTTTTGAAAAACTTTTCTTATAAATCACCCATTATGAAAATGGTTTGTCAAGCTTAATTGAGTTGGGGGAAAAAATGAAAATATACATCCTTAGATTATATATTGCAAGTTATAACAATACTTCTTATATTACAACTAATAACAACTTTTAAAACAAAAAATAAATTAATAACAAATTTAAAAAAAAATTAAGATAAAAATGTCTTTTTTATATTTTTGTTAAAAAAATATTTCATTTTAATAGGAGTTTGTTATTATGTGGCTAAAATTATGGAACATATTAATGAACATGTTTTTTTATTTCTTCAATTATATTTATATTTAATTTATCAAAAGGAAAACAAATATTCTCCTTGTCTCTCCATAGTTCTTTCTTACTCAATCTCTCTATAATTGTGGATTAGTACAATATCTTTGATTTCTAATTCATGAATTTTAAATTTACAATAATATTGATGGTAGAATTACTATATGAAAACTGATGCCAATAAATATTATATGTTAATAATTTATTTTTGATCTGTGAAAATTGAGTACAACCTAGTATTTATGTACTATTTTATACGATTAAGTTGAACTCAGTTTATATATAACAATGCCATATTTTAAATGATTTTCAATTTTTTGGAGTCTCAAATTATGAAATTATAAGATTCTAGATATAAATGATGTATTCTTATAACTATTTTTAGTATATGAAAATGGTACATAATATGATATCCATGAATTAGTTTAATAAATTTTGTTGAAATTAGTTTATATATTCATTCCATACTTAAGTAATGGTTATTCTTTATTTCTCAATGTATGAAATTGATGGTAAAGTTGATATCGATGAAGCTTTGTATATGTTACATTTGTATAAAATGAGTTTTATAAATATGAGAATTGATAAGAAAAATAGTGTTGTATATTACATGACTTTTTTAGTGTATGTGATGGATATTTAGTGAAAAGCTATCACCGTAAATATTGAAAATAAACTATTGTTTGATATCAAATAATTTTTCATTGCAATAAAACGAGTAATCAGTATTAACCATGGTTGATATTGGTATTGATTCACAATATTAATTTTTGCTTTTTGACAATCAGTATAGTTCAATAATTATACAAAAATATAGTTACATCTTGTAATAAACAATCTAAAAAATAAAATTAATTTATGAAAAATATGCTATATTCATGGTGGAGAAAATCTTTTCTCAATAAAGTAACTATGGAGAATCGTGTAAACGCTAGAAAGGTTAAAAAAATACTTTACTGAAAAGTCAAAACAGGTGTATCAACGTAAAAAATATCTTTAGCAAATTTTACTCATTAAGTTAAGAACACAGATTTTGTAATTAACTGATAAAGTTAACAGAAATAATTAAATAAAGATAATTATTGAAACCAACAATAACTCCTACCATAATTATCAAAAGATTTAACGAGGAGATATAGATATGAAAGACTAAAAATAAGGAGATAATATGACTACTAATTATGAAAAGAATGATTTTTTATTAATTAAAAAAATATTTTTTGAAAAGTTGTTATAACTTTCAATTATTTCTTTAATTCAATAATTATGAAAAAGTATTGTCATAACTTGCAATAAATAATCTAATAAGTATATACGGTTATGAAATATAAAGTAAGAACAACAAGAATAGAATGGAGAGAGAAGAAAGAGTGATTAGTATTTCTCTTGAGAGGTTTCTTGATGGGTGAATTACAATGAAGAAAAATCCCTTTATTTATAGGGAAAAACTAACCTTGGATTTTTAACTTTTTCATAAGTAGATATTCACTATATATATGGTAAAGTAGACATTCGCTATATATCGTGATATATTTATAATACTCCCCTTGAATGTCTAGTGGAAAAAAACCTTAATAGAAAAATCCAGTGGTAAAAAAATCTAGTGAAGGAAAAAGAGTACGCATCTCTAATAATACACATATAAGTTGTCTTATTAAAAAACTTACAAGGAAAACCTAGTGGGACAAAACCTCATAAGAAAATAAAAGTACAACGTGTATTAACTCAACCTCGTAAGGAAAAAGAGTACAACGCGTATTAACTCCCCAAATGAGAACGTCCTTGAACCATTGCATCCTGATCTTGTGCACCATCTTCTTGAAAGTTGCAATTGGAGGAGATTTGGCTAGAACCTCGATAGATCCCAGCAGAGTCGTCATTTCTGTTTTATCCCTTTTCAGATTTTATTTAAAATAAAATGATTTTGACCTTTTCAAACTATTTCAAAAAAATTTGAGAAAATTTCAAAATAATTTAAAGAAATTCACAGGGTCGCCACTTGATTCTTATAGAAAATATCAAGAAAACTTAAAGTTATTTCAAAGATTCAAAAACATAAATAAATCTTCGAAATTATAGAAACTGAGTAAGGGCTTAATTAACACCCTACGAAAATTTTTAAGGTACTTAGGAACGTCCGTTTAAAAACGGTTCACCAAAAAATCACTTTTGACTAACTTAAAAATGGGTGACTAACTTTGCAGAATTGTTGATAAAAATATTA
This sequence comes from Capsicum annuum, assembly GCF_002878395.1. NCBI lineage: Eukaryota > Viridiplantae > Streptophyta > Magnoliopsida > Solanales > Solanaceae > Capsicum > Capsicum annuum. Next base: position 81,134,442 of record NC_061112.1, read on the forward strand.
AAATCATTTATCCACACATTTGAAATTGACATTTATTTATTCAAACAAGAAATAGTCTATTTGATTATAATTTTTCTTTGGATTTAAAGAAATTTTTTGTTCTTTCATGGAAAAAGAAGGAAACTACATAGTTATTACTTTTTATTATAGAGAAGTCAATTTTGTCATGAATAACACTTTTGAAAAATGTTAAGAGAGTATCAAATTAAAAGTATCTTATTAGTTATGGAAAGTTAGAATTTACAAGAAAGATTACTTTCTTGAATTTGAAGAAAATTACTTTAATCACATAAACATGGTTATAACTTATATGAATAAAACAAATGGCATTTTAAAATAAAATATTTAATTTTTAAAAACTAGTTTTTAGGAAGAAAAATCAAAGAGCCAATTTAATCCATTTTAGACAAGATAAATTAGGTGAAAAAATTATGAATTGACTAAAAATCATAATAAAATAAAATGGTAATGCTTTAGGGGATTTACCTAGATTAATTAGTTAGAGTGTTAAAGCAATACAAATAGGAAAAATTACCTAAAAGAACAACTTATGTTTCAAAACTTCTAAAAATCCCTCCACTTTTAAAATATTACATATATTCCAACATTTACTACATTTACAAAAAGTTGAGATACAAGTTTAAGACCTCCTATCCATACGCTTTACTTTTCCAAAATTGTACCCGTTTTCTTGTTTATTGTACTTCACAATTTCAGCGGCAGTTTCAATCCATTCTTTTCCTCTAATTCAAACTTTTGAATTAAGGTAAATTTTTTTCCTAAAATCATATTCAATTTCTTCTATTATTATTTGACTATTTTTTTTTTTAAATAAAATTCCCGTGGATTTTTCTAAGTAATTTTTCGGTGATTTTGGTGAGCATATTCTTTGATTTTTGGTTTTATAGTCTACATTGTTTTGAATTAACATTATGAATAGAGATTTGGGACAATCTTTTAGTCTCGGAATCTCTTAATTAGAAAGTATTAAAGAATATGAAGAAGTTGTAAACTTCATTCCTGGTAGTTTTGACTACGAATCTGTTGGTTTTGATGAAAATAAATCCAAGCATAGAAATGATCCACATACTATGAAGAAATTGTGGGAAAAGCATGCCAAGAAGGATAAGAAAAAATAAATTCATGTTTCTACGAAAAGAGGATCTAATAGTTCTGGAGGTAAAGCTTTCGCTAAGAGAATAAGAGTTGTTGAAGTTATTTCCAGAAATGAGCTTCCAAAGGTATTTGCATGTTCAGATCTGTTGAATATTAGGTTGAGATACATATTTTGACTTGCATGATACATTTTAAAATTTCTTGTATATCTGGTTGTTTGTTTTCGATTTTATATGTATATTGTATTTTGTATGTGTTATTGAAATTAACATAACAAAAGATTCAAGTTTAGAAGCTTATAGATACATATTGTATAAACTTGTATCAGTGAGCTACTATTAATGCATTGATATATATCTCGTGTTGTTTTAATTTTATTGTAATACTCATTACAAAAGATACATGTTATTTCTTCTAAGATACATATTGTACTATCTTGTATATATGGTGAATTGAGTAAGCATTTAAATGTATCTAATATTTTATTAGTATTATTGAAATAAGCATATGAAAGATACATGTTTTTAAGCTTAATGAAACATTTTATATTATCTTGTATCTATAGTATTATATTCTTACAGTTTTTGTATATATTGTATTGTGTTATAGTAGATTTACAGCATCTCATGTCATTGTGAAAACTTGTATCAGTGAGTTAATGTCAATGCATTGATATGTATCTCGTGTTGTTTATTTTTAGTATTCTGATTTTTTTTGTTTTTAGAGATTGAGTTATGTTATAAAAAATTCCACCGCATCCTCTTAGATTTGGCAGTTCATGCAATTTAAAATTTAAAGATGAGATTAAAGAAGTCGTCGGTCAAGAACTTATCGACTTTTTTGAAAAGACTATTTTTGGATGTTATCTCAATATCCTTCTTTCATATTATAATGGACAAATTATCAAATGTCTTCTTATGCTCGAGATCGAGCATCTAAATCAAGAAGAGATGCATGTGTGTGTCAAAGGCAATATTCTTAGATTTTCTATCTATGAATTTGCCTTGATAACTGGCTTGAAGTGTTTTGGTAATGTTGAAAATTTCAAATATGACGATTCTTCTCCGAGTAGGCTTATGAGAATGTACTTTTCTCAATCAACGAATGAGGTTGACAAGGAGGCATTGGTGGAACGTTTTCTGAAGGGTAATTTTGAAACCATAGAAGATGCCCTCCGGATGGCAATCCTATACTTCATCCACACACTCATCTACTTACAGCTAAATGTTTCTCACATTCCATTTTCTGAATACAAGATGGTGGAAGATGAAAAATATGAATTCTTTCCTTGGGGTCAAGTTTCTTTTTCCAGGTTGATGGCCTTACTTAGGCAAGAATTTTTTTCAGGAGAAGCAACTTTATAGGTTGGGTGGCATCCCTTAGGTTTTTAATGTGTTGATGTTTGAACTCTATTCAAATATTGATACCAAATATTGGAAAGTTGTTGCAGTCCGATCTCAGTATAATCAGTTTATGACCAAAATGTTTAGCAAGGTATGATATTGATTGAATGTTTTTCATTCATTGCGTTAAATTATTTTTAGTTTTAATCATAATCATTTTAATGGTTAAAATTTTATTACAAAGTGTTCATATTCCAACATTGTTCCTACTGCGGAGGAGTTGGAACAACTTGATTTACCACCAACTAGTTTTGCATTGGATCATCCTATTACATCTTCGATCCCATCATAAATTGAAAATCTAGACCAAAGGAGTTACAAAGTCAATTTACCCCAAGTTTCTACAGATCATGACAGTTTTGAAGACTTTAGTATGACGCTTCTACAATATTTGATGAGGGACTCCATACACGTATCTGGTACGGTATCTAAACCTCTATCGAAGAGTGAAAAAAATGTTCATGCAGGATGTAGATCAGAAAGTAAAGAAAAAAATTAGAGTCGGGCCTTAAAAGGAAAACAAACAGCAGGTATTTCCATATCAACATATGTTAAACTTTTTGTCATAATGAAAATATTTCTATATCGTGTTATTTTCATGCTTAACAAATACTATCAAATCCAACAGATGCAAAACAAAAGATTAAAGAAGTTGATGATTCTACATGCATAAACAGGAATGAGCTTTTGGTTAAAGCGAACTTAGATTCCTTAGAGTCTGAAATCAAGACATATGTGAAGACATATGTAAGGATCTATATTTTTAATTATTTGTATACATATTAGCTAATCATCTATGCATATTTATTAGATTGATATGAAATTCAACGATTTGGAGAATGTGATAAATGACAGATTCTGTGAAGTTTTGAAGTCCTTGCCGTCAAAAAATGAGACTGTTGAGAAGGTAACATACTTTAAAGTAACACACATTTATTAACGACTATAGTTGCTTTAATCTTGCTGCTCATCCATATTTTGCAGGAAAATGTCGTAAAACAAAGCCTAAAATAGGGTCAATATTTAGATGATGTAGCTAATTTTGAAGGCATAGTAATCCTATCAGTCCACATTTTGACTCAGAAAAATCAGAGAAAATAGAGGTGCCATAGATACATATTTACTATTTTATATCTCATATAATGTTTATATATCTCAATGTTTACTGACCTTACATAAGTATTAATTATATTATATCTCATGTTTTTAATTGATGTTGTATTGAATATTCTTATTCACTGAACAAAAATCTACAGAAAAACATTTCAAAACAAAGCCGGCAAGATGGTGATTCTTCAGATGTTGTTGTTGATGTTGCAGGACCTACTAGTGCAGACAGTCTAGAGGAAGAAACGGACAAATCAGTTGAAATGAAGAAGGATAAAGTCAACCAAGCACCATCACCTTTAAAAAATAGTGAACAAGATGAAAAAGAAATTAACATTCATTATGTATTTAGAAACATAACATGACATTTTTTGCATGTTTAAAACGATAAAATGTTAACTAAGACATACATTTAATAGGTTTGTGCCTATCTTATGTTATTCAATGAAAGATAAATATTTTTATTTTTGTATCTAACATAACATTTATGTTTCTTTGTTACTAACTTATTAACATAAGAGGATAATTTTTTGTATCTAGCACATTTTTAGTAATTTAGTAGTAAGAATCTAATTCAGTAAAAAAAATACAAAAAGTTATGCAATTACTATTTCATGATTTAATATAAAATATTTGTAATTGTTTCATAGCATATTCAGGATGCTGGTATTGAGCAATTGAGTGACATTCATAGAACATGATATGACATTGACAATTTATAAGCTTTCACCAGCAACTCTGGACGAGTATTTGATTAGTGACACCTCAATTGTGTTTGCCTTCTCAATACCAAAAAAGGTCGTGTCAGAAGTTAAAAAAACATATGCACAACGCATAAGGAAGCCATCAAAGATTTATCGTTCTCTTTTTTTGACCCATTTTGGATCAAGTTCAAAAGAAAAGAAAAAGTTAGTTTCTAAAGAGCAAAAAAAATATTCATTTGAAGGTTATGACATTACTGGGGATTCACCAAATGTAGAGATGGAAGTTTTTGGAGATTGGATTAAAGAAGACCTTTACAAGCAACACATGAACAAGTACGTTCAAACATTTCTTATTATAAATTCTAATGTAATATATAGTTTCTTACTTCTTCTTTTAAAATTCATTATACTATTATGTTACAGAAAAGATAAGACCGATCACTACAAGGTAAAATATTCAAATCTTGAATTTCGTTAACTAGATTTCTAGTTGCTTTTTCAAAATTCAAGAACTGGTTCTACCTGATGTATCAACAAAATAAGTGCCGGAATGATGAGGTATTTTTATAATAAATATCCAAAAACTCAAATTATGACATCGTGAAAGTACGTTTTTATTAGTTCATATATTTCGGATTTTGTGATATATATGATGTATTGAAGTCTATAACATGAGGTTGTTAGGTTGACTGCACAAGTTAGATGAATTCTTTAAGTTAAAGAGTATGCAAAGGGTCTTGTTTCTGTCAAATTTGATTATGTGTTACAGTATAGATCTTGAACTTTTTATTTTATTTTTATGTTGTATTAGATACATAATAACAAAAGATGTATCTTCATATATTAATATGTATCTTGTTAATTTGTTGATTTTTCAATTACTTTCATTCTTTCATGTCTCATCGTTAAAGTAGATTTTCATTAGTATAGGCATTTCGAATCGTGTGATATCTATGATGATGTATTAAAGTCTATAACATTTTTCTGTCAAATTACCTGCAATGAAATTTCTGTCAAATTTCATTATTTGCTGCAAGTATAGATTTTAGGATGTTTAATCTGAATGTATGTTGTATTAGATACATAATAACAAAAAATGTATCTTGATATATTAATATGTATCTTGTTTATTTTTTGCTATTTCAATAACCTGCATTTTTCCTTTAATTATTTTAGATACATAACAATTTATTTTGTATCTCATTTAAAATCATTACAGTTACCTGGTGTAACATATATTCCATTTGATTACAATTTGAACAACATCTGGATGTCATCATGTACTACTTAAGGAAGAAGTACAAGAACAAGAATTTTTCAACTAACAGATACACTACCAATGATTGTTTTTTTAAAGTGTACATCGATAAGGCATATGTGCATTACTATAGTGCTGACGATGGTAAGGAACTTGCAACTCAAGATGCATTTGCAAGGACTGATGGGGTTGCTCAAATGGAGATGTCATTGATTAACACCATTAAAGGATTGAGTACACGCGCAGGTTAGCCTTGGCATTTGGTTAGTGACGTCTTTGTCTCCATCAACTGTGACGATGACTCTCACTAGATATTAACAGTCATTGCTTTAAAGAATCGTTGCATCTGTGTGTATGATTTAATGGTCTCTTCACGGAAAATAACACAAACAAGTCAGATTGAAAAGTTGACTGTAATGATTCTGACTTACCTTTAGTATAGTAACTTTTTAAAGCAAAAGGTACCCACTGACTGGGCTGCACTGCAATCCTACAAGGAAAAGACCGAACGTGATCCATTCCAAGTTGAGTATGTATCTGGGATAGCACAACAAGAAAGTGAAAGTTTGTACGTATTACATTACTTATTTCGTTGTTTACATTAGCGTATACATGTATATTGGTGTTTTTAATATAAGTAATAATTGTTATACAGGGATTGTGGTGTATTTGTAGCTATCTATGTCGAGTATCTGAGCAAGGGACTAGCTATTTCATCTTCGGGTATTGATGCTCAATATCATCGTCTGAGATATACAAGTTTTTTGTGCAAGTATGGATTTGAAAAAGCAGAGAATGGCTACTTTAGTGAGAATGACAATCCACCAAGGTCATGGAGCAAGTTCTCGCCAGAAGAAATAGACCATGTTTTGCATATTCAGTAATTGTTTATTTATCGGCTAGTTGGCTATTAAATACGTTGATGATGTTAGTAACTTTAATGATGTTTTTGATGATGTTAGTAATGTTTAGATAAACACATATTATGTATCTTTGATGATAAAATACTTCTACTTTATCACCAATTATAACGCATGGCTATAACATTTCATGATATATTATTGTTTCGCTATACGTTTTTATTATACTTTACAAAGACACTGTACTAGATACATATTTTACAATCATATGTATCTAGTATAATGAAATATATATTACTAAATAATGATAGTAACCAACATCAAATTATATTATTAAGTATCTATAACTATTTTTTGTTCATACCAAGACACGTTGTCTCTAACCTACATAACAAATTATAGCAGAACTTAATAGTATTAATTCTTAATACTACTGACAAATTATATTTTACAAGTGATACAACTTTTTGTAAACTTGTATCAATAAATTTTATAGGAGATATATCCTATAAAACTGTATCTCTTTTCAATCCTTTACTGTGGCGGAACTACTCTTATACAATTTAATAACATTATCAGTTCAATATATCTTAATTTCTATTTGATACGTCATGGAAAAATACACCATGCAAAAATATATATAACTAATTAACCAACAAACAAAAATAGCTATTTATTTCGCTAATTGTTATTCTTTAAATTATGAAAAAACATCAATAACATCATAAAAAACTAAGTTTCAAAGAGAAAGAATCCATCAATCTGCTAGACATTATTCAACATTATTCAATAGTCGACTACATTGTCACTCCTCCTTTAAAAAAAAATTATAAGTATGCTTGTTGTGATCTTCATAACTACATCTCCTGCAACAATTACTACTCGATGTCATAGTTTCACTTGATTTTTTGCGTCTGTTTTTATTTGGCCTTCCAGGTGGACGTTTGTATTTTGGTGGTAACACAACTTCGTCCATAATTTCTTGTGGCATAATCCAGTCCTTCTTATCTATCATTGGAAACATCGATTCTTCATACGTCTTCCTAATATTTCAAGATAGTAATACTCAGAGCAATAAGGTTTCATATCAACTACATGCTTGCTTTTTAGAACTGCAATCACGTGTTGACATGTAATCTCGTCCAATTGAAATCTCTCGTAACTGCAAGTCCTCCTATCAAGACAAACTATGTACTTCCTACCATCATCGTAAGCAGAATACACATATGTTGATGATGCACTAACTTGCAAGATTCATCATAATATGTTAACACATAGATACATATAGATTTTCTTTATAATCTTTTTGTATCTCTTTAAAAAAATTAATTGATGAATTTACTGTAAAATATTTCAAAATAATTTTTTCAATCAAATAGTATCCTGAAATATCAATCAAACATTATATAATATGAAAAACAAAAGTAAACATCTAAACTAACCTTCAGCCTTGAAGATTTTGAAGTATTTAGCTGAAGAATTCCTTCGAATCTACTACCAGTGATGTGTTTGCATACAATGCTCTTTCTCTATTCTTGAAATTTCACTTTTCAAATAATTTTCTAGCCTATTCTAGAAATTCTATTATCAGCAACTCACATGCTAGCTTCAGTTTACCATTTATACACTCCACTATACTTGAAGTCATCATTCTACCTCGATTAACAGGTGCATAAACGTGTGCCCACTTTTTAAATCAGCATCCTCAAGATAAGACTTTATCCTGTGATCAATCTTGCCAACTTGATTCCAAAAAAAATCAAACTCATCTATTCGGTATGCCTTGATCATAGCATAGTAAATAGTGCCTAATCTATCTTTACTCTTCCTAAAGTGTGTGCACACATTCATCCACAAGTGCCAAATGCATGCAAGGTGTGGCACATTCGAATATACAATACAACAACTTTTATCATGCTTTCATGACGGTCGGACACCACACACATACTGTTGCACTCTTCTAAAGAAATTCTAAAATTCTCGAAAATCAAGTCCATGAATTGTCATTTTCACTATCAACAACACCATACGCAAGCGGCAGAATGCATCGTACAATTTTGATAATAACAAAAAAACTAATGACGTTGATACAAGTAAACAATTTGTCAAATAAAAATAAATAAATAATACAAAGTAGGATTTGAATCACATCACAAAATAAGTATACGTGTAAAATAATATTAATTACCTGCACCATCAAGAGTGTTTGCGGAAAAAAATATCATTTTATATGCTCTACTCAAATGCACACCATCAACCACAACTACAGGCCTGCAATACTCGAATCCACTCTTCAATGGTTGTAATGCAACAAACAGATACATGAATTTATTATCCTTAGATTTATGAATTCTAATATGTGAACCTGGATATACAGAATTTAATATGTATATATATCTATCCATTTGTCGATAACCATCTGCGAGTTTCCTTCTTAACATCACAACCGTACGTTCTTTAGCCCTCCAAGCCTTCTGATAGTTAATGTCTACACCAAAAGCATTTTTAATATCTTCAATTATATTATTCGGGGTGTGTATTCTCTTATAATTGACAAGTTTTGGAGCAGCAAAACCATTAACAAATTCAACCGTAGCTTGAAGTTGCGTAAAAACTTGATCTTTCAACGGGCATGTGTGGACATCTTGAAAAAATCTAACTTTAAAGAGTTCAGTCCCCCGCCGACATGATGCTTTAAATATTCAAACACAATCCTCCGATCCGAATGACATCTTAGGACATAGCTGCAACAATGAAAATAAAACATCGATATATTTTTCTTCACGTACTAGTAAAAAAATAATAATAGATACATAAACTGCATGAACGTGTACAACATGTGTCTATAACAATTTTATTATACATCTTTCGTATGTTGGTATAGTTAAAACTAAAACACCACGAGATACATAATTAAACACAAATATAGAACATCATATACAAGATGAGAAAAATGTATCAATTGCATAATAATATGTATCTCAACCATATTAACGTAACTACAATAAATTTGTGTAAAATAATAATCAACCAAGTGTTAGATACATAATTCTTTAACGTAGAGATAATTGACAACAACAGATACGTTACAGCTGAAACATACCTTTTCTTGTCCGATCTTATGGCATATAAATTGAAGGAATGCTCAATTGCATACCTTGCCATCACTGAAATTAAAGTACACCTGTCCTTGTAGATTTGCCCAACCTTAACATCACTATGTTTGCAATCAATAATGATCTTGTTCCCCTCCATATCCAACAAAGGCAAAGGAGTAGAAGAATTAGATTTGTAACTAATTAATTCCGCAACTTTTTCTAATGTATTTTCCAAACACATTACTGCACCAACTTTGCCATCAAATAACATTTCATTAGTAGGCTTATCTTATCTAATGTAGTGATGATAAGTGGATACGTCTCAAAACCATGCTCACTTTTCTTAATTTTGATATATAGTTTCACACCCATCTCGTTACGAATCAACAACGGTGTAGCATTATCATCAACGATGTAACGAGCCTCAATTTTTTTCGGCTTTCGTCAATTTTCAATTCTACAGCAATTGTCAAAATCAATTTTTCGTAAGTTACATGTTCACTAATCATGATTCCATTATTTTTATAGTCCTTGTAATTGATATCGTTAACTCAAAAGCCAGAATGACGTAACAACACTGAAGTATTCATTGAAAAAAAGAAAAATAGAATCAATAAATAAAAAAATGGTCGTATGAATTTTTTGAACGAGCTGTATATACTTTTTGCAATTTCAAAACAGTTTATGGAAAGGTTCTTTTTTAGAATGGTGGAATAACAAACTAATTACCATAAATCGCGGGATATTATTTTATTTTTACCATAATTAATTAGCTTAATTGCTGGTTTAATGCTACTGTAATTGTTACATCCCTTAAAACGTGTTAATTAGTTTAATTAAAACATGTATCTGTATGATGTGTCTAAGTTAATTAACATGTATCATCAAAGGCTAAAAGTTGAGATTTTATGAAATTTTGAAAATAGATGGAATTTTTAGTAAATACTAGTAAACATGTCATTATATATGTAATTTCTTACAAATAAATAAAGAGTTGAAATTGGTCCCTTTTGGCCCATTAATGGGGTTGTCCAGCTTTTGGGCCTGGATTCTATGAATTTTCAGTCCATTTTTTTATGTATATCAGCTGTATATCACAGCTCTTTTCTCACTTTTTATTGTATATCATTGTGTATACTCTGCATATCAGCATAGAAAATCAGCATGTTTCCTTCCACTTTAATATGCACCAATGTCAGCGGCCTTCCAGTATATATCATCTGTATACAGGTGTATACCAGCATGTGTACTTGTGTTGTCCGGTGTATATCAGTCCAATTTTGGACTTTTAGGCTTGACTCGAGATCGGGGCCTCCTTGGCCCAATAAGATATGCAAGGAAAGGGAGTTCATTGGACTCTCAGCCGACTTCACATGCCGAACAAGATAAAGTAAGAATTAGCATACGATTAAGGGAAAATAAATACTAAAAGTTACACAAATACACAACTTAATGTTTTCAATATTACAAAAAAATCCCAACTCTCTAAACATATTACAAAAATTCCAACATATACATAGAATGCTATGTATATGTGGGCTATGTTATTATATTAATAAGGAGAGAAAATAAAGTAATTAAAAAAGTGGGAAATCCAAAATGGTTGATATTTATGTTATTTATACAAATAAATAATCTACCAAAGCCATATACTTCATGGAAAAAGAATTGATATTCTTTTGAATAAGCAGATAATGTTACTAAATGAAAACACACCATAACAGGAGCATGTGGCAATAGACGAGGTTACCAAATAAAAATATCTGTGATAAGAGAATTTAGTAACAGACGAGGTTATTAAATAAACGAAAAACGCTAAAAAATACCTCTGAATTATTTGAAATAGCTTAAAAATATCTCTCGTTAGATTTTTGGCTCAAAAATACTCCTCCGTTAAATATTTTGCTCAAAAATACCCCCTCCTCTAACGGAATTCTGAAAAGGATCAAAAATACCCCTAAACTATCTGAAGTAGATCAAAAATATCCTTTTGTTAAATATTTGACTCAAAAATACCTCTCCCCTTAACGAAATTAAATTATTTCAATTGAATTAAACCCTAACTTTAACTTTTTAACCCTAATACTTTAATTTTTTTTACATAAAAGTATTTTTTAATTTTAAAAATAAGATAATGAAAAAAAGTATTTGAATTATAATGTAAATTGGTTGAATTTGATTTGAAAAATAAACATACATTTATTTTAAAAGGGTATTTTAACTTTACATCTTTTTAATCTTTAAGGAAATTAACGAAATATAAATTAACGAAATTAATGAAATATAAATTTTCACTTAAAGAAATTAACGAAATAAAAATTGAATGATGAACTTTATATAAATTAACGAAATAATCAAAATAATTTAATTTCGTTAAATACCCCTCTGTTAAATATTTGGCTCAAAAATATCCCTCCCCTTAACGAAATTAAATAATTTCGATTGAATTAAACCCTAACTTTAACTTTTAATCCTAATACTTTAATTTTTTTACATAAAAATATTTTTTTTAATTTTAAAATAAGATAATGAAAAAAAGTATTTGAATTATAATATAAATTGGTTGAATTTGATTTAAAAAATAAACATACATTTATTCTAAAAAGGTATTTTCACTTTACATCTTTTTAATCGTTAAAGAAATTAACGAAATTAAAGAAATATAAATTTTCACTTAAAGAAATTACCGAAATATAAATTAAATGATGAACTTTATATAAATTAACGAAATAATCAAAATAATTTAATTTCGTTAAATACCCTCTGTTGAATATTTAACTCAAAAATACCCCTCCCCTTAAGAAATTAAATTATTTCAATTGAATTAAACCCGAACTTAACTTTACTTTAATTTTTTACATAAAAGTATTTTTTTACATAAAAGTATTTTTTTAATTTTAAAATAAGATAACGAAAAAAAGTATTTGAATTATAATATAAATTGGTTGAATTTGATTTGGAAAATAAACATACATTTATTCTAAAAAGGTATTTTTCACTTTACATCTTTTTAATCTTTAAAAAAATTAACGAAATATAAATTTTCACCTAAAGAAATTAACGAAATATAAATTAAATGATGAACTTTATATAAATTAACGAAATAATCGAAATAATTTAATTTCGTTAAGGGAGGGGTATTTTTGAGCCAAATATTTACCAGAGGAGTATTTTTTATCCATTTCAAATAGTTCAGGGGTATTTTTGATCATTTTCCGAATTCCGTTAGAGGGAGGGATATTTTTGAGCCAAATATTTAACGGAGGGGTATTTTTAAGCCAAAAATCTAACGAAAGACATTTTTGAGCTATTTCGAATAGTTCAGAAATATTTTTGAGCCTTTTCCGTTAAATAAAAATAGCCATGGTAAGAACATATAGCAGTAGGCAAGGTTATTAAATGAAAATAGCCATGATAAGAGCACATAGCGATTGTATCTTCTTCCTTTTGTCTCTATTCATGCATGAACAAATAGATTCTAGGCTACCATTTATAAGGAGGATTAAATTTCCATATCAAGGAAAGGCCCAATACCCATCTCATGTTAAACATATGTACAGAAAACCCAAAAAGGGGCCAAAACATCTAACAGTAACCTATAATGAGATTATTGAGTAACAAATTTCAACAACTTTACCACTCATAAACTACATATAAAACATCTAACAGCAGCCTAACTGTAGCATTATTTTATTTAGATGAGACATGCGGAAACTAAAGAGAGGAATTAAAGCACACTAGATCAAAAGACTTCAAACGAAGCAATTGCTTATCATGCCAACTAAAAGGAGTGAATATGAACTAAAACTAAGAAATATGGAATCTAACAACAAGAAAACAAGGCATGGTAGCAAACAAAAAAGGGAACTCAACCAACAATAAGACCAGAAAAGGAAAAAAAACAAGCTTGAACTGCACACTTTAAACATAACATATGAGTGGCTTCACTCCTTTGGCCGATAGACCCTATTTGATGATAGGCACTTCAAAGAATTCGCGGCTTAAAATTACATCAGTATCATCACGAATCAATTACTTCAACAAGATCATTCTCTCGACCAAAACTAGTATAGAACAATGCAAAGCCTTATCAGTCACAGACTATGCACAACGGGAGTAAAGGAAATCCTAAAAAGAAAATTTAGCACAGAAACAAGAAAATTGTGAAATACAAAAGGCGATTTGTAACACATATCATACGGCGAGGCTCCGACCACACAATTAAGTTCCGTTCTTACTCCCAAAAATACTATCCAAACAATCAACACCAATCCCAGCCACAACAGAATTCATAACGACAATAGAATTCGCATAAATAGATTTTTTAAGAAAGAAAAGCTGGAGCCTTTCCCATTTTTGGGCAGTGACACCGAGACGACGAGCTATTAGTCGAACGAAATTCCACCAAAATTTCAACCTCGATCCTCCGGCGTTTCAATTTTTTGTTGGGATTTTAACTTTTCATCGGAATTGGCATTTTCGAGTATTTTCCTTGGGATTTTGATTACGTGAGGTTAGAAGCATGCGCCTCCAAAATCCCCAAATTTTTTCTCAAAAAATCCTCCTCGCTCACCCCTATCCCTTACCGTCTATTTATAGGGAAAATTGGGGTTTTGAAGGGTGGATTTCAAATCCGAATTTGGGATTGATACTTGAGAGGCTTTGAGTTTCATTGTAGGACAAAATCATTAATATCCTTGTACTCCAACATTAATGAATGTGGTGTATCCGTTGGCTTCTTTCCGCAAACGGACGAGCAGAGTCTGAAAGAGGGAAAAGTTGATGAGTTTCTAACCATTATCGTCTATACAGAGGGGTAAAAGAACGGGAACGCCTAGGTTGACTACGGTTGGTGTACTCCGTTTGGCGTTGAAGCTGTTGAAGTTGGAATGGGCTCTATCGTTTGTTGTTGTTGACAGGTTTGCTGGGTGTTTGTCCGCTGTTACGGGTTTTGCCGTTTGTTGGTGTTGTTTTGCCGTGGTTGTACGCAACTGTGTACGTATTATTGATGTTGAAGACGAAGATGGGCCGGGTTGTTTTAGGTGGAGTGGATGGAGCACATTAGGGGTGCAGTTGGGGTGTATCTTTTGTGCTGCTGTTGTGGATTAAAAGGGAATGGGTGGATTTTGTTATTTTTTAGGTTTGGACTATTTTTGGGTAGATTAGGAATTGAGGATTTAACTATTTATTAAATAGCGAATGACTAAAGATTTAGATAATTATTTAAAAATTTAACCTAATCAAAATTCAGTTGACCAATTGTATTGCAATTATGTCCGAATTGATTTTAATTAAGATCTAATTTAATAAATTGACTAAATTAAAGCATAATTTTAAAATAAATTAACAATCAATTTAGTCCCGAACTTCTTGATTTGATAAAATCATTCAAATATTTTTTTAAATAATTTTTTTTTTCAAACTACATTATATTTAAATCAAAATTTTAACTATTTGAATTAATTTTTCAAGATAACCCTTGATTAAAATTTTATTTTTTTGTAAATAATTATTTAAGTAACAAAATTACACAATCTCGTATATATGGATACGAGAACATATAATCGTTACTTAAGACGAACAAATTACCTAGATAAATACTTAAAAGAATTTTTATCTGGATAAAATAAATGTTGTAATTTTATTTAAAAGCGAAGAAACTCTGGGCTAAATTTAGTTGTGGAGGGCAAAAATGAGGTGTCAACAATATGTCAAATCAAATTTTTTGCGAATGAGATATATCATGGACTCATGAATAGCTATTATCTCTGCATGGTTCGATGAAGTGGCTAGATAGACTGCTTTGAATATCTCCAAGATATGTCAGTATCTCCACATGTGAACACATTGCTTATTTAAAACCGAGCTTTGTACGGATCATATAAGTACCCAACATCAATATAACCAACAGGATCGGGACTACAATCTCTAGAATAAAATAAACTTATATGTTTGATCTCATTTCGATGTCACGTAATAGGAGCAGAACTATACCTTGCTAACAAATTGATTGAAAGACTATATCGGGTCTTGTAGTAATTACAAGATAATTGTACTAAGATATATAACCAATCGAATTTGGTATATTACTCATTCCAGCAAATAATCTATTGCTTTTGAAAACTCTCCAAGAGTTACAATAATTTTCAAGTTATAAATTTATGCAATATAAGGATTATAGATAAGTTTCCCAGAAACTTTGATATGCTTCAAACATTTTGAATCTTTAAAAGTTTTCATATAAATTTTGTCAAGTGACAATATTCAATATTCCATGTGGGACATCTTCAAGTGTCTGGACTGCAAATCAAATAAGTTTTATGCTTACCAAGATGCGTCATTTCATGTCACTTGATAAATGTTTGTACGTCAGCATGCTTAAATAAACTTAGAATAAGGATTCTCATAATCTTTCATAATATTGCGCTAATATTGTATCAAAGATATTGGTGATTTTTATTTTGTATCGGTTCACAGTATGATATAACATTTTGAGATCTCATCACTTTATTATTTTTAGGTACCTGAACCTCTCATAAGATTTCATGAAGTGTTATGTTCTAGGCTCTTCAAGAGCACATTGCCTTCTTATTATGATTATTTGCTCCTTATCCTTTTCAAGGATTATTTCATTTGGAACCGATTGGTCTACCACACTTTATGTATGTGTAGACTTTGTCCTTTAAGGACACAAAATAGGAGAACTTGCAACTTAAATATGAGATTAAATTTGAGTCAACAAATACTTTCGGTATTTGACTTGAATTATCTTTTAAATAAGGATCTGATGATAATTCCTAACATATTTCATAGCTGCTTATAATCTCTCACTTATGTTAGGAAAACTGACATACATCCTCTATCTTCTTTGAGAAATCCATCTTTGTGCATTACGGTATATTCATTAATCGTATACCATACATCAAAACTATTAGATGGACAATGTGTGATTTCTAACTCAGAACCAACTTTGAGAGAGAATTAATCATAATTTATTGGTTTGATGCATACAAGTACTTTTGTATATAATATTTCATATTTCAAACAAACACATAAAACTTTATTCTCATTAGCAATGGTCCAGCTATTTACCGAAGACATTTAATGCCAAATCAGCATTATCTAGATGAGTTGTCTTGATTACACAATCTGAAAATTATGCTTTTAACTCAAATTTACTGAGAAAATAATTTTATGAATGTCAAACTGCAGGTTGACAATAAATGTACACGTGATTATCTTATTGGTGCATCTTTTCAATATATCACATGATAGGTGAACAGGCTCATACTCACCTTTTATAATTTTCAGATTTTAAGAGATCCAATCCCAATATTAGTTGGTCCAACCAACTTATCATGAGAACAAATGACATAAATAATTCTTGAAAATCTTCTAGTTCTTCAATATATGTTTGATACTCAATATGCACATCTCGGAATGTCACAGTCATTTATGTCAACTTATGATTTTTATACTAGTAAACTCCAAGTTTACTATAATATATGTTTTCTGCTTTAGTAAATTTTAGATTTACTATTATATGAATAAATTTCAGATTTACTACTTCAAAAGTAGATTTCAAAACAACTTTTCTCAATTATTTTGCCTATTTCGGAGGTGAGTTGTGATACCATCACAATCAAGTACACGTTTATATTGAAAAGCTTCACTAAATATTATCACATTCGCCCCATGAAATGGATCTATGCTTATGACAATCAAAATTCTCATTCCTAGGAATGAAATATAATCGTGCCTTCAATCACTTGTCTTCTTTCAGACATATTATGCACTGCTACCACATTTCTTTCAAGAATGGAGCAAGTTGTCAAATTTCAGATTCATCATATATTACTACCATATTTACTTCATGAAATAGAGCATATTAATGGGACACGTTTCACGATTTTTCACCAAACATCCATTATTTTGTCCTAACCATCATAATATCATCAATATGGTGTATTGAGATTCAAACTCAATATCTTATCCGTATAAAGGCGTCTTAGGCTATAACTTGATGGGACTTGAACCCAACATCTTATCATCATGGTGCATTGAAACTTTTAACCTAATGTTTTACCCTCTTAATGAGATGAGACTTAAATTTGTCATCATATCTTTTAACAATATTATTCTTCATGAACAAATACAAACATAAGTGGTTTTAAACCAATTATTTTTTCTCAAATACAATAATAATTACATCATTAATAACAAAAGACAAATAACATAAGGAATTACTAACCTTGAAATTACCTTTAGATTTGTAATCTCACCTTATTTGGTAGAGTCTCGTGCTGATGTGTTATGAAATATAAAGTAAGAACAATAAGAATAGAATGGAGAGAGAAGAGAGAGTGATTATTATTTCTCTTGATATATTTTTTGATGGGTGAACTACAATGAAGGAAAACTTCCTTATTTATAGGAAAAAACTAACCTTGGATTTTAAACTTTTTCATAAGTAAACATTCACTATATATGGTAAAGCAGACATTCACTACATATGGTAATATATTTATAACATATACAAGATAATTTTCACATTGTGAAAAGGTATGCCTAGATTTATCACCGATAATGGATAAAAAGTGAGGAAATGCAAAAATGATACACATTTTTATACATTGTTATATGTGGAGGTATACATGATTATGCGATGCATGGATATACACTGTTAGACATAAGGATATACATGAAGGAGTAGGTGGTTTTTTTCACAAGTGTAACAATGACACATTGGATATTTTATTACATACTAAATAATAGAATAATAATAATGTGACTTGTGAGAATAGAGCAAAAGCTTTCCTTTTATGGAATTACTTTCTTTTTTCATAGCCTCTCTTTAATAAGTTTTAAATTTATCCCTACTCGAGAAATATGCTTATAATATTGATTCTGCATATTTGAAATTCACTATATGATATATAATGCAATTACCTTCATCCTATGATCTCTCATTTACTTTAGGTAAGGCTATTCCTTTGTGTGATCAAATTGGTAATGATATTCCTAAAAAGATGATATATCAGAAGATTGAGCAACTAATGTTGTTAGAGACATAGGGCTAAATAGAGAGATAAAAAAGGATCTTTTGTGTATAATCCTGCATAATCTCGAATGTTATCAGTTTCGGTACGTAGATCAAATAATACAATGCAAGCAAAAGTTTCTAGATTCATGGAGATATAGAACAACATATAAGTTATCATGCTTGCATATCCATCATTTGAGTCTCCAACAATTATTCTCACTCTGGCCTTAGGGTTTTTCTTTCAACAATCTAAAATCCTTTCTTCATTTACAAACACTTATGTGATAAGATTCATAACAAAGATTCCGTTTGACTTGACCGTAGGACATCACCTTCCTCAATGCAATGGAAAACTAGGAGCATGGAAGCGATGAAAGTATGCCCACTTTCGTCGGCTAACAGAATGGATCAATACAGGGGAAACTGGAAGAGAAGCCTAAGCTCCCCTTTTTTCTATCCTATGGATCAAAAGCTATGATTAACTCAGCTCTGACCTAGTAGCTGCAACCCTCCGAATTCTTACTAGTGTTATAGCTCGCTCGCCCTTAGTTGAGTAAAGAAATTGGTAGTTTGATAAATGGATAGGCCCTAATCGTTGACTCAGTATGATACTTATTCCCGGGCTCGACACTTTCAACCCCATAACCCACTTCTAAGACTTTAGGACTAACTGAATTTCTTTCGACTTAGTTCACTGTTCGTCTCTGGTACTCGCTCCGCTAATTGGTATGATAACCAGTAAAGGGAAGGTACATAGTCATCTTTTTCAAAGCACCTTAAACCAATTAGACGTCCCCCCATGCTACGGTTCCTTGCGGTCCAAATCCAGTGCCGCTTTAGGTTAGGGAGCTGGACGATAATAGCTCCTTCGCATCCCAAAAAGCGTTGCTCTCCTAGGCACGCAAGACTAAGTAATCCAAGCCACACTATCCTCTATTCTCGTAAGATGATACACACTAGCTAACACCCCGCCAGGCGTTACATCATAGGCACATTGAGAGCAGAGATAATTGTACCTATATACATAAAAAATGACAGCAATGGAATGCCAATCCTCGGGCTTTATTTGTAAAGTCTCTATTCCTTGGTAATCAAAGCCCAAAGATCTATGAATTAGCCCATGCTTGACTAGCCAAGCAGACAAACGACCCTTCCCATATTCATAGAGGCAGCTCAGCTTTAGGCCTCTTTCCTGTCTATTTGCGGGTCCCCACTAGTCCGGCTAGCTAGTGAGCGGTTCTTTCGGGCGGGAGGCAAGCCGGACCCTACGGGCGGGCATCTCCCGCAACGCAAGCACCATTGTTCGACACCACCCAAGAAGCAAAAGATTCTTTTATATGACCTTTACCTACGAAAATATATTCCCTCTTAATTAAGGACATGAAAATGTTCTTCAATGGAGCATTATAATTGACGTAAAAATTTAGTACACCTTTTTTACTCTTAAACCCCAAAAAAAAAATGTTGTTTCGAAAAGCAAAGCAACAGAATCATGAGTCACTAATTAGAACCAACATTAAATTAATTATTGATGCCGATTTTATTTGGACGTAGAGTTTTACTATTAAACACGTGAAGACCCTAACAATTTAGATATTTAAATTTTAAAATTTACTTTCGAACGAACTTGTCCAAACAATTAAACTTTAATAAGTAGTGGATAAGTACTTAACTTCACTGGCAAGTTTCAGATAATGGGGAGAGAAAGAGATAAATTAGATTAATTTACAACATGAAAATTTTACCTTAAAGTCCACAGTTAACAAATAGAATTATATAATGATTTGGTGTAATTTTATTTTTCAAAATATTATCTTAAAAGCTTTATTATGAGTAAACTTTAATTAGTTTTTCTAATTCAAAATGCAAATTAAGTAGGACTGCCGTTTTCTCTAGCTCTAATCCAAATTGCAAATTAAGTGGAATTATCGAATGTTAGTATTAACTAGTTTAGGATATGTGCTTTGCACGCTTATTCATTGTTAAAAAAGAAAATTGTATCTATTCAAATCAATGAATAGACGACTTTAAAAATATGTTTAAATACATTATTAAAAATAAACATGAAAGAAAAAAATACAAACTCTTGAAAAATTTAATATATCTAAAGTTTTAAAATTAAAACTTTAATAATTGCACTTTTCTAATATCTCGATCCCTAGGAGCTTCCATCTTTTTGCTCATTTAGTTACTCGAAATTGTCATTTAATTATTTTTGAATAATTAGGGGTTTGATATGAAACAATCATAGTATTTGCGGAAAAGGCTCAAAAATACCTATGAACTATCTGAAATAGCTCAAAAATGTCCCTCGTTAGATTTTTGGCTCAAAAATATCCCTCCGTTAAATATTTGGCTCAAAAATATCCCTCTCTATAATGAAATTCGAAAAATAAAAAATACCCCTGAACTATCTGAAATGGCTCAAAAATATCCATCTAGATAAAAAAAAACCACATGACTATGCCACATTACTATCCACATGTAAAATGTTAGTATTTTTTAATTATATGACATTCCTTTCTTCTTTATTTTTATTTTTATTTTTATTTTTTTCAAAGCAGTGAAACGGAAAAACCAAAAAACCAATCTTTTGCTAATTACTTCATCAGTGTTTTAAAGTTCTAGATTTCACCTTTTCATTAGTGTTTTAAAAGTTCTAAATTTCATCTTGTTATTGTCGTTTGGGATGAAGGACAGCTTGATCTTGATCTAATGTTGACTCGGAGGAGGAGCTAGAATTTTAACTTTTAAACTAACAAATGTTGATGTACTAATAATTGAGTTGAATTTACTACATGCAAATTCTTTTTCAAAATAAATGAATCCCTTTTTAACATTTGTTTAATCATTCGAAATGAATTCATTTTTCTAAATTCAGTTTTGATGAATAATCTTATTATTTTTAGAACAAATTTGAAAAGAAGTAAAATGATACTTAATATTGATAAATTATTCTTTAATTATGTCATTCACTAGCTTTTTGAAGATGTGTGCCACATTCAATGATTCATTAATTTTAGATTAGAGGAGGTATTTATTAAATCATTTTAACATAAACATTTTGAGTAAAAGCTAGCAAAGCCAAACACATCTTTTGAGTAACTAATTTGAAGTTTAGTTTGAAATTTGTTACTTTTACGAGTAAATCTTAATTTTAACTTTTATACTGGCCTAATAATTAATGGGTTTATCAGTTTAGTAAGACTTTTTTGTTGGGTTTCACACTTTTAAACCTATTAACAGGAAAAAAACTTGTTTTATAGATGATCAAAGGAATTTGATAATAGCGATGTTACATTTAATAAATTTTTTCAAAAAAAATATTATGTAACCATCGTTTGTCTACTTTGATTAAAAATTAAAAAGCCGTGTAAGTTTTGTCCATTTCACTGACGTTTTAAATAAAAATAAAAATAAAGAAGAAAGGAATGTCATATAATTAAAAAATACTAACATTTTACATTTGGATGGTAATGTGGCATAGTCACGTAGTTTTTTTTTTTTTATCTAGGAGCCAAATATTTAACAGAGGGGTATTTTTGAGCCATTTCAGATAGTTCAGGGGTATTTTTTTATCCTTTTCTGAATTCCGTTAGAGAGAGGGATATTTTTAAGTCAAATATTTAACAGAGGAATATTTTTGTGCCAAAAATCTAACGATAGGCATTTTTGAGCTATTTCAGACAGTTCAGGGGTATTTTTGAGCCTTTTCTATACTATTTGGTTACATTTAGATTTAGGAGTATATTTGAGTTTTCCTGAACTTTTAACATATAAATAGTCGTATGGGTCAAAATAAAGAAGATTGAGAGAAATTTGTCCATGCACACAATTATAAATGAGAAATCATATTATATACAAAAAGTTTTCAAAATTGACGAAGTCAAAATTTTCGCTAATGAGGTTCAAAATATAAAGAATTAAACACGTGCAAGGTATTCAACATCAACTATATAAATGTAAAAATTAATTTTAACCTCAAATATTTAGTGTAATTTTTTATTCAAAGGAGTTAGGATGAAAAATATGAACCTTGATATGGAGTTAATGACAATTTTGGAGAATAACTTCAGTAGGTCATTAAGCTTGCGATTGTCAGAAGTGAAGTGATCAATAAGCCAAGGATCATCTAGACATTCTTTCACACTCAACTATCCTGTTTCTAAGCTAATTGATATTCATCAAATGAAAATAGGAGATGAAGACAACAAAAATAGAGATAAGAGAAGTTTAATTAGAGAAACAAAAGAAAGTTTTCATTAAGTGGCTTGTTGAACTAAACAAACCTGAGATTCCATATTTGTTACTTAATCTCATTTTCCTCTTTGGCTGTAATTGTACATGATTTGATTTTTCTATTATTTGGACTCTTACCTTTGACATCAAATTAAAATATTTTGCTATTCATCACATAAGCTGCAAAATGTATTAAGATTCTAGACACTCGTGTAGTTTGGTCTTGGTGTAATAACTTTGCTAGTTGTACATTTTCAGAACTATTTATTCGGAGTTTCAGAGAAAAAATTAATTGAGAGGATTCGTTCGACCTTTTAAAAAGTAGTTCATAAAGAAATGTGCAATGACATGGTTACCAAACTATACTCCTAATTATCCTTGTTTCATCTCGCTTTGTAGGATCATTAACACTAAATATAAATATATAGTCTTTAAGAATTTCTAACGGACTTTAGAGTTTAAAGATAGATATGCAATTCGTGAGATTAATAATTAGTCTTATTATGCACCAAAATTGAGTGATTGTATTTAAATAGAACTTCTATAAAAATAATTTTTTTAGAAGAAAACAAAAGAAGCGATTCCTATAAAATTTTGGATCTAAACTTTTTCATTTTATTCTTCTGTAGACAAAGGTTTTCAAGAAACCTCTACTCATAAATTTAAGGTGCAAATCTAATGAATTTTACATTTAAAAGGATTCTATACTTAAAAAAAAAAAGTAGAATTTCTTAAATTACCTTTACACGAATTATACTTTTAAAAGGATTGTGCATCTAAATACCTTCACACGAATTATATTTGTAAAAGAATTGTGCATCTAAAAGGATAATTAGCTTACATGTATTTTTATTTTTATTTTCCACATATTTAGGACTCAACAAATTTTTTCATAAATTAGGAATCTTTTCTTTAATTTTTTTTACCACATATTTATTATAGTCAATATTTTATATTATAAAAATAATAATATTATAATTGAAGGAAAAGGTAAAAAGATGATTTTATCTATTGCAAAGACTTTTAATGAAGGACAAAAAATTCAAACAATATTTTTAAGGTTTTCACACTTTTAATATAGTAACTTTAAAAATATATGTAAATACATTAAAAAATATATGTAAATACATTAAAAAATATATTTAAATTGAAAATAAACATGAACAAAAAAGATTTAAGCTTTTGAAAATTTAATTATTTCTGTAATAATTAGAATTTTGATATGGAAGAATTATTATTTAGTTCCATTAAGATTTAGGAGTATATTTAAGGTTTTCTAATTTTAATCTGACTAAAACAATAATAGTATATAAAAAAAAGCACAGAAGATAATGTTAGAATAGAAGCTACCTTTCGTGTACATAAACCTCGACCACCTAAACCCACCTTATTCCATATTTGATGTACTTTTTTAGCCCAAAAGAAATACACCAAAGCTCATTTGTTGAGTTTTCAAAGGTAAAAATCTAAATGGTACAATTATGTATACTGTACGTGTATGTATATTATGTCAATTAAAAATTATGTAGTTGAATTATGTAAAATAAAATGACACTAAATAGATGCAACTTTATTTATTTGAGCGAAAAAACTTAATTATATTAGCAAGATTAATGAAGAAGAAGAAATTATGTCATTCAAAAATCCTCCTAAGTTATAATACAAGCATTAGTAGAGTAAAATCATAAAATAAAATCTTGCAAAGAACAAAAATCCAAACAACATATATTTTTAATTTCAATAGTAGTGATTAGCTCATAGCTTCTACCCACACATCTTCCGAAAAGTGTTATAATCCAATACGAATATATATATAGACCACTGCTAATTAATCAAACTGTAAATAGACAGGATTCTAGTTGAAATCTAAAAGTTCACTATGAATTAAATTTTGAACATTAATATAATTCATATAAGTATGGGTAACCTTAATTATTTTCTTCGTTTAATAATTATAGCAAATTTTTTAAAGACACTCTTTTATTAATTGTGTTCATAAAAAGAACTATTAAATCAAAGTTGTTCATTATTGATATGCATGAAGGCTACATTAAAGAGTGGTAGTAAGATTTTTGTTTCAAAAATATTATTCAGTCACATGTATAGGTAGGAGGAGGCATTAAGAAAATTATGGTGGTTTGAACTTGAGGAGCATACTGCTGCACAATGACATTCATTTGTTGGGTTGTGAAATCCTTCACCTTTAAAAACACGACCAATATGGCCTCCACGTGCTGCACAACCATCTGGATCTGGCAGATAATCATGCAAATCAAGTGTTAAGATGTTAGAAAAAGAAAAAAATATTTGCACTCTGTAGTTTTAGCAACTCTAGCATTAGAAATGAGGTCGATAGAGCACTCAGTTTCTAACATATTGAGGTTGGGAGTCTGAGTCATCAAAAGAGCAAATTGAAAAAGAGCTATGATAAAATGATCTATAAATAGTTAGAAAGTAAAAAGACGCATACTGATCTAGCTAGAATATATTAAGAAGCTCATATTGCGATTTATGGCACCGAGAAGACCCGCATAAAAAGAAGGCCGATAGTAACCGATTATAAAATACAATCAGAATATACGATAATTGAGATATCAATCTTCACATAAAAAATTCCTCAAATCCGGTCGATAACATTCATCTACCACCTGTAAATTACAACAAAACAATACAATAATAGAAATATAAAAAAAACACAATTAAAATATAACCTTTATAAAAAAAATTTCCTCAAAGATGGATTAAACATTCATCTACTGACTGTCTTAAAAAACAACAGCAAATACTCACAAAAGGAGATAAGCATAAAACAACATTCGATAGAATCGTTAAACTCGAAGGTGGAAGAAATCGCGACACCATTCTCCCACAACACCTAATGCTTCATCATCATTATTAAATATTCCTATTACCCATGCCTTTTCCCCAACAACTGTCATACTATCCTGCAGGAGGCAAAATAAGACAAAGTTAGATAACTAATTAGTAGCATCAGTTTTTCCAGATGTAGATTTGTTGTCATTATATTTGATCAAGCATGAGCTTGATATGCCAGCCTCAAAGCTGATCGACATTCATCTGCCGCCTGTAAAATACAACAAAATAATATTATAATAGAGATATCAAAATAATATAATTAGACGCAACCACGACAAATTTACATTAACTTGAAAAGAAACGAATTTAACATAAACAATAACGAAACAATACGATATGTGAGATATTATGTTAACCTTTACACTTGATTATCGAGATACCAACCCTTAAACCAAAATTTTACATAAACTACAACTAAACAATACGATATTTGAGATAAGATATTATGTTAACCTTTATACATGATAATCGAGATATCAACCTTCACATATAAAGTCGACCGGCATTTTTCTACCACCTGTAAATTATAATAAAACAATATGATAATTAAATCTAGTCATAATAAATTCTGCAAAAATATAAGAAAAAGAAACAAAAATTTTTTTAGAGGGAGAATATAACCCTAAAATTGATGGTTGAGCAGTTACAACCGTATCATCTAAATATATATACATATATGATGGTGGCTGTATCTCTTATTACAAGAGAGTTGTGTATTTATATTACAATTTTAATTATGATTCTAAATATTAGAATTATAATAAATAATAATTAGTTGAAGAAAATAGTAAAAAGACAGTTTATTCTATTGCGTAGACTTTTAATGAAGGGCAAAAAGTTCGAATCACTTTTCTAAGGGTTTTCACACTTTTAATATATTATAGATTATAGATATAGATATACAATTTTTCTCTAGCTCCTTATTTCACAAATCCTAAATATCTCATTGAAATTCATAATTTAGTGTTTATCTGTTTTTTTTTTTTTTGCATTGCTATAGATTCATCAAATTATGAATATGATCGTGAATGAAAGAAAAAATTGCCAATAGGTTTTCATTTCGTATCAACAGATGAAGAATTGAATACGTATTTGGAACTTAAGAGTGTTTGGGCTTTTGCCCTGATTTTCTTACCAAATTTAAGTTTTATTTTTCTTAGAAGAAAAATAAAAGTAATATCATAATTAGTTTTATTTTTCTTTCTTTTATTTTTCTGAAAGAAAAATATTAAACTTTTTCATATTAGACAAACCTCTTTCTAAGAGGAATGGTTTTGGAATTGTATAAATAGAAGACCCTCCCTTCTCATACAATAACACAATAACACCTACAATGTAGTCGTTTAAGAGTTTTGTTTAGTGAGATATTTTCTCTCAGTTAGTTTTTATGTTTTTGATTTAGGTTTTTAATAATGTAGGCCAATTGTCCGAATCATATCAATAGTATTATGTTTTAGTAATTTTTTTGTCGTCTTATTTATCTTCTCAAAGAATTTGCAACTATTAGCTTTCACATGACGCACTCTCAATTTCGAACCCAACAAGTGGTATCAGAGCCTACCACTACTAAAAAAAGGGAAAACTTGACCACAAAAACAGACCACAAGTGGTCAGTTTTCTCGAAATTCCGACCACAAAATCGACCAAAATATGTGGTCGGTAAATAATTGGTAGTTTTTTAAAACATCGACCACAAGTGGTCGATTTTTCAAAAAAATATATTTATTTTTAAAATTTATTATTATGTTTTTAAAATTTGGAAAAATAAATTTTTAAAAAATAAAAATCGACCACTTGTGGTTGATTTTTCTGTGAATTGTTTTTCAAAAAAATCAACTATTGTAAATGCTTTAAAAAATGTACAACACAACAATAGTTTCAAAAGATTACAAACTACAATATAATGTGTAAATTCAAAGTACAACAATAGTTTCAAAAGTGTTAACAACTACAACAATAGTTTCAAAAATATACAAACTACAACATAATATCTAAATTCAAAGTACAACACATACAAAAGTAAAAAAATAAAAGTCAT
Organism: Capsicum annuum; assembly: GCF_002878395.1. Lineage (NCBI taxonomy): Eukaryota > Viridiplantae > Streptophyta > Magnoliopsida > Solanales > Solanaceae > Capsicum > Capsicum annuum. The sequence goes on from NC_061112.1 coordinate 81,162,185, forward strand.
CATCATCGAATTCGTTCTCGTTCTTATCTTCCATATCCTCATTTGTGATAATATCATTCAGGGGGCCAAGTCCTTTTGCAGCCCGAACAATATCACCAGGACACAGAGGAATAACCCCTACAATCTGAATAAAAGAGCTGAACTGCTCCTGCAATATCTTGATTTGTGACGAAGTTTCCTCCTCCCTTTTCTGCGATCTCTCTCTCTGTTCAGCAAGCTCTTCAGTGAGTTTAGAAACCGTACTTTCTATTCTTTCAATGGTTTCTCTATCAACTGAAGTGCTAGAGTATGCAGGGGCCGAATGAACACCTAACATTGTTGCCAAAAAAATTATTGTGGTATCCATAGTAATGGTCTCTAACTGCAGGACCCACAACTTTTCCCCATGACTCCTCCTCTACATGTTGGGGTAGTGGGTCACCCTGAGTTTCAGGAGGTTGAGTACTACGATACTCACTAAGGAGCTGCCTATATTTGTCCTATATTAATTCAAAGTAAAGTTAAAATTAAAAGTCAAAAAATATTAAAGTACTTATTATTGAATAATATCAAATTTGAGCAAAAGATTCATAAATGCAATATTTGTTTCTTACATGGGTAACTTTTGTACGAGGTTCAACCGAGGCATCTTCATTAGTAGGGTTCTTTTTCTTCTTCAGATGAGTCTCCTCGAATAGCTCATCATGTGATATCTCCATACCCTTTTGTTTTTCCTGTATATTAAAAAATTATTAATGTTCAAACAATTAAAAATTTAAATAAAAACAAACAGTTAAAACTGTAAAAGTTACATACCAATTTTTCCTACACAGCAAGGGTACTTCTCGTATCCGCAGTATGTAGGGAGCCACCCTTCGATGATGCCCGGGCTTTCCCTACTTTTCCCCTCAGCAATTGGTATCCTTCGTTATTCTAAAGGCAAAGATACAGTTGCCATAAGGGTTCACTAATCTAGTCAGGTTTTACCTACTTGGTTCAGGCATAATCCAACAGACCGTTAAACCTGACTCTACATCTTCTGAAAAAGTTCCTCCTTATAAGAAATGTATTTGCATCATCCCACCAGTAAAATTTCTACAAGAAAAATAAAAATATAATATTCAATCATTTGTTCTAACAAAGTGTTAAGTAGTCGATAAGTTAAATTCTTACTTTAAATTCTTTAAACATTCTCTCCCTGTCAAGTGCTGGAACCTGACGCCAACTGGTCTAGTAGCCATTGAAGTTTCGACAAATGCATTTTCTCACGACTTGTCCAACTTTAGCATCCGGCCTAAAGCTACAACACAAGATCAAACAGTAATTTCATAGAGCATAATAATATAACAATAAAAAATGAATAATGTTATTATATTTAGAAATCTTACCCTGTCGTAAATGAAATGAGATAAAGCCTCTCATAATCATCTTTGTCTCCTGACTGCGAATCAAGTGATGGTGGATGCACTGGCGTGGGCAGATCTGAAGCACCAGATGGAGTGCCTCCAAGCTGAAGATCCGACAACCTAATAGATCCAGCAGAATCACTGTGTGTAGCTGTGTGACTGCTACAAAAGGGTATCGATGATGGCACATGTTCGGATGTGCCAGCGGCCGTCTGATAGTACTGTGGTGGCCGTGAAACGCTGATGGGAGTAGATTGGTTCAGTGTAGACCCATAAAGTGGACCCATATGCATAGAAGTGAGAACCGAATGCTGGGACGACCTAGAATACGAGGTTCGTGTTGTCGCGTCAGCAAACCGACCCTCAGATATATTAATACCTGTTGGTCATCTATAAGGCAGATGTTTTCTGTTCTTTTTTGATTTTGTAAGATCAACTTTTTCCTTACCTTTGTCACCTCTGTCTGACATCTTGATTATATAAAGTTAACAAGTAGTTAGTTCCAACAAAATGAATACATAAGAAAACATTCCTAATAACTAATTTCAAGTTACTAATTCACATTTCAAATCGCTCCAACAAAACGAGATAGACAAGAATATTTTTATTACTATATAAATTATGAAACAGTGAAAACAACAATCTTAAATAGAATATTACATATCAATCTTAAACGAGAAACATAAAGGTAAATATATAGTACAAAGCATAAAGGCATCAATACATAATAAATACAACTTACACAACTAATCCTCATATTCTGAAGACTCTCCACTAAACCATTCACCTTCTTCGAAAGTTTTCTCATCTCCTACCCACTCAGCCTCTTCTTGTACAATATTAACTTCTTCAAATATATTTTTCGGGCAATTCAAATTATCCACTAAGTCAACGTCCACTAGCTGGTGATCAATCTGCATTTTATTTTGATATGCAGTCTCCAGCATATTCTCAACTTTCACCCGTCCCATAGGCTTTGTTTTGATTACAACCCACCAATCAAACTTGTCACTGCGCAATGGATAAAGAGCATAATACACTTGTTTAGCATTTTGCACTAGAACAAATGGATCGTAAACAGGATATGACCTATTGTGCTTTACTTCAATGATGTTATACTTCTTATGTACTCTTGTGCCTCTTATACTTGGATCAAACCACTTACATCGAAAGAGGACTATTTTTTTTTATTGGAAAATCAACATACTCCAGTCCTAAGATCTCGTGTATGATGCCAAAGTAATCAACATCACCATCACCCTTAACCCAAACACCACTATTGTTTATTTTCCTTGTTCTGGAGTGTTGTTCGGTGGAAAATTTGAACCCATTTACTATGTAATGGGACATTGCATGAGCTTCAACTGGACCCAAAGAAATATCTCTCAAGAGTTGATCGTATGTGGCTGCATTTGGTGAGTGGTGTACCTAAAAATATTATACATATATATATATATATATATATAGTATATGTTAGTTGACGAATGTGTAAATGTTTAAAATATATAGAAATATTAATACACCTATGAATCTCATATGTAAACCATGTTGCAAAGGATGCGTATACTTGATTTTCATGGAATTAAGTCTTAAATGAACTGAAGATCCAACACGCGAAACGCAATTAGTTTCTTTAAGAGAATGAGTAAACAAATAAGATATGTTAAAATTTTAATCTCCTTACTTCAGAAAGGGCTCAACTTCTGGGCAATTTAGCAAGACATACAAAGTTACTACTTTGCGTTCTGTGGGAGTGGACCAGTGAAGTATGGTCTTTTAAGTCTTACAACCAGATTGATTGAACAACAGATGGGAGTCAAACTTAATACTTAATAATCTAACAGCAACAGACAAATGAGAGTATGAACACCCGTCAAACAAAGGATAACTAGCAGCATGCAATTGTTCATAGAATTTATCCGCTTCGCTATTAGGAACATCTTTGGCATTTTCCCTAAATTCTCCCCCGTGTTGCATTCCAAAAGCATCGTGCACTATTTCTGTCATCCTAGTATCTTGATATTCATTATGCCTTGCAGACCTACTACTTTCTCCAACAACAAAGTTATTTTGCGCAACATCATCATGAATACCACGCCATCTTAAAAAGTCCTCGTGAAACCCCTTTCAATAAAAATGTTCCTTTATAACTTCTTCACTTACTAGACTTATACCATCATATCTAACACAAGGACAACGAATAGCCCCAAAACATGTCCAAACATCAAGTGTCTTAGCATGTTTTGACAAATCTTTTGACACCTTCAACTAATTCCTCCCTAATACCTACTCTATTATCATTGCTCCGTTGATATATCCAGCTATAATCAGGTTCCATCTACGCAATCAATCAGATTTAACTAATTAGATCAAGTCACAAAAATTTAATCAAGTCACCTACCAAACCGCATTCAAAACAAATAAATCCGCTTTAAAGTCCCTACACTTAACCATTTTCAACCAACTAAGTCACCTACCAAACCACATTCAAAACAAATAAATCCCCTTTAAAGTCCCTACACTTAACCATTTTCAACCAACTAAGTATCAAAACAAAACCACATTTAAAACACAAAATCTACTTTAAAGTCCCTACACTTAACCATTTTCAACCAACTAAGTCACTTACCAAACTTTAAAATCACTACACTTAACCGTTTTCAACCAACTAAGTCACCTACCAAACCACATTCAAAATAAAAAAATTCCCTTTAAAGTCCCTATACTTAACCATTGTCAACCAACTAAGTTACCTACCAAACGACATTCAAAACAAATACATCTCCTTTAAAGTCCCTATACTTAACCATTTTAAACCAACTAAGTATCAAAACAAAACCACATTCAAAACACAAAATCCACTTTAAAGTCCCTACACTTAACCATTTTCAACCAACTAAGTCACTAACCAAACCGTATTCAAAACAAAAAAATCCCCTTTAAAGTCCCTACACTTAACCATTTTCAACCAACTAAGTCACCTACCAAACCACATTCAAAATAAAAAAATTCCCTTTAAAGTCCCTATACTTAACCATTGTCAACCAACTAAGTTACCTACCAAACGACATTTAAAACAAATACATCTCCTTTAAAGTCCCTATACTTAACCATTTTAAACCAACTAAGTATCAAAACAAAACCACATTCAAAACACAAAATCCACTTTAAAGTCCCTACACTTAACCATTTACAACCAACTAAGTCACCTACCAAACTACATTCAAAACAAAAAAATCTCCTTTAAAGTTCCTACACTTAACCATTTTCTAGTGACTAAGTATCAAAATAAAACCACATTCAAAACACAAAATAACAACAAGACCTACAGGATGTCAACAATAATGCTAGTGAATCGAACAAGGCCACACACGGCTTCACTAAACTTCAATATGAACAATAACAAGAAGATAACAACAATGCTAGTGAATCGAACAAGGTCACACACGGCTTCACTAGACTTCAATATGAACAATAACAAGAAGATAACAACAATAGTGAATCGAGAGAAATTAACTTACCTTTGCTTGACCTAAATTAAAGTGAAAGAGATAACCGGTCACCGAATCAAGAACCTAAAAATATCAAGACAAAATATTCCAATTTTGAGTGATTTAGCAAAACTCATATCTAAAACAACAAGCTAAAGTGCTAAACCATAAAAGTAAATCCATTCACTTTAAATACAACAAGCTAAACCATAAAATCCATTCAAGAATCTTATAAAATCACAATTAAAGATTTCAACTTTGAGGATTTATACAATCAATAACTTAAATCAAGCAAAAGTCATATCTAAAACAAGAAGATAAACAAGCAAAACTAGTTCAAATAATTATATGTATAGCTCAAAAATTCCACAAATAACTAAATAAAATTCGAGCTACAAACGAGCTTAAAAAAACTAGTTCAAACTAACCTAATCTTCACTATTATAAATTTCACAATTATATAAACTAGTACACCTATAAATCAACCTCAAAAAGCACAAATTTTGCAAAATACAACAAAATTCATGCCTGAGCTAAGGTGTTGTCGCCGAAGCACTTGCCGGAGTAGTGAGTTTTGCGATTGGAAAATTATTTTGGGTGTGTTTAGGGTATTGTTGTGTGTATGCGTGATTTTTTTGTGTGTTTGTGTATTTAGGTCGATTTATGCTAGTTTATTTAGGTCGGGTCGGGTAGGAGTTATATCATTAAAATATTTTTTTTTATTATTTTGTTGAAAACATTGGATATTTTAATAAAAATCGACCACATGTGGTCGGTTTTTAAAAATAATTTCAGAAAATCGACCACATGTGGTCGGTTTTTAACAAAATAAAAAAAAATATTTTAATTACTACAATTAATAAATTAATAAATTAAAATTAATTTTTTAATAAATTTTATAATACTTATAAAATTTAGAAAATATTACAAAAAATCAACAACTTGTGGTCGGTTTTTCATTTTTTTTAGTAGTGTACGGTTCAAAGATCCAGTGGTTTGGTAAAATGAGGTTGAAGACAAGTCCAAGGCTGTTCTAATCAATTTGCAATCAATTAGATGATAATGAAGATTTTTGTCCAACTACATGTGGAGAACAAGTTTCAACCATATTTTTAATAGTCCTGTTGCTGCATCTTTAAAAATAAAAATAAAATATTAATTTTTAACCAATTTTTAATCATGATATTTTAAACTTTATTTTTAACCATGGCAAGCAACAGTTATGGAGATTATATCAAGAACGAAGTTCATGCATGTGACGCGAAAAAAGCGAATCAAGTGAAGAAAATCAAGCCGAAAAAGGGAAATTTGTTAGGATTTTTGCACTGATTTTTTTACCAAATTTAAGTTTTATTTTCTTAGAAGGAAAATAAAAGTAATATCATAATTACTTTTAATTTCCTGAAAGGAAAATATAAACCTTTTCTATATTTGGCAAATCTCTTTCTTGGAGGAAAGGTTTTGGAACTATACAAATAGAAGATCTCATTCTCATACCACAACATAATAGTATCCACAATGTAGTCATTTAAGAGTCTTTGTTTAGGGAGAGATTTTCTCCCAATAGATTTTAAGTTTTTCAATATTATTTTTAATATGTAGGTCGTTTGAACAAATCATATTAATAATATGTCTTTTTAATATATGTTTTATTTCTCATCTGAATTATCGTCGTCTTGATTTGCAACCTATAAGCTTCCGCATAAATTACTCTTGATTTCGAACCCAACAAAGAGACAAAGAGTTCTGGTGGTAAATTTCCACCTGGGATTTTCACTAATCTTGATATTTATTAACATGAACCACATGAGCTACCTGTTACACTTTTCCAATTCTACCTAGCATTTCCTTAATCTTTTTTTTTTTTATGCTAATTCATATCAAAATTCACAACATTAAAGAATTTTTGAAACTTCTCTTCAAGAATTATGAAAAACAGTTAAAATTTATCGTTTTACTATTTGAAATTACTTAAATTTTGTTATATATTGCACCTTTAGTCCGTTTGTGCACTTAAAATTAAATTTGTTCTTGGCCAATATTATATTAGTCGAACTCCAACACAAAACATGCGACTTTCTGCACATCTTCAAAGTCTTTGTAAAAGAAAAATGTTGATTTATTCGCTGAATTTTTTAGTATGGTTTAAAACTATCCTCAGGTCAAACTCCATTAGGGTTAAAGGGAAAAAATGAGTCTTTTTCTAATAGGAGTTCAACTTTACTTCTTGAAAATATTTGACTGTGGTTTAAATCACCCCTCGTTGGAGCTCCATTAGGATTTATAGGGTTTAATATCATTCAAATTGTCATGTTGAAAAATTTGTTCACTTTGTCTCAAGTCAAAAAATTAGGAACAAATACAGTGCTGCCAGTAAATTATATGAACCCTAAATAAGATAACCATTCTTAAAGTTAATGCCTTTCACATTCTAATAAAGAGCATCTGATATCTTATTTTTCTTCTTTTCAAGATTGTCAAATATATTAGTAGAGGAAAGCACAACTTGTATATTGCATTGTCAATACATTTGAAAGATTCAGGTGAAGTCTAAAAGCCAAAATTTTTGTCGTATATAGTAGAGTTAATTAAGATATAAGTCTTGAAATTGTGTATATATATGCACTAATTTGAGTATTTCTTTTCTTGTTAGGGCTTGCTGAAAAACATTGGGATGGTCGTATGTACTTCTTTACTCTATCAAGAAGGAAGCATGACATTGAAACAAGACTTGAGAAAAGTTCACCAAAAGGTGTTTGGAAAGCTTCACAAGCACATAAGAAATTATTCAAGAATGAAAAACTTGATAATATCAGAAAAGAGGACATGATAGGTGATGATGAACTAATTGGAACAAAAAGATCCCTTGTCTACCGGAAATCAAACACCAAAATAATTTCTTGACTTATGTCGGAGCGTAGATTTCCTAACAAACTCCACTGTCTCCACCCACAGAGGAACGTAAACTTCTTATCACACTTTCTCTCCAATTTCTTTTGGTATACCTCTTTAATTTTAGAGAATGTATTTTTTGTCTTCCCAAATATGAAATGTTTCTAATGAACCCTATTTTCTTTTTGATAATATTGATATAGTAAAAGAAAACTACTATAATTCAATAAAAATATTTTCAAACTTTGAATTAAACTACTCAAATCTTTATAATAATAAATAATATACTTACAATAACATCCAAAGTAATTTAGTGAAAATGCATGATTAACATCTTATTAACTTAAATCAATCCTTACTATTAAATAATAATATTACTATGTGTAATGTAATAAGAAAAATGCAACATTAACTTTTTATTTATAATGTATATGTATATCGTTAAGACCTCAAATTAAAATTTGACTTTATGCCACTAATTTTTTTTGAAACGTACTAGAACCCTGATTTTGAGATAGTACTAGCCTAGATTAACTCTTAAATATGATCATAATTAACCATCCATAAGGTCTGTTTGTGTGTTTCTATTGCCTCCGAAAATATCAATTTAAAATAGCTTATTGTGCTACTTAATGTTTTCTATTTTTTTTTTAGCTTAATTAGTGAAATTTATATGCATCATTTAGTTACTTGCCTAACGTACTGTTTTCCACCTAGGAAATCAAGTTTGATTTCTAATGTGTTCTCTATAACATCAACATATATTCCTATTTCTATTGCTCATAAGCAAATCTCTAATTCTTTAGCTTCTTTCTTTGTTTGAAATATTTTCTTGGATTATAATTGATTGACTTATTATTATTATTGTTTTTTTTTGTAGACAAAGGATAAGCTTGAGCTAACACTTAACGTGATCAACTATCACGGCACCAAGAAGAATGATGATGGCCAAATAATTGCGTGTAATGATCTTATTCCTGAACCAGCTTAGATAAATCGAAATTTTGATCATGACATTGTACCTCTTCAACTATCCAGCCATGTTTTCCTCAACTATATATCGCAAAGTTATACCGACGTTGTGACCACGTCGTCAACTATGCAATCATATTTCCGTCAACTACCGCAAACTATACCGACGTTGCTACCACGCAACCACGTTTGCATCGACTATTTGTTATGAAAAATCTTGTTATTTTTTTCTCCATTCCTCAAAGCAATGATTTTCTCGAATTTGATGTACTCATAATGATGCGTAAAAATATATCAAGATCCAAAAAAAATTGAAGCGAGATAATAAGTCACCACATTTATTACTTAAAAAAGAAATACTATATCATGATTAGCAGAAAAAAAATCCTAAGCAAGAATCTAAACTATGAAAAAGGTGTGAAGTTAAAGATTTGTTGGCGACTCGTCTCAACCGCTTCTGTTAGTTGGGATAATTTCTCTCTGCCATGGTATTGTTCTCTTAGATTTTGGAAACTTCTCTTGATATTTGTCAAGGAGCATGATGATCTTCTCTTTCTTGATGGCTAGAGCTGCTAAATCCTTCATGAGTGATATTAATATTTTTTCCACTATTCCTCAAAACAATAATTTTCTCGAAGTTTATCTAGGAGATGAAGATATAGATCATATTCCAATTAGTATTCCAATCTCTCAGAATGATCAAGGTCATGGGCAGCTGAAGAAAATCAAAATGCAGAGACTATTAAACATATATGTTTTAGGTCAGGAGTTTTAGATTTTTCAATCCATGTATTATCAAACATGTTGTGAGATGCTGTTCAAACATGTAGTGCAGTAGATGTTTAAACATTCATTGATAAATATAAAGTAGATTCAGTTTAATTTTTTTGTTTAAACATGTAAGTATAATTTATAATTTTCTCATGAGAAGAAAAATGTTACTACTATAGTTTAATACTTTTCCTATCTAATCTTATAGATGAAACTAGCAGTTGTGTAGAAAGATATTAAGAGAACGCATTTGTAACTTCAAGACGATAAGCTATATTATTGTTCTCATGCATGTTTCAATTGTAAGAAAATACTAGATCGACGGTAACGTACACCAAGAAGATTTTTTTTTTTTTTTTAAATCCGAACCATATTTATTTCAATACCTTTGTAGAGTACAGAGGAGGGGGGGGGGGGGGGGGGGAGGGGGGGAGTATAAGACCTGACCTTCGAGAAAACACCAAAAAAGATGCGTAAGCTTCTTAAGTGGTAAAATAGTAATGGAATCAAGAACCCATCACTTTTTCTCACTTTTTAAACTAGTCTATGACTTACACAGCCTGAAAAACTTCTTGCTAACATAAAGTAGCTATTAAATTTTTGGTTCTGCCTTTGCGCAATGAACAGAACCTTCTGATGATAGCTATATTTCTATTCAAGGTGGTTGAAAAATCCAAGAGGACTGTTTCGCCACTTTAGTTCTGAAAGCTGGCAGATTCAGCTTGTCCATTTCCAGCTCTCCCCTTGCTTCCTTAGGTAGTAGGTTTTCTTAAGATATATTGTGTTCTGAGAGAAAGTAATGGCATGCTTTGCAAGCATAGCTGCAACAGTATTACTTTCTTTATAACAATGAGAAATCTCAATTCCTCTGTTCCTGACTTTGTTTCTGATTTCATCAATAATATGAATAAGTTTCCAGTGAGTGTTGCAGGAACCTTGAATCATTTAGATAGTTATTAAGGAGTCCAATTCAACTTTGAAATTATGCATCCCTTGCCCACAACACCATTGAATACCATCAAGCACAACTTTAGCTTCACTGAAATTGTTATTTGAGAATTGGATAGGATTGGCAAAGGCCATCACATGTCACCATTTCTTCTTCTAACAATTTCTCCTGCCCCGTCCTTACCTGAGCTTCTTTTGTAGCTTGCATCAGTGTTGCGAATAATTTAAACTTCACAGCTATTCCATTTCACTATCTGCCTAAAAATTCTAGGTCTATATAACATGGCAATATTGCAAATAGTAGACTAGTTCCAGTGATCTTCCATTTTGCTGAACTTTTTGGATATTGCTATCTTAGTATGATATAAAATAAGGTGAATGATTCTGGCTTTGGAAATAGGATTATTCTCAAACTTTTTTAAGCATCGTGTTTTCCACAACACCCAACATACTATACTAGGAGTGATTTTAGTAAGCATACCATGGACAACATTGTTCGATTTGATTTTCCACCATTTAACGACAATATGGATGATGTTTTTGCTATTGGAATCAATTCCTAATGGCCTTGAGATCCATCCCCAAGTCCATTTCACCATCTCCCCTGTTGTAAATAGATGATTGTATGTCTCTCTAATAGGTTCCTGCGGCAAATAGAATCAACATTAATATTATTTCCAAATTTTGCTAGTGAGTTCCCAATTAGGAGCTTCCGTCAAAGATTCTCCAAATTATGAAAGAAATTTTAAAAGGAACATAATTATTCCAGATAAAATCATAATGATTAAAAATTTCTCCCTTTTGTCGAAGCTCTTGGAATGCAGATGCTAAAGTGAATTGGCCACTAGAGTTAAGCTTCCAGATTGCTTTATCTTTGTTGCTTCCATGGTTGCATTCATTGTTCTGATTTCCTCCACGATATGTCTAGGAATAACTTCTTGAAGAGCTTCATAGTTCCATAAATTATGCTCCTAAAATTCGTTCACCTTTATATTTTTTGGCTTAGGAGATTGCACATGTTGGGTATAAATAGGACCATTGAGTAACCACTGATTCCACTAGAGCATAATGTTTCCTTCCCCAATCTTCCAGTAGATATGTTGTTCCATGTTAGATCTAACGTCAAGCAAACTTCTCCAATTGGATGAGTCCTTGGGATTCTTGACTTTAGATATAGGGTTGGATCTCGGACAATACTTCGCATCTAGGAACTTTGAAAGTAATGAATTATCACTTCTATACCTTCACCACCTCTTCGCACAAAAAGCATTACTGATGTCTTGGAATTTTTTAAAACCCAGACCTCTTTCATTTAAAGGTAAACACATGTTATCCCAAGAGCTCCAATGATATTTGTTTTTCCATCCTTGACTCTCTAAAAGAAGTTGGGAAAATACATCTCCATTTGATCTAAAATGGTTTTAAGGGGGGGGGAAAGGGCAACCATAATATAAAGAGTTTGGGACTGAAGAATGATTGATAAGAACAAACCTTTCTCCTACAAAAAACATATTTACTTGCCACCCTCCTACTTTATTCAAGACTTTGATAGCCATATCAGCAAAATAGGATATCTTTTTCCTTCCTATATACATTGGGCAACCCAAGTATGTGAAAGGAAATATTGCATCATTGAACCCTGTCCACCTCCTTAATCTTCTCTTAGATCTCCTGTCAGACCATCCATAAGTGTAGAAGTTTGTCTTATCCCTATTAATCAATTGCCCAGAATCCAGTTGATGTTATTTAAGCTCATTCATCGTTATCTTAACAGATAATTTGTCTCCAGAGGTGAATAAAATCAGGTCATGAGCATAACACAAGTGATTGATCTGTGGTCCTTTCTTATTCATGGAGAAGCCTTTGTAATTTGGATCACTATAAAGATTGTTAAGGTTTCTAGAAAGCACCTTAGAAGCAATGATGAAAAAGGTTGGAGATAATGGATCCCCTTGTTTCATTCCTCTTGAAGAGCCAAAGAAACCATATCTGGTTCCTTTGATGCTCACTGAGTACCAGTTGTTGGATATGATTCGAGATATGATATCAATTACTTTGTTCGAGAAGCCAAAATTTCTCATGGCATCAATAGGAAAAACCAGGATAATCTATCATAAGCTTTGGACATATCAAGCTTAACAACAAGATTCCCTGAGTTCCATGATGTTTAATACAATGGATTAATTCTTGTGCAAGAATAACATTCTTCGTGATGAGTCTACCTTTAACAAAGCCCGCTTGATTTTCTGATATGATCTTAGGAATAAGATTAACAATTCTTTCGGCCATAATTTTGGAGATAATCTTATTCGTCACATTGGCCAAACTGATAGGTTTAAATTCGAAATAATTTAAAGGCGTCTTTACTTTAGGAATCAAAGTTAGACAAGAATGAGTAAAATATCTACTCAACTCTGCCCCATTAAAAAAGAAATAGACGTAATTACAGATATCTGGTTTTATGATCTCCCATGCATTTTGAAAAAAAAAAGGCCATTATATCCATCCAAACCAGCAGCACTATCGGGATTGATGGAAAAGACTGCATCTTTTATCTCTTCTTCTGTAGAAATCTCGTGAACCTTTATGTTGTCTTCAGCTGTGATAGTGGCTTCTACATTTCTGAAAATACTATGATGATTTTGTGTATCCTCCTCAGTGAAAATATCAGAAAAATATTCTATTGCTACCTCAGAGATATCCGTAATGCCTTTAGCCCATTGGCCGTCATTATTTTTAATCTTGTGAATTTGGGTTCTTCTCTTTTTTTGTCTGATCACACTATGAAAATATTTTGAATTTGTATTTCCTTCCTCTGCCTATTTTATCCTAGCCTTTTATTTCAGAATAAAATCTTTCTTCTTAAGCCAGTATATATACTCTACTTGAGCTTTGTGTATGTTTTCCCTATTTATATCAGAATTATCCCGATCATACCTCTCTGCTTAAGTCTAGATTGACTTCCCTCTAACTTCTTCTGTTTGTATTTATTTTCTTAAGGAGATAAACCTTAATGATTTATCATCTTATTGACTTCTTTTACAATAAGATCCACCTTCTCTTGTTTCCTAGGAGCAAATGTCTCGATAAGGCTCTCTGCTACTTCATTATCTGATGAGTTAGACCCTTCTTCTTTGCTTTCTTCATCCTCATAAGATGAGTCCACTTCTTTCTCTTTGTTGTTAGTATTGCTGATACTTTGGGTCTGGTTTTCTTTATTTTGATCCTTTAATTCCTTCACTGTTCCTAGGTCTACTACCAACTGGCCACTTAGGTCTGGCACATTCTCGGGGTCCACTGTTATAGAAGACATAACTTTATTCTCTCCTCTATTGATAATGTATCCCACCTTGCTACTCTAATCATCCTGGTGTTATTGGTTATTGATGTTGTGCCTCTTCTCACTGATATAGTCTTTAGCAGCAATATCCATGCTTCCTTTCTTATGTTTTCCCTTCTCTTCGGCACTATCATCCTTTTTATTGTCTTTCCTTATATTTATTTTTCTTTTCTCTTCAGGAGTTTGCCTCAATCTTTTTTTTGCCCACATGATTGGTTTCAGCAAATTGTTTGCTGGAACTTGAGTCACACCTACTTTACCTTTTTTTCACCTTTTTTTGTCTAAGTTACCAAGTTCTGCATCCTTTGTTTTGATGTTGATGTTCTCCAACTCTGTGGATCCTCCAGCATGATCTTTATTTTAATCTCTTCCTTTTATCTCGTTATTGCTCTCTGTGAACTTGGCTTGGGGCTGTTTGGTTGTAGTTTTTTATTTGGTTTTGTTCTTAACCTCTGTGAAACCATCTTTATCCTCTTGTTTAATTTCCTGATCCTGCGGAATCATTTTTTTCTTCCCTTATATTATTACTCTGCAGATCTTTATTTTTCTCTTGTTTCTCTGCATTCTGTTTCTCTTTTCTTCTTGCTTCCATTTTTCCATGTTCTGCATCATCTGTTTTGGTGTTGATGTTCTCATGCTCTGTGGGTGTTCTAATATGGTCTTTGTTTCAATTTCTTACTTTCCTCTTGCTATTGTTCTTTGTGAGCTTGACTTGGGGCTGTTGGGTTGCAGTTTTTCTTTTTTTCTTGTTCTTTACCTCCGTGAAACCATCTTTATCCTCTTGGTCAATTTCTTGGTCTTGCATAATTCCCTCTTCTTTATTACTCTGCAGATCTTTCTGTTTCTCATCTTTCTCTGCATCCTGTTTTGCTTTTCTCCTTGCTTCCACTTTACATCTGACCTGATCGTGTCCCTACATTTTGCAAGTTCTACAAAAAGCCGGCACCCCTTCATACTCTAATTTTTTATCAGAACCCTTTCTGTTTGCTCCATCTCCTTCTAATCCAACCTAAATAGAATCCAATAAAGGTTTCATGAGATCGACTTCCACTCTTACTTTAGCTAAATTAGGTTTGGACTTACCTATGGTGGCTAAGTCCTCCTCCGGGGGGGGGGGGGGGTGCCAATAGTTGGCAAAATTTGCTTAAGGTAGTCCCATTTGAATAAATAAAATTTTAATTCTGGTAACAAAACCCAAATCGGAGCTAACGAGGATTCTTCATTCGGGCCAAAATTCGAGGACTATTTGAACATGCACATAAGAGAGTCCGCAATATCCATAAATCTTTTGAAGTAAACAGCATTAAAATCCAATTCACTACTGAAATCTATGAAAACATGGAGAAAGTCATAGGCACCTATTCAAACTTTCCCTTTTAGCGGAGTTTGTTCCAAGAATTTTGACCTTATAATCTTAATTCTCGGCCTCCCCATTGTGAATTTTCCAACTAGAGTAAGTTTACATTCATCCGTCATTACCCCATAGTAATCAAAAGCATTAACAATGACTGCTGGCTTTTCGTTATGTGTCGTGTGCTTTGCTATTACTGGAGCCAAGAAATGTGTCACCTCCATGCTTGGGGATCTAATAAATTCCTCTTTGTATAAGGGTATCTGTGCTCCGATTTCCTCTGATGTCATCAGACCCTTAGTGGGATCCTTTGGTTGAGTGATACGTACCGATGGACCGACATCTAGCGACTCCATAGAGAGGGAGCGCTGAACCACGCTTCAGTTTGAGAGAAAAAATTATTGTTGGTAAGATAATTTTAGAAAGTCAAGAGTATCTGTGTAGACTTTGAGGTATAAATTCAAACAAGTGATGGACAAGGTTAATTCTACACAGAGATACCAGCTGTGGAGTGTCAATTCTCCCCCATCACTGGATTTCAGCCCTAAAAGGTTATCAAATCCTTTCCCAGATAGTAGGTTATCATTACCAAAAATCCACCCAAGCAATAAGAGAATTTTGTATCTATGGTATTGTTAATGTTATAGATCTGTGATGGTTTGAAATTGATTCACCATTGAGATTCTAAAGGTATTAGCTCGGCACTAGCTCCTCCCGTCGATGACGGTAGCCGGCGGACAGAGTGATGCCAGAAAATAGCCATTACGTACACCAAGAAGATATTGAATAATTTAGAGTAGATTATTGTATGTTGTTGTCTAAATAGCATAGTGACTAGTTATGTCATGATACAACGAACCATTCATGAATCTTATAATGAGCATTCCAATCACTTAAGTTAGGATTTACGATAAAAAGTTAGGATAAATGCTTTAATGTTCCACATGATTTCTAATGAAACGTCTATTGAAAATTAACTGATTTGTAATAGTGAACAGAAGTACGTGGGAACTATTGAACTTTTTAAAAACATTTTAAATTTGAATGACCTTGGAGTAATTGAAGTACTAAAGCACATTATGATGGAATGAGGACCTAATATAACATGCATTTTAGCGTCACGAGGCTTAGTTACATAATGACTCTAAAATAGAGTCCTACTCGAGTTCAGTATTCATAAAATTTAAGCTTATCAAATTCAAATATATACTTCCTCGGTTTAATTAAAAAAGATGTATTTTGACTTAACACAGAGTTTAAGAAACACTTTTAAATGTTGTGATTCTAAATTAAAGTTGTGTCAAATGTACCAAAATATCTTTTAATCTTTTTATTTTAAACACGCCACGTGAAAAGCTGAAGTTAAAGTGTTGCCAAAAAAAGAAAAGTGGACATTCTTTTTTATATAGACTAAAAATAAAAGTAGGTCATTCTTTTTAAAATAGAGGAAGTATTATTATATGTAGGACTATGTAAAGTTAGTTTCTTAGCAGTTAATTAACTATGCCTGCAAGAGTATGGTTGAGTGGTTGGGAGGTGGGTCTTGTATGCGGGAGACCTTGAATCGAATTTAGGTTTCTGTTTGCCTCTCAATCATGAGCTCGTCGCATGGGGCTTGACTTGTGCGATTTACAAAGTGCATGCATACAATTATAGGCTCACTTGTCTTACTAGTAAATTGATATACATGGAGATATAGATGTTTTCGTGGAATAGTCTGAACTCACGAGATCAAATGTTTGGTGATTGGTTTGGACGAAACTTCTATAATTTTTTTAAATTTTTTAGTGAATTTTAATATTAATTATTTTAATGTAGAAGTACAACAAATTGGTATCAACATGCAGCATCATGTTCTTGACCTTTGATGGCATTTTATATCATTTCTCACATTCGTTAGTGGGTATAAATTATGGTAGAAGGTGATCATTAGATTTTAGTAACTTTGTAACCTCTACTCATTATTCTACCTAATAATGCTTGTAATTCTTGTAACTTCTACCCCATTCATGTTCCCATTTTACTACACCATATTCTTCCTATTCAATATTAGAAAGAATTCCTCACCTATAACTAGTGACATTTCTTCGTTTGTGTTGGAGTACAGGAAATATGAACTATGTGAAAAAATATTATAGTATATAGTAGTGAAAGAGAGGGTTGAGACAAAGAAAATATTCTAAGTCTTTAACTATATTCACTTTACAAAAGAGAGTAATTATATTAGTGAAAGATAGAGTTGAGACAAGAAAATATTCTAAGTCTCCAACTATATTCAATAGAAAAAAGAAAGTTTTAAAATTTTGAAGGAAGGTGTTCTTGTGGTGGAGCTTTGGACTCTTCAACTAATTCGAAATTGTTTGAGTTGTACATGGTGAAGGGCTGTTGTATTCTGGAGGGGTCAATTCAAAAGATATATTATTGGATCGGTGTAGATTATGATGCAATGGGCTTGAATCTCCTTATGGAGAGCGAGATATCTGCGCCTCAGCCAAGAAGAAATTTATCTTATTTTCTTCATTTTCTTATTTCAACTGTAATTATTATAATTTGTGATATATTACACCAATAATTTTAAGGAGATTCATGATTTTGTTACGGTTTAAAAAATCACGCATATAAAGATGAGAGATCTCAAAAGATGGAAAGCAAGAGATAGCCACGTAAAGTATCTTTCTACTTCCTCAATTAAAGCGAAGGAAAAGTAAAATAAAAATTATCTAATATTTTCATGAATAAAATAATACTATATTTCATGAAAAGTTATTTTTGTTAAATTCTCAAAATAGTGGGGGCTAATGAAATGAGAAAAAGAAAAGCATTATAAAAATATGATTTTTGTATTTTTGAGAATGCTTTGAAAAAAAGTAAAAAACGCATATATTAGTCTTGAAATAAATCATATGTTACTATTTATATATGAGTTGATGTCTTTGGCTCTAACATACTGGTTATCAAAGAAATAAAAAATCGAGTAACCATTTTTTACATGAAAAATTGGATGACATAAAATTCATTCTTGGAATGAAAAAGATATTCTAAAACATGTGATAAATTTTTTATTGACAAGTTACGTTATGGTGAAAAATTGTGAAATACAATTTTGTTGAAAGCAGTGTGACAAATAACAAAAGGAGTCTTGCAACTCCCTCTGATTCAAATATATGAAAATAGTGTGACAAATAATAAAAGGAGTTTGCTATTCTAATAAGAAAATATGAGATGTATGGCTAATTGCATTTGGCCTGAAAACTAAAGCAGGTTATACATGCAATCAAGTATATTTATTTGGTAAAAAACAATTTGGCTTGTTTTATTAAAATAAATCTTGTTTTACTTAAAAGTATTTTTTATGCAAATGAGAAAAAAAATTAGTGCTATTTATTAAAATGAAAAAGCAAATTATTATTTGCTGATTCTATCATGGAGGTTGACCTAATTACTTTAGGTTCAACTAATGAAAAAGTAAATTAATCAATCACTTTACTTTGAAAAATTAATTTCTCTAGTTTTGAATTATTGTGATAGCACCAATATTATTGGTAGATTTTGAAACTGTTATTATAACTGTAAATTCAGACCCGTGAGAAGAAAATAATATTGTGATATTATATTTGACAAGTGGTACCACTAATATTGATTATGTCAAATAGTGTGATTATCTTGCAGATGAACTAAAATAGTCCTTAGCAAGATAAAGGATCTGAATCACATCTAGGAAAAAAAACGAAGCCTATAAAAAATTATGTCTTATATGAGAAACCCCAATCTGGGGACTAGAGATCAACCAGGTTCAATAGGAAAAATGAATCATTTGATGACTTGGTGTGACATGCACTATTGTTTAATTCTTCTTATGATGTGAGTGCATTTTGTTTCAATGATGATTTGTGAAGATAAAGTCTAAGAACTCTTAATGAAATTCTGTATCTCGTATGAGTGGGGTGTCAAAATTACAGGACCACCCTTGATAGATTTCATTTATGTGAGTGTGGAATAGGCCACTTCTTATAAGAATTGAGATTATTCTAAAAGAAACACTCATGAAAGCTGAAATGGCACAAGGCTGTAATGTGTTGACTATTAAAGCTTATGCCAATTCCTTGAATGTTGTGTGTAAGAAGTGATACATTATTTTTCTTAAGTGGTCATAATTCAATCCTGAGAACACTACTAATGATGGAGTACTAAAGGTTACCGTTTACTAAGTGGAGCTTCAATACAGAGTACACTTTCATTATGCATAATAGTTTACCTTCAACTAAATTAATGAACTCTCTTATTTGAATATTAAAATGAGTTGGGAAATGTTAGTGCATTTTAATATTAATTATTATAATGTATATCAATGTGCAACATCATGTTCTTGACTTTTGATGACATTTTATACGATTACTCCAATGATTAGTGGGCATAAATTGTGGTAGAAGGTGGTCATTTATTTTTAGTAACTCTTGTAACCTCTACTCATTATTCTACCTAATAATACATGTAAATCTTGTAACATCTACCCCATTCATGTATCTACTTAGCTTTACTACACCACATTCTTTCTATTCAATACTAGGAAGAATTCTTCACTTATAAATGTGGTGTTTCTTCCTTTGTATTGGAGCAGAGAAAATATGAAATATGCATTGAAAAATATTGTAGTATATAATAATGAAAGAGAGAGTTGATACAAGAAAATATTCTTAAATCTTTAATTATATTTCACTATGCAAAAAAGAGGTTTAATATGTCGAAGAAAGGTATACTTGTGGTGGAGATTTGGACTCTTCAACTAATTCAGAGTTGATTGAGTTGTACATTGGTGATGGGCTGTTGTATTCTGGAGGGAACAAGTCAAGATATATACTGATGAATTGGTATAATTAAATCCCCTTAAAGAGAGTGAGATATCCGCGCCTCAGCCAAGAAGAAGATTATCTTATTTTCTTTATTTTTTTATTTTAATTATAATTATTATAATTTATGATATATTACACCGACAAATTCTTTTCTATTTCAGATGTGAGAGTCACTTCTACTGATCTACCCTCTTCCATTTTCTTGGAAAATATAAATTTGAGCATATGTGTGAATTTGGATCTAAAAAGGAAAATGTAATAAAGAGTATGCATGAATGAATTTAAAAAGGAAGCATAAAATTACAAGAATAATATACAAATTTTTATAGTATTATTTTAGTGTGTTTGGTGGGATTTGGCTAATCATGCAATATATTCGAGTTCCAACTACTAAATTGAATATTTTGAATAAAATATTATCAATGGTGAAGGGTTGGGGTGGGTTGTTCCTCGACTTAGGAAACTGTTCCCAGAATCATATGCACAACAAGAACTAGGAGATAAATAAATTAAGAAGTGTAGGAGTACGGAAAAGTAAAGACACGGGATTTTACTTGGAAACTCCTTGCTCAAGGGAGAAAAACCACGACCTGCCTCCATAATGTCAAGCTCCACTATATTCAAGCAACCTATTGAATACAGACTCCAATGATTAACCTCCTAATCCTTTGTTTCCTAGCAATAACTCCATTATAAGAAAACTTAAGCAGTAACTCTACTGTCTCCACCTCCAGTTAACTCTAACTGGACTCCTCAAGCTAACTTTAGCTTGACACAATCACCAAACTCTAGATGATTATACAAAGAGATTGTTACACCACAACACCTACTCCAATCATAAGCTAATATTGGCAAGAATTTAAGTATAAATTACAAAGATTCAACTATAACAAGGAAATAAAGATCTAACTCGATGAACAACAGGTTCCTATTACAGTTCCAGCCTTTGATGCAGCACTACAACACTTCAAAAAGATATTTAATTATGATTATATGGAAGCGCTAGTTTTCTTGTTGAGATAGATGA
Source organism: Capsicum annuum (assembly GCF_002878395.1). NCBI lineage: Eukaryota > Viridiplantae > Streptophyta > Magnoliopsida > Solanales > Solanaceae > Capsicum > Capsicum annuum. The sequence goes on from NC_061112.1 coordinate 81,183,212, forward strand.
GCATTATATATTGTGACATAATCTCATTCATTGAGGCAAAAAGGTGGCAAAAATTTTTCACCAACTTTTATACCATGTGTCAGCTAGACTGTTGACTGTGACAGCGACAGGTGAGCCCAACAAGTTTCCTAATGCGTAGAGGCCTTTGTCATCTCAACAAAAGCTTTAGGTAACAGGTCCCAAACTATGAATTTGTTAATCATCAAAACTAAGAACTTAACAATTTCCCCCTTCTTGATGATGATAAACCCATACAATTAGATCAACATACTCAACATCTTCAATCAACTTTTACATAGCATAGTCTACACCTCAGCAATACAACATAAGCCACAAGTCCTCATGCCAGACTAGTTTTCCCAACCAATTCCCCCTATCACTGATGCTTATAAGAGTATAGGCATTCTCTACCGTATTACTCATATCGATTAGATCACATTCCCCTTATCAACATAATTTCCCCCACTATGATTTCAGCCTAGTTACATCAACACCGCAATCCATATCTGTTAGACTACACATGCATATACACAATATCTACATATAATACAAGGGCAGGCTACACATAAAGTTTTTCCCCTTTTGACATTATTGAAAAGTTTAGGCAGTAAACCAGGCATAGATAAGTCATACATGTTAATTCATGGCCATTGAGACTATACTTACATGAGCAAGAGAGAGGGAGATAGTAGAGAAAGAGGTAATAGCACAAGTAAAGCTTTATTCCAAAAATAGTATGTCAACCACAAAACAATCAGTACCAACTGTTATTCAAATATAAGAACCAAACAAAAAAATGCATTTTACTTATTAGAGATAAAAATGAGTAAGAGAGAATAGGGTATCACAAGGCTTAACTAAATAAAAAAAGTTATGCATGTCACTTATCAGAGACAAAAAAAAAAAGGGAGAATAGAGTATCATAGGGCTTAGTGAGAGGACTGGGTAAAGGAGTACGAATCATATTGGAAAGAAATTAGGAAGAAGTTCCTGCAACTCGATCCAGCCGCCTGAGAAGTATGTTCAACCTTTCTTATTCTGCAGCATTGTAACACCCTAATTATCTGAACCAGAATGCTACACAGTGCTCATGACCCCGAAGGACCACAAGCTAACCCATGACTGATATTTGTACCTGTACACTGCATAATATGACATAAAAATGAAGAAACATGCACTGAGAGGTCGTAAGGTTCAATACTGAACATAACTGAATAATAACAATAATGTCTGACATAAAGTGGTATCTTGATACCAAAACAAACTGAAATATTGAAGTTTGAAAAACATAAAGAATACTGTAGTCGTCTGAAAGTCTCTAACTATCTGACTAAGAGATGATGGGATATATCCCCAACTAACTTCGTTAACTGAAAACTGAACTGATATGATAAAATAAGATCACGTCCTCAGAAAATGAGGACTCACTGCTACAACTCTGAAGCCTGGAATGCTACTGCTGCTGCTGATCTGTGAGTCGTGTCTTTGAACCTATGGTGAATATAGAAAGAAAACACCACAGTGCAAATACGTCAGTACAAAAGAATGTACTGAGTATACGTGTGAGATAGGCTGAATATATAGGGCTTACATGTATGAATGATAATAACTAACTGACTAATATGAACATGAGAGTGAACACATAAATACATAGTAACTGAGATTGTAAGAACATGATAACTGAATTTATATACTGATGACATGAATTTACTGATATCTAGCATGACTGATACTGAAGTTTCGATAACTGAAATAACTGATAACATTAGTGACTGTGTCTAACAGTCCTAAATCTGATGGAACTATCTGAGTTTCGTATTGTGACTGAGTTGACTATAGCTGACAGTCCTGGAATCTGAAGAACTATCTAAGTTCTTTTACTGAGACTGATACTGAAATTGTGGGAATAGTTGTTTAATCGACATGCCCCAAAGGCACTAGAACAACTGAGCTGGGGTCCAATCTGTGCCCTGATTGGAAGGGTGTCAATACCACTGGTAAGGACAACTGTGGGTACCCTCATCTGATAGTATCCCTAAAAGAGAATGGTGGGGCCCTCATCTGACAGTGCTTATCCACCTTATCAAACCCTCATCTGACAGTGTTGATGTCTCAACCTATATTGGCTACATAGTTCTGGAACACAAAGATAACTACTAAGAATCACACCCTCATCTAACAATGTGTGTTCCCACCCTTGGGTTCACTCAGTGCTAATTTTTACTCCCATCTGAAGAGATTGAACATGATTGACTGACTGTACATGGACTGAGTTTACTGAATTCTGTCGACTGAAGGAATACTATCGAGATCTTATAACTGACTGAGTTCATGAGATTACTGATCGTACTGAGTACTGACTTCATAAGATTTCTGAGATTTCCTGAGTCATATGACTGAATGACTTCTATGGAACATGGCTTGACTGAGAGTATCGTGAAAACATGACATTGCTCTAGGCACACATTTATATTTTTTTGGGTACAAGTACTCCCAGGATTCAATAGAAGAAAACTAACAAGGCGTGACATTCCTGAATACATGACCAACACCAACAATCCATAATACTTCTTGATCATAGAAATAGAGTTCATAATTCATAATGCCATAATAAGGAATTTCATGCTTCACATGATTATCATAGTCTTGATCATGGAAGGGAATGCATATAACATGTACATACTTGAATGATTTCAATATCATGAACGTTGCAAAACACAACAGTCACTACACAACAAGAGCATGAAAATTGTGTTGCATCATAAGGGTTAGCATGGACTTGTCATTTAGATACTATTGAGTCATAAGGAGCATGATTTTGTCATTCTAGGCATTTTATCAAACACCTTACATGCACACTTTATAGCATAGGTGAAATCATCAATTTAAGAATCTAAAACTACCCAAACTCATAGGTTTTCAATCAAAAAACTTACATACTTCATGGAAATTCATCAAGACACCATCTTGAAACATAATTAACAACTATCAACATGAACATGATCAAATCACAACAAGCAAATCATAATAAGTTATTTAAAACATGATTCTTGGACTCCACGAATGAAAGGGGTCCGTGGATGAACACTATGCATACCTTAGTTTGTGATTTTGTGAAGATTGACGGAGAGATTCTTGAAATTTGATGATGAATTCTCTTGGAATTGAACCTTCTATGAAAACCCTAGGGCTTGTTCTTGAGAGTTTTTTAGAGTAATTGAGTATAAGTTGCTGAATTATGGCCAAATCTTATGTTATAAGGCTTATATAGGATGGAAAAATTAACCTTTTTAACCCTAGGGCATGTCTTTAATTTCTGAGAGAATTTTCCGATTTCCATCCTTGGCGCGACGTGCCAAGTCACTGGAAAGTGACAAATGGGAAATTGCACAGGGGCCCAACACAAAGCTATCGCGTTGCCACTTTATATGCGTCCTAAAAGTTTGGCGTGATGCTCCACTATCACGGAGAAACACTAAAAATTTAAAATTTCCATTTGAGCTATCTCCGCGATGCGCTAGAGGCTCAGGTGATACACTATCTCACTAAAAAGGCTCTAACTATTCACCCGAGTGTCAAATTTGGGTGAATTTTATATCGATGGAAAACTTATTGAATTTTCCACATGACATAAAGTGAAAAACTTGAAAATTCCTTAGGGAATAATCATCATTCACTTCAGAAGCTAGTACTAGGCATTCTTGGGACGAAATTAGCTAGGAAGAAAATTTGGGGTATTACAAGCATGAGCCTTGAGAATTTGTTGTGTTAAAGCTTCATTTCTTTCGGCTAAGGCTCCAACTTCTTAACCCACTCATGCAAGGACTGATGATAGGCGAAATTACGCGCCTATATCAATATATTTTGCCCATATTTTAGCCTAGTTTCGAGAACTAATTATCTATTTCGTACACTTTTAGTCCTTTTTCCTGTAAATGAGCTAACAAATGTGATTAGGAAAGTTTCAGGTATAAATGATGCAAAATACAGCAATTTATGGCTTACTTGACGCAAAAGAAAGCTCACAAACGAGATGGAAAGGAGCTGGACGCATAAAGGACTAAATCTGCTGCATGGAAAATCTGTCCCGGGCTAAAACAGCATTTCTGAAGACTTTGGGACTTACAGACACAAAGCTGGATTTTTGCCATAATACATTAACCTAGTGCAATTAGGTTATGTGTTTCATCATTCTATTTGGATTATAATTTTGTAACCTTACCCTAGTACAATTGGGTCAAGGATTTCATTAGTATATTAGGATTTGGTTATTTATTTTATTAGTTGAGTAGGAGTAGGATAGGAGTATTATAAATACCCTATCATGTTAGAGATTTTAAAAAGGGAGAGGGAGACATTCTGACAATTCATTCATCTCCTTACAATTAAGACATCTTCCTACAACCCATTCTCAATTCTTCATTCTTCTACTCTTAAATTCCACAACAAGAGAATCGTTACTTGCTACGGAATCACTAAAACCACACGCCAAACACCTACTATTCACGCCATCCACCATGCAAAACGTGATATCCTTCGCATTCATGGGTAACTAAATCTCTTAGTTGGGGTTATGGAAGCCGAATGAGTTACTATCTATAGCTATGAGTTTGTGAGTTCAAGACAAGTATATTGCTTATATCATTATTCTCTTCATCTTAAATCTACATTCTTTGCGGTTCAAACACAAGAACACGCCATTCTAACATCTAACCTGTTCGAGAGAAAGGTTATTTGTCTAGAAAAGAAGACGCATAGACCAACGCCAGTCTAACATCTGACTTGTTCGAGAGAAAAGTTATTTGTCTGGAAAAGAGATAATGTCAAGGTAGTAGGACACCCTTTCCTATTAAAAAGCTAGTGCCGTACCTGGACTAACTTCTTGGAGAATTCGTACCGTTAGTCACGCTTTAAGCTCGAGAGAGTTAAAGTGAAATAGTCCTTGTTTAGGTCGAGAGACGCTTGGATTTACCATCGACTACAATTCTCTATAAGCAATTACATGTCAAGACTCTACACACTCATAGCCAATAGAGACGTATACCTCAGAAGGTGGACATAACCCCAACGCCTCAATTCTCATTGTTTACAACACACGTGACAATCTCTCTTTATTTTGCTATTTTCAGTTCTTACATTCTTGTTTTGGTTACATACTACAATCCCCCCTTTCCTACGAGACTTGCACTAAAAGTCTAGTAATTTCTCTTGCTTGTTGGCCAAGCTATTCTCTGTGGGATCGATACCCAACCCAGGTTGGGTTCTATATTTGCTAACGACCGCTTTACACTCCCACGAGAGCTGTAGATTGAGCGTTATCAAGGACACATTTTCTTCTTCTAACTTTCCACTTAAATTGGATTCCTTATCTGCTGGTGTACCCGATCCTGTCCTCAAAGTAACAATCTCAGTATTCTTCTGAGCTTTTGTGGCTGTCAGGACAATTACTTCCTCTCTCATCCCGTATTGCACTTTAATCAACTTTGACACAAAGGAATTTGGTTTCCCACTCTCTCTCTTAGGAATATAATCATTTTCTTTCAGGGTAATGAAGTTGATTATCTGTTTCACTGACCCAATCTTTCCCTTGCCACACTTAACAGAAAAGTAGGAAAACACTCTATTTAGACAAAAACCATAAGGTAAAGCATTATTTTCATCATTTACAAATATGAATGTATTAAAATACTCAATAACAATCATAGGGAGGTTCATCTTCTGATATGCTGACAATATTTCCATGAGATAAAGATCAGGGCCAGTTACAGTACCCTTTCTTTCAGACCAAGGGAAAAAAGCCTTGTGTACCAATTCAAACAATAACTGATATTTTCCCTTTAAGACCCTTCTGTTGATAGACTTATTGTTCAAACCATCAAGATCACTACACATGTTCAAGAACCGTGTAGACCCTTCCCCTGATCTAATGGTCTTAATTCTTGCTGTAGGAACCCCAAGGATCTCAAAGAGGGTATCCTCATCCAAACCCATACTACCCTATTAACTTATGACGTTACATATAAACCATCATCAGAAATCACCAAGCTACAATAGAACATTCTTACCTCTTCCTTAGGTAGCTGTTGGACAAGTGACTCAAAAAGATATTCCCAATTCTGATACTTTAGCCAATCAAGTAGTTATTTTATGTCGGGCATGTCAGCAATGGTTGTATCAGACACTCTTCCTCTTAAAACTTCCTGAGTCCTGAGAATCTTTTGTCTAGCCTTTTGAGACACACTTTTCTTTGTGGATGGCATAGATTTACTTGAAAAACCAATTTTCCTCGTAGTGAATTCGAAAACATTTGAAGTTCTCACCGTCTTTAGACTAGGACATGATCCTTTATCCTCGGCATTGACTGACCTTCTCCTTTTATCGGTGACACAAGTCTCTAGCCTTCGTATTAACAAACCCTTACCTTTTCTTTATGAAGATATGCTTACTTCATTCACTTTCTCCTTAGTTGGAGAAGTATGTTTTTTAACATCAGAGCCATGAGACTCATCCTATGAGTCATTTAAGCCTTCAAATAATCTCTTGATCTCACTATTTGAATCATCAAATTCGTTTTAGCTATAGCAGTTCCATATTTTTTTGGCATTTTTCTCCCTTTAGTACTCTTCTTGCTTTACTCCAGTACTTCTTTTATTATGTTCCTGGTACTTGACCTAGTTCCATGAGTTGAGGAGATGAATCTTTCCTTTGATGTTCTCCAGGAAAAAGGTTCATTATCCTTAACTTCAGTTCCACCCGAGTTACCCTCATTGTCAATAGATGGAAAAACTATACTTTCATCCTCCGTGTCTTTAGGGGAATCATTTTGTCGTCTAGTAAGCAGGACTGGTGAAATATCTAGGTTATGGACTTTTTTCTCTGAGGGATTAATACTAGTATTTCCTTTTGAGAAAGAGTCACCGTGTCGGCTCATATTTTTTTAGAATAGTGAGTTTTGGCAATTTATTAAAGGGAGAAAAGGGTGTATTCAGTAATGGCAAAATGTTCTTCAGAATCTGAAGGTATTGAGACAGTTTCCATTAATTTAAAGAAAGAGGCTCACTTTTCTTGAAGAGAAAAATGAGTAGTACATTTGCAGAGATTGGAAGAACTGTAGTATAAGGGAGATTCAAGCTTTGAATTTCTTTGAGAGTGGTTTGAGAACTGATGAGATTGAATGAGGGAGGATTTTGAAAAAAAAAAAAGAGAATGATCAAATTTTGAGCTATTATATAGGTTATGAAAGGATTTTACATAAAAGAGAGACACTGATCAAATTTCTCTGAGTCATCATATTCTTGTCTGATTCCATTGTTATGAAGACATGTCTCCACTGAGGGCATTCAGGGAGAGGTAAACTTCAAATCTTTATTTATGAGCTATGAGTAACCATTATAATGAATTTGTGTTGGTTGCTCCCTCTTGCCCTTTCCTGTATCATAAATCACTTGTTAGCTTTGGGAACCCATTTGAGTTTGAGTTCTCAGTAAAATGACAAAGGAAATATTAACTTTTTCTTAGTCTAATTTGGCAATATTTGCTTTTTTTTAGGAGCATTGCATAACTTCTTCTATCCTCCAAGACTCCAGTCTTGGAAGAACACTCTTCGTTGAGGTGACCATTCTTTCCATATTGAGTACATGAGATAGTATTGTAGCTCCTTGTAAGTCTTGACTGAGCGGTTAGATCCATCTTCTTAGCTGTTTAAGAAATAGTCCACTTGCAAGCTTTCTCAAGATCATTCTTAACTTTGGTATTTTCATCTCAAGAATAGAATTTTTCTTCATTAAGGTAGACAAGTCAGCCTTTGCATTTGTCAAATCTTCTTTCAATTGAAACTGAATTTTTCTCCCTTCATGTTTACCCTTGAGATCCTTCTTGGGAATCTCATCTAGTGTCTCGTTCAACTAATCATTTTCACACGTAAGGGCCTTACAAGTTGCTTGTTACTCTGCTACTTACACATTCAATTTCGTTGTTTTATCTGCATATTTTGACAGCTCTTCCATCAATCTTATTCTTTCATTTGTGAGTTCAACTACTTGAACGCTCATCTTAGTTACCTCTTCCTCACTCTTTTCCCAGGCCACTTTCAGATCCTTTTTATCTTTGACAAGGTCATTTAAAGAGTCAATTGTACGGAGGTAAGAGATCTTATCCTACTCAAAGAGCACTCCTCTAAACTTTCTTTGATGTCATGAAGAGTGGTAGATTTATCTCCACTTTCAACGGTGTCTGCCGTCAAATCAGGGAGTGCATCAAATACATGTACGTTTGCTTCTATGGCCAAGATGGGAATGTCTTCCTTTTTCTTGGACTCATTTGATTCACTTGATGAATCATTCCACTAAGCTGCAAGCAATTGACTGGCAATTTTGTCAGCCTTAGTTTTCTAGCTACACTTTATAGTGATCATTTGCTTCCCTCTTTTGGACAAAGCTTCAGCCTTTTCCAAGGCTTTGAGGACCCTTTTTTCAATGTGAGATGTTTCACTTCCTCCTGGGTGTAAGCAGCTTGTGAAGCCTCCATTTTTCAGGATCCTTCCAAAGTGTTAGCCTTATTACGGAAGACCCTTGTTCCTCGACTTAGGGAACTATTCCTGGCATCACACACACAACAAGAACTAGGAGATAAATAAAGTAAGAAGTACAAGAGTATAAAAAAGTAAAGACACGGGATTTTTACGTGGAAACTCCTTGCTCAAGGGAGAAAAACCATGACCTGCCTCCAGGATTTCAAGCTCCACTAATACACTTCAAAGAATAACCTCCTAATCCTTTGTTTCCTAGAAATAACACTATTACAAGGGAACTTAAGCAGTAACTCTACTGCTTCCACCCCTATTTAACTCTAACTAGACTCCTCAAGCTAACTCTAGCTTAACACAATCACCTAACTCTAGATGATTATACAAAGAGATTGTTACACCACAACACCTACTCCAATCATAAGCTAATGTAGGCAAGCATTTAAGTACAAATTACAAAGATCAACTATAATAAGAAAATAAAGATACAAGTCGATGAAAAACAGGTTCCCTGTTATAGTTCCACACTTTGATACAGCGCTGCAGCACTTTGGAAAGATATTTAATTGTGAGTATATGGAAGTGTTAGTTTTCTTGTTGAGGAAGATGGGCATTTATTTATTGTGAAATAAGAAAACCTAGAAGTAATCTCATTGGCTAAGGATAAAAGGTGGCAACAACTTTTCACCAACTTTTGTATCGTGTGTCAGCTGAACTATTGATTGTGACAACGACAGGTTGCCCAACCTGTTCCTTAATGCGTGGAGGCCTTTGTTATCTCAACAAAAGCTTCAGGGAACAAGTCCCAAACTATAAATTTATTAATCATCAAAACTAAGGACTTAACAAATAATTATTAAGAGTGATAAAGAAAAGCCTTGGAGTAATCCGTAAGAGGTAAAATCAGTAATACTCTATGTCAATAACCCACTTCTTTTCTTGATTTGTTTCCCAACCTTTGATTGAGGCCAAATTAGCCCTTTGGATGTATTGGTATGTTTTGTACCTATTATCTGTTACTTACTAGTAAACATGTTTCTAAAATTTTGGGTCTTGGATTATTTAAATTTAAAAACAAAGTAGGGAAACACTAGGAAAAATCTATATCTATAATCTATATCTATCTATATCTATAATCTATAATATATTAAAAGTGTGAAGACCCTTAGAAAAGTGATTTGAACTTTTTGCCCTTCATTAAGAATCTCTGGTTTAGACAAAATTGTCTTTTCACTATTTTTTTAATAATAAAAATTATACATATTAAAAAACTACAAAAAAATCCTTTCAATCCATATTTGATATGGATTTGGGAGTTAAGAATCGTAGTAATGCATATATATGTTTTTTGTTTAGGATTTCCTTGAATTAAAGTCTACCAAAATCAAATAAAGTAAATTTGGAGGTAAGAATTGGAGTACCTATAGGAATCAAGTCTAATAAGAAAAATCATAATAAAAAATTAAGGTTTTACTACAATAGGTAAAAATAGAACTTAACACTTATAAATCAATTAATATTTTTATCTTATATAACCTAGAACTTCTCTGAATCCTATTTGAGGAGTAATATATTAATTTGATGATTTGCTTTGGTTAAGGTTGCTCAACCTGGAGATCATGTTGTTGTTGTACATCTTTTGGATTCGAATCTGGTAAAATTATGTCAGAAGTTGAACGATTTTATACGTTTTTTTTTTTTTTTTGTTGTAATGGATTTCCTTCATTTTCTGTCATTAGGAATTTTCAAGGTTACATATGTATATGTCTATTGAAGATAGTGTTTGGTTTGTCACATAGGCAAATTTGAGATAAAAGAGTTGAGAGAATTTTTTTTTTATTTTCTTTGCAGTTCTGCATCGCCGTGAAATTTATTTGAGCAAAAACTACTAGGAGCAATAGTTTTTTATTAAAAGTTAATTGCATTGCTTATGATTTCGACAATTACTGTGTTTTGACAAATGTAAATATGGTCAATTACCATGTGTAAAATAGGTTGCCCATGTGGCTGCTCTCTATGTAATTGATCTATAGATCGTATTGAATATAGAAGTTTTAAAATTTCTAATATTGTTTTTATTTGCTTATTTTTAGTGAGCTGTAATTTATTTTGGTTAGTAAATTCTATTTGATTTTCTTATGTTGTAATCTATAAAATATACACTTTGATTTTTTTTCGTTAACGATGAATAAATGTTTTCTATGGAAAATTGAACGTGTACACGATTTCTTTGTTCATAATTTGGTTAGTACTCGATTTCTTTGTTCATAATTTGGTTAACTTTTCAAAATTATAAATTATTGTATGGAGCAGCATATAATTTATATATATAGTTACACAATAACATTTGTTTATTGTTTGATATCAAGCAACACCTTCAACAATCAGGTTCTACAATATATTTTTAAATTTTTTTAATTTAAATTTACATTTAAAAAGTATATTTCTAGCTTGTAGTTATATAAATAAATATGTTGTCAAGAAAGATAAATGGATTAGTTATATTCTCAAAAATTTGGGCTTATTAATTAAAGATGGTTTAATTTTCCTTTTGAGTCATAATCCTTAACTTAATTATTCTCCTATTTTCCCCCTTTTCTTTTTGCTGTCATAGCTTACGTTTTAAGAGGCAAACCATATAAATTTGATCAATATTTTAAAATATAATTTTTCATGATATTGATATGAGAAAAATTGTAACTTATAATACTTTTCATATATTTTAGATATCTAATTTTAATTTTAAAATATCAAATTAATTTAAAATAATTTAGCTTTAAGAATTAGTCAAATTGACTCTCGAAAAACAAATGTGACAAAATATAAAGGAACGAACGGACTTATCCAATAAGCATAATGTTTCTCTTACGTGATTCATTTGAATTTAACTTTTAAAACTATATATAAATTTAAAGATTATTTTTTATTGATGGTTGTTAGGGACATATCAAATATGAATGTATTAAATCATGTAGATTGTAACAGCTTCATATCAATATTGTGAAAATTTGTGTTGACATGTTACAAGTCATTGTAGAAGTCACAATTTATAACTTTTAAAACTTTATGAAGTACGATGCTATATTAGTTGCTTTAATTGTGTTAATTGCTAAAATTAACATGTTAATGGATTCTTATCTTTTAATATTTTCTCAGGTATTTTCTTTAATTAAAATCTTTTCGATTAAAAAAATTTAACGTGATGTACACGTGCAAAGTACGTACACTAAACTAGTAGTTATAAAATAGCATGTGAGATATTGAAGTTAAAAGCTAGAGTTGTCAAATTACCAAGAAAGACATTCCTTTTGAAGAAGACGAAGAAATGTAACACAAATAAATTAAAATAAAGAAAATAATATTTATTAACTAGAACCATAGTAATATAATAGCTCAAAAAGAAGAAAAACAATCCAATAATCAAATGATTCAACACCTGAAGATCCATAAAACAAGAGATGTGCTGGCTGGCTCATAAATCTCATCCATAGACCACCATTTTGCCTCACAATATATTTGACCTTTTCCTTTTTGGTTCCTTCTGTTATTGCATCCAGCATATTCATTTAAACTTGCACACAGAAATTGCAACTAGCTAGACAAGATAGTCAATTTTGTACAATTTGCAAACAAAAACAACACCCCTTACTATTATTACTAGACAAGTTAAGCTTACGAAAGTGGGCTCAACTTGCTGGTACCCTAGTACTAATAAATCAAACCGCAATATCATTACGAATATGGCGAAGCAGCACCGGAGTCACCACATCCGGTGAACTGAGCTGTGGAAGATGTCCTTCCGTTGACATCACCTCAACGATAGATTTGGCCCCGAGGTTCTGGTAGAGATATTCGGACACCACCACGGGCACAGCCAAGTCCTTCATGCTCTGGATAATGTGACATGGGACAGACACATGAGGCAACAAATGCCTTAAATCATTTAGGAATATGATTTGTAACACGCTTAGTGCAATGTCTGGTCTCATGTTGAACAATGTCCTGCTAAATTCCTGGATTGCTAGAGAGTCCATGTCCCCTCCCACAACTAAGGGCGCAAATCCTGAACACCATGCTTTGTAATTTGATTTTACTGCTTCAAATAATTGATCAAGATCTTCCCGTTCAAATCCTCCATAGTACTCCGAGTCGTTCAGATACCTAAAAGAAAATCATAAAATTTAATATATCGCCACAAGCACACTAAGCTTACAAATTTTGGAGGTAATTAAGATGCTCCTTACTAATGATGACTGAATTCATTGCTCCAACCCGAGACCTATACCACCCCTACACAATCTAGCTTTGGACTTTGGTGGTTCGAGTCAAGTTCTTAAACATTTCCCAACCCAATAACCACTCCAGCATATAAAAAGTTAGACCAAAAATGTTGCAATAATAAACAAGACAATGGGAAAGCGAAAGTGCAGATGTGGCCCTGCACAAATAGCAGAACATCTGTTTGATTACCAAAATAGTAAAAATGACACAGAGAGACTCTGGATGAACCTCCACTAGTTAGCAGGTTGAGGTCTCGTTCGTTAACGGAATTAACCATACAAATGATCCACCAACTAAGAACGGCCATGCACCACCACCTAGAGAATCAAGAAAGAGCTCTCAGTCTGTCAATCCTTACTATGACTGGACCTGGTAAGTTTCCCCGTGTTGAGTCAAATTAAGCCGCAGGCTCCACTCTTGGTGGTGCCCTTTCGTCAATTCTCTTCTAGCCCCCCCAAACCCCAACCAAGGAAAAAAAAAACTGTTTTACGTGAGGTGGGCCTGTAAATCTATATGTATAATCTATAATATATTAAAAATGTGAAGACCCTTAGAAAAATAATTTGAATTTTTTGTTCTTCATTAAAACTCTCCTTTAGACAAAATTATCTCCTAAAATATATGGGACTACTAAAATAAATGGAAGGAGAATCAATTAATATTTTCCTTTGTATTGATCAATTAGAAAAATACTCCTAAAATAGGATAGAAAAATACTCCTAAAATAGACCATATTAAAGAAATACTTCTATAAATATTGAGATGCACGTTAAAATAGAGAAGAAACTAGTTTATTGAAAAAACATGATTAATGCTCATCTAACTTAATTCGATTGCATGTATAGATTGGTGGATGCTTAATTTTCTAACGCTTAAATTCTTCACTATTTTTGTCAACATAATAGAATTCAACCTGTATATATATATATCTTCTTTGTTTTCATTCAAGTCATTCTATAGTGTCAAAATTTTTGCCCAACCAATAATTATTTTCATCAAAACTGAAGCTTTGTGATCACTATTATATTATTTTATTGTAGTTTACAAATCGTAGATTAATTTACAGGTAGTAGATGAATGTCAGTCGACTTGAAGAAATTTTTTCAGGTAAAGGTTAGATTTAATTGTATTTTTTTTATATCTTTGTTTTGGGAATTTTTTTTCTGTAAAGATTAAATTTAGTTGTATTATTTTGATATCTCTGTTGTCGTATTATTTTGTTATTGTTTACAGGCGGTAAATGAGTGTTGGAAGGCTTTGAGAAAATTTATATATAAATGTTAGATTTAATTATATTGTTTTGATGTCTCTATCATCGTGGTAAATAAATGTCGATCGGCTTTGAGAAACTATTTTGGTAAAGGTTAGGTTTAATTAAATAAATTCTCCAAGAGATGTTGAATTTAATTATTGTATTTATCTTTATTATTTAAACAAATATCCTATTTAGTATAGTGTTTGAATTTAATAAAGTGAGGTACACACGCGAGACGCGTAGAGCTAAACTAATAATACATAAAAAAACCTTGAAAATTATTTAGGGCGGTGAAGTAGAATTGCAATCATAATCTCTAATGGGTGCTTTAACTATTGCTTCCTATGTTTTAGGACAACTCTTTCCTTTTTGATTGAACGAAAAAAATGTCTTTACAAGTAAAATTACTAGCTCTATTGCCCTTCCCCCTTTTCCCTTTTTCGTAAATAAAACAGTAACAGTAATGCACAAATAGTACTGGACATTCAGTTTGTTCGATTTGATAGTTTAATATCAATTTGGTTTTCGATTTTCGGATTGTCAAAAATAACAACCGTAATCAAACCCAAATAAATTCGATTCGGTTTGGTTTCTACAAATTCGGTTCGGTTATTTCGGATTTTTATTACGATTTTGAAGATTAAAATAGTGAACCTCTCTTTGTTATGACTGGACATTTAAAATTAATGATTTTTAAAAAAAAATAATTCAAACCTATTTTTGAGTCTCAGATATAAATAACTCAACATGGATGAAACTAAATGATATAACCATAAGTTTAACATAATATATAACTTCATTATGTATAAGTTTGCATAAATAGTCGGAACTTGGAAGAGTGGTTGCTGCCGAAAAGACCACAGTCGGTACTACGGGATGCAACCCACAATGGTCGTCTGATCGCTGGCTCTGGTGTTATTGTACAGACGATGATCTCGCCGACAGTCTATGGTTCGATCGATTGTTCGACTATTAGATTGATGTATATTGTTAGTTGTATGTGGCGTGCTACTACTTATAAGTTATTAGGGTTGCAATTATATATTTATATTATATTATTATATATTAAATATTATATATATATATATATATATTAAAATCTATATATTATTAATTATTTATAGAATTTCGGTTAATCAGTTTATCCGAATTATTTTTTTCAAAAATCAAAAATCAAACCTTTTAATTGAATTTCAAAAATTAAAAATCGAAACCGATCCGAAAAATCAAAAATCAAATCGAAATTAAAATTTTAATTTGATTTTTTAATTTTTTCGATTTAAACCAAAATATGTCCAGCCCTATGCACAAACGTCTAACTGAAAATCAGATTAGTTGTAAATGTACAATGACCCCTTTTTAGGTCATCGATGGAACAGTTTACAAAAAAAAAAACGATAATTAAATAAATCAATAAATACATGATACTTGTACCATAAACTTATAAAATTAGTTATATTGTTAACAACATTCTGCAAGACCCACTAGGGGACTGGGGTGACCTGGTCTGAGTTATGATATTGTTTGGTGAACTTAGTTCATCAGAAATAAAATTATGTCCTTGCTATGTATTATAATTTTTGACATGATGGTAAGTACTTGGTCTAATATTAATTATAATTAATATTAATTATATATCTTATTTATATTTATTGAAGGAACCTTGAAGCAACTGATAAAGTTAATGTCATGTGATCAGGAGATTACGGGTTCAAGCCTTGAAAACTGCTTCTGATAGAAATGCAAGGTAAGACTACATATGATATACCGATGGGGTCCTTCCCCGATACCACACATAGCGGTAGCTTTCCCATTTTCTTTTTTAAATAATAGAAATTTACATCCAAAGGGAGGAAATTAACGGAATTGTAAAAGTAAATCAATAACAAATTATATTCCTTTCATCTCAATTTATGTGTTATATTTTCTTTCAATATCAATTTGATTAATCTTTAAAAGTAAATTAGATTAAATCGAACTCAATATTTAAAACTAAAATTTAAATATTTGATAACTATACAAAAATATTACTACTAGATTATTATTCTTCTCATATCTATATAGCAAAGAAAACATTTAAAAATGTTACATTAAAATTCACATAATTGAGATAAATAGACTTAAAGAGTAAAAGGGAAAGAGAGAAATTGGACCTTGGAGAGGCAGAGACAGTGACAAGTTTGGTAAAAAGATCAGGTCGAGCAATAGAAGCAATGACACCAATCATAGCAGAAACAGAATGGCCAACAAAAATGCAACTACGAATTTGAAATTCTTCCAATATTGCAATCACATCATAGGCATAACCCTCCAAACTAGCATATCTCTGGAAGTCAAAATAATCTGGATTAGTTGTTCCAGCACCCATATTGTCAAACAAAACAACTCTATATTCGTCAACCAAGTGTGGCACAAGGTGCTTCCACACTGACTGGTCTGTACCAAATCCATGAGCAAGTACTACTGTTTGCTCACCTGACCCTAGGATCTTCACGTTGTGTGCTTCTTCAACTATTCCCATTTTCTTGGTTTTCTTTTTTTTTTTTTAAAAAAAAAAAAAACCTTGAGAGGTCGGTTTGTGGTGTTGGCTTTTGTTCGTGGGAAATAAAGGGATGCAAAGCAGAATGTGGTGAAGAATATTTTAAGCTTATTTTAGGTGATTTTATTTACTAGTTTAGGTTTACGCGCAGTTCAAATATTATATTAAATAAGATATTTATTTAAATAATAAAGATAAATATAATAATTAAATTTAATATTTTTTAAGTATATAAAAATGAAGAATTTATTTATTAAATTTAATTTTTATCAAAAATATTTTTAAAGTTAATTAATATTTATCTACCATCTTTAAATTGTAATAAAATAATATAATGATAGAAATATCAAAATAATACAATTAAATCTAATCTTTACATACAAAAATTTTCTCAAAATCGTCCGACACTCATCTACCATCTGTAAACAATAACAAAATAATACGATAATAGAGATATCAAAATAATACAACTAAACCTAACATTTACATAAAAAAATTCCTCAAAGCCGACCAACATTTATCTATCACCTGTAAACTGCAACAAAATAATACGATAAAAGTGATATCAAAACAATACAATTAAACTTAAATTTTGCACACAAAAATTTTGCAAAGCCGCTCGAAATTTATCAACGAACTGTAAACTATTAAAAATAACAAACTAATAGAGATATTTCGATAATATAATTAAACCTAACCTTTACCTAAAAAATTTTCAAAACCGACCTACATTCATCTAGCATTTGTAAATTAAAATAAAACAATAAGATAATAAAGATATCAAAACAATACAATTAAACATAACCTTTACACAAGAAATTCTTCAAAGTCAACCGACAATCATCCATCACTACTGAAAACTGGGTCTATGGCAACACAGGCAAAATCGTTGCAGTAGATGAGTAAACCGTTGTTGTAGAGGTATTGCAATGGTTAACAAACCGTTTCATTAGGTCGCGTGGCGATAGCTCTACTGCTACGGTTTTTATGACGGTTTCAAAAACCGTTGCTATATATGATTGTAGAAACGATTTTTACCATCACTACCGCAACACTTATTTGACATCAATTGCAACAAAATAAACTATTGCCAAAGAGTTTTATGCAATTGTTTTTATATTTATTGGAACAGTTAAATAAATATATTACATAACTCAATTGATACTATTGCAATAGTTTTGTCGTTAATGCTACGGTTTTTTTTGTAACATATAAATTCTGTAGCAATGGTTTACAAGTTGTTGCCATAGGGCCTTATGCAATGGTTATTTTTATCTATATCAACAGTTAAATTATATTATTGCAACAGTTTTATGGTTAATGCAACAGTATTTAGTGACGATTTAAATGAGCTATCACACCATTTACAAGCTATTGATATAGCCTTAATAGTTTAATTGAATTTTCTATAGCAACGATTCGAAGTTGCTATTGCAACAATTTAATTTGCTACAAAAATATGTAGCCCTACAATGACCAACTAATAATAAATACCAATAAACTCAAATAAATGATAAATGCTATAGAATTACAAAATAGTACGTTATCAATGTTCATCATTAAAATTGTATATCCAAAATTTAAGCTAGCCATAGTAGTTAATATCCATAAAACTAGAAAATAGTAAATTACGACATAAGTTTCAATGTGCTGTCGATTTCAAAAATATCGGCATAAGTTTCAATGTGTTGTTGATTTCAAAAATGTCCTAGAACAAGTTACAAAAACCATCTAAAATCTTCTTAACGTTCTTCAATTTTCTCCTCATTCGCTTCTTCGTTTTCTCCACCTACAAAAAAAATCTTGTCATTAATCCTTGTCAATGTTCTCCTCAATGTAAAATTGTTTCACATTATTGTCACAGGAAACATGATCTTTTTTAAATGCAACTGCCTCAAGAAGACAAACAGTAAGCAATAAAGTCACTTCACAAAACTTTATCAAAATAAAATCGCAAGTAATTACACCAAATCCACCATATAGTTAGACTAAGTTGCCTAAAACTTTCCTACAAATCCATGCATTTCACTACTGTCTACTTTTGCTAATGCAGAATTTCACAACTATGAATTTGTTGTAAGTATCCATTCACAATTTTATCTTATAATTTAGAAAAAAACTTCAAAATTATCATGAAATATATATTTTTTAAAAAACAGGTTTAAGAAAAAAGTATAACAAGTCTTTGCAGAACCAAGAATATAATCACAGTCAATAGGAAATTTCCAGGACCAACCTTGATAGTTCGAAACGGAGATACACTGTCTATTACTGTCGTTAATCGAGCTGGTTACAACGTTACCATCCACTAGTAACTATCCTTTTAAGTGACCTTTTATATGTACATATATATATATATATATATATATATATATATATATATATATATATATATATATATATATGAATATATTTACACTGTCCATGTAAAGAACGTAAGTTGTTCTAAAAATCAAACCATAAACTCACGACTTATGATTTTGAGTTGAACAAAATCAGACTTCAAAATGAGTATTAAATACTCATGGGATAGAGTGTGTAATTTTTTTCTATGAGCTAGACTCTATCCAGATTCCAAGTATATGGATTTCATCTCACCACTAAGTCGAGGCAATCAAAACTGAACAATTAAGCTTAAGGAGAACAGATCTCAGATTTTAGATTAAGATAGAGACATGATTACCTTAAACCAATACTAATGCTCTTTCTGCATTTTCAAAGACGAGTGTACTCTTTCTTTTGGCATGCTAGCATCAGGTAACTTTCTAGCCATGCAATACGCAGCAGTTCTTGGAGGATAACGGCGTACCACTAGAGCTAGACAGCAAAACAAAAGTAGAGCTAGAGTGTAAATTTACATCAGAAAGTGGACCTACATACATACTAGGCATAACAGATAAGTATATTACTTAGTCCGTTTATTAGCTGATAAGTATATTACTTAGACTAAAGCATCCACCAAACTATCTAACATGACCAAACTATCTAACAGAACTTTCCCTAAACAAGGTTGTATAAGTAAGAAAGCACAGAATATAGCAACAGATTCTAGTGCATTACTTTGCATTTTTTTTACTTTGCATTTTTTTACTTTATAGATGAGTGTGCGCGTCTGTCTTATTTCCTTTACTACCTGTTGTTTTGTTATTACCTATTTTTTCTTGCTTCAATATAATGACTATTTGTCTTGAGTCGCGAGTATATCCCAAACAACCTCTATACCTCGAGATTGTGGCACTGAAACATGAATGAGCAGTAGGAGAAGTGATACAAGACTATGTGTGTATCAAGAGATTCCAACCAACACAAGAACAACAAGATGAACAACAAGTAGCTAGTGAATCGAAATAAGCCTCACACGAATTCACTACACTTTGAGTTTGAGTTTTGAACAAGAAAAGGAGATGAATAACAAGGCAACAATGCCAGTAAATCGAAAGAGTCCCACACGGCTTTACTAGACTTTAGATTCAATAACACAATGTTAACAAGATTACAAAAGAGATAGAAACTTGTTGTCTTCAATATTATGAAGAAGAAGACGAAGCGAAAAAGTAGAACAAGTACTAACCTTCAGCTTATTCTGATGAACAAGAACGAGCACAAAATGCAAGCAGGTCAGGGTCAAGTTTTAGATCACGGTTAAGGCGTTGAAGTCTTGCTATAATGTTAATTGCAATTTGTTGTTGCATTGTACCCTTTTGTTCCTCAAATTTTTCTAGCATTCTTTGTTTCATCCTCTCTTCTATTTTCTCCATTTTTTATTGCAGCAGCTCATCCGTAGATAGGGAAAAGATCTGTATTCACAATAGCCTTCCCCACACCCCACGTGTGGGCCTACACTGGGTATATTGTTGTTATTATTGTTGCTGAATTTTTTTCCCTTGTAGTAGCTACAAGATATTACTTACCCAGTTAGTTAAAACTCAATGACATGAAAGATCAATATGATAGAATCAGGGCCAAGCTTTAGCACCCCTACTAATAGGACAGAAAAGTTAGATGATCACCTTAATCAGATGGTACCTCCACTAAGATTTTATCAGTTTATGTTTCTCGAGTTTTTTTTCCCCACAATTTTATTCTTATAGCTTAAATATAATTAACTTGTCATGCATCCCAACACGTACATTTTGCTTCTTTTGTACATAATACAGAAACAGCATCACAATTTTGACAAGGATAAACATACCTAAGGTGCACTCCCATCATTAGACCTTTCGTATTTGCTTAAGGTTTCTTGCAGTCTAAGAATCTAGAGAAAAAAGATAAATCCATTCGGTCATAAAGAAAGCAAAAGCTCCAGAAGAAACTATCAGGATTAAAATCTATGTGGTCATAAGAATTATACATCCAGAAGAGACAATAGACCTATATATAGAGAGAGATGCACCCTTTCCAAGAAAAGCAGAAGATTCTTAACTTACAATAAATATACTTATATGTGTGCTATTAGGTGCTTGATTCACCAATAAATAAAACTGAAGCAGTCCAAAGTCCTGTTTCTACCCTCTCCCCACCCCTAAAAGCTTGGGAAGTGAATTGCCAGTAAGATCTCAGAAGTTTTAATAACTATGTACCTCCTCACTCAAAAAGTGTATATTTTCTTGCTAATATTGAAGCAACGCCATCTGCTGATCTGATAGTCGACCACCATCCTGGTGCCTGTGCAACAGAAGGCTCTTAGAAAAATTAACATTCGTATCATCTAGAAGAAGCAGTAAAACAACTGTGAAGCTTTCTTCGATCTCTACTCAGAAGTCCTATCCAGCAGCCATAAAGATAGTGTCACATTAACATGATAAAGTACCAATCTGTTGATGATTGGTTTGAAAAAGATGAGATTTTTTAGATTTATTATTTTATGCATCAGTTAATACTCCAAAGGCCTCCCACTTCTCCAACTACCAAATGTTTGACCTATCAGAGATCAAAATAGATATCATATTGTGAAAGCACTATTAATTCTAACTATTTCTCAACATTCATGAACTCAAACAAAGATGACTTCTCTGTCAATCGCAATTTGTTTGACCTAACTCATTTTTGGACATCCCAAAAGAAAAATGATTCTTATTTTTTAATAAACAATTACGGAAGCAACTTAGAACTAAACCCGTTAGTAGTTTCTGAACTATTATTCAGATGACAGAAAATCTGACAAGAAATTATAACAGTTAAAGATTTTCTTTAAAAAGAAAAAAGTAATAGTCTAAGCTTGTTTCATACACATTTTGATCTCATGAATATTATCTTTTAAGCCCAGAGTTCGTTCATTACTTCTCACTCAAATTTATTCAGCTTTTCTTTTCTCCTCGTGCTCAAATTAACGGATCATACAAAGAAAATAATTGTAATTATGTAACAAATAGAAAAGACGCAATTCTCTTATAGCAGATTAGTCAGCATACTAGCTGATTTTCTCCTATGTACATAAATCTTGGTAGGTAGAATTAACTGACATTTGTGTTGGTGGGAGCACTACTAGAAAACAGTAAATTTTCGACGGCCAGTGTAGTCGAAATGTGGTCGGAAAATAAGGTAGTTCCGACTACTTTCCGACAACTTGATGGTAGTCGAAATATAGCTTGTCGAAAAATCATTTCTGACTACAGTAGTCAAAAATTTTCGACTACTTTAGTCGAAAATGTAATCGGATATTTAATAAATATTTATTTAATAATTATAAATATTCCGACTACTATAGTCAGAAATTTAATAAATAAATATTTAATAATTATAATTATTTTGACTACTGTGGTAGAAAATTTAATAAATAATTATTTAATAATATAATTATTCCGACTACTGTAATCGAAAATTTAATAAATAAATATTTAATAATTATAATATTTCGACTATTGTGGTTGGAAATTTAATAAATAATTATTTAATAATGTAATTATTCTGACTACTGTAGTTAGAAATTTAATAAATAAATATTTAATAATTATAATTATTCCGACCACTGTAGTCGAAAAATTATTAAATAACTATTTAATAATAATTGTTATTTAATAAATAATTAAATAATTATTATATTGCATTAGCTTACACTGCTTTCAGATCATAAACAACATAACTAATGTATTTTTCACAATTGGATCAAACACGACAAAAAATTATAAATACAACCACTTTAAACCATTCAAAACAAATATTAAATCAAATAGTTTAAACATCTAAATATCAGAACAAAAACAAGAACAATAACTACAATCTAATTATCATCAGATTCATTATCTTCCTCGTCCTGAAATACTTGCGGTATGTGCTTCTTAACCAACTCCTCCAATTTATCAAATTTAGTAAACTTAGCATCGTTAGCTGCACATTTCTGCGTCAATTCCACAATTTTCTTTTTCATCGCTTCCATTTCTTCCATAGTTTGTAAAGTAAAATAGGAACTAGAAAACAACGAAGGACTACTCGAGGATTGGAGAAACCCTGTCCCGTAGGTTCTACCTTTCTTTGGACCACCTACCACAGTTGTCCACATATTATTCAGCTCTTCAGGTGATGGTTGGACCATGGTACCATCATCTGAAGTAGGTTGAATTTGATGCCACTCTTCTATGTTTTTTTTTTAAATTCTTCCTGAAAGAAAAATTATTTGTCAGTATGTAAACAAGAAAAGTTGAGTAATAATAAAATAATGTATGTAAAAGTTATTATCTTACATATGCATTCTTAGCACGCGGTTCGAACCAATCTCCTCTTGTACCGTCCTTGTTTTTCTTCCTATGTGTATCTTCGTAGACATCAATAAAAGGGCGCTCTTTTCCTCCATTTTAATATTCCTGCAAAATTTTAGAAAAAGAGATAATGTAAGTATGAAGACAAGTCGGGGCAGCATAAATCAAAACATCTTAAGACTAATAATAGATCATGGAGTCCATGATTCGAAAATACTCAAATCCAACAGAAGTAGTAGTTTAGGTGGATTCTTTTCAATTGTTTAAGCTATAAATAGATAGTTTGGAAGAGGTCTACAGCTATGTAGGGAGCCAATGCCCCAAAGTTGCTAATACATTCGACAAAAATGTGCCAAAGATACTATACACTATCTAAGAAGCTATAAGTTAAATTAGAACTCCTGCATCAATTTTGAAGTCTTTATACACTATATAAGAAGCTATAAGTTGGAAACTCTAATTATTTTCCAATAGGAGGCGACATTCACTGGAGTTTCCAACCAGTACTTCCTTTATAAAGTATTACTATCATTTGTACAATTCACTTTCCATGAAGACTTATCACCATTTACCTAGAACTTAAACATATGAAATTTGCTAGTTCTAGCTCCAAGACAAGTTAAAAAGTAAACATTCACAAGCTACAAACATCATCTTGAAACATTCTATCAATCGTTTACCTTGTTAAGACTTAGGATATCACAAAAGCTGCCGCTTTTTCTTATTTTGTAGCTTTACCTTAACCAAGCTTAAGAAATATAAAAGACCCATCTTTCTTCTTCCTCTTTTTTTGGTAAGTGTAAAAAAGACTCCTCTTAAATCAAGTGCATTTTTTAAAAACAATCACCTTCAGATCATCAACCTAAAAAAAAAAACTAAAAACATTTATATACAGAAAGAAAAAAAGAAAACAATCTTATTGTAGCCTAAGAACATGGATAAGAAATGAAGAGTCAAAAATTGACAACAAGGGTACAAAATAAGCAAGTCAAACAACTAGACTCCCAACAAAATATAGATGATTATTCAGTCTAAACTAAATAGAAATAGAAACAATTTTATTAAATGAAATCTACTACAAAAAGATATCAAGATCCAACTATGAAATCAGCAGATGGTCATAATATCTTGTATAGCAAAATGGAAATCAGAAAAAAGAAGATGAAGATTAAAAGGGTCAAACCTGAAAGAGAAGTGGCTAAAGGTGAAATTTTTTCAGTTTACATAGAAAGCAGTAGAAACAACAAGGTTTGTGTGATAAAGAAAGTATGAGCCGGGTGTTTCTGCCTCATGGTCGTCCTAATTTCAAATATACATGATGTACCATTAGTTTTTGTGATGTGTTGTATTCAAGGTGTTTGTACATTATTGTACTGATTACTCCACACAACTGCTAACTTGCACATGTGATTGCGATATGTTACTAGTATTCATATTCTAGGAACGAATGTATCAGTGGATGCTAAAACTATCAATGACTCTCTAAGGGTTCCAAACCCATCCAATATAGCTTTAGAAGCTAAAATCAACAAGGCAGGCATGAAAAGGGTAGAAATGACTTTGGTCACTAAACAAAAGAAACTCTTGACCCTTTTAATCACGCTAGAGAGTTAGGCACCCTTCCCATACAGACTAATTCTCTTTTTCTTACTTTCTAAAATCATATAGGCAGTGTGATACAAGATTAAGTTCACAACAAAATAAACAAGCAACAATAACAGCAACAAGATGTCAACAATGCTAGTGAATCGAAATAGGCCACACAAGGCTTCACTAGGCTTCAAGATGAACAACAACAAAATCAACAAGATGTCAACAATGCTAGTGAATTGAAATAGGCCACACATGGCTTCACTAGACTTCAAGATGAACAACAATAAGAGCAACAAGATGTCAACAATGCTAGTGAATCGAAATAGGTCACATACGACTTCACTAGACTTTAAGATGAACAACAACAACAAGATAACAATAATAGTGAATCGAAAGAGCCCAACACGACTTCACTATGTCATGGTTTAGAACATTGAACTAAAACCGAATAAATCAAAAATTTAAGGTAATATTACCAGTCTACGTCGGTGGGTAGCGAAACTCATCGAACCTCCAGTGTGCAACGAGCCACCCGTTTGAGATGCTTTATTTGCCTTTGCCCGTCCCCTCCTTGCCCTATATACAAGAATATCCCATTTTTCTAAGAACTGAACTTACACATTAGCATTCAACCAACCAGGTTTTTCCAAGTCTCTCCGGGCCTCACAAGTATTCTTTGATCCGTTGAGTTGCTTTCAACTTGAAAATGTGTTGTATTTCATTATCATGACAAGAATTAGCAGTGTGTGTTATTGTTTTTATCTTTTTACAGGCAGTATTACACATTTTTATGCATTATCATGTCCTTCACTTTGCTTTAACAGGTCCTGCATTGCTAGTTGATATTCTGAGAGACAAGAACTTAACTGGTAAATCTCCCCCTTCTCTCTGATACCGAATATCCCTAGGATGATAAACTCTCCTATTTTTGAATCAATTATTCCATCTTATTGTCTTACATAGTTCTCGATTTGCCAGCATATCAGTTGACTTAAAATTGAGGAGCTAAAAGTTTTTCTGTTTTTACCTTGCATACTATATGATATGTATAATTACTATGAGAAAGAAATATTTTCTGAAATTTGAGTGATAGATGAGTTGTTTGCATAAGTTTATTGGCTATATATGATCATACTTTTGTTTTCTTTTATTCAGCGGATGTTATGCAATCCTTACATATTCCTAAGAGAGTCAAACGAGCACTTTTTAGGACACTAAACACTGACAGGTAAATTATAGCGGTACCATAGAACTGTGCTTAAGTTGCATGTTTATTGTTGATTAAAGTTCCATTCTTAAAGATTTCTCCAAGTTATATATAACATCTCCTTTCTTTTTTGATATGTTTACTACATAAGTAGTTGGTAGTTTGTTACGTGCCACTCTTACGATTTGTGTTTTTGTTTGTCTCTTCTCACGTTAATAATATTAGAGTATGTCCAGAATTTAAAGATTCTTCTAAATCCTCAAGGAATCTGGTTTGTGTTATTTATATAAAATTTCATTTGAATGCAATGTATTCCAATATCACCATAAGCAAATTAGGTTGACAGGTATCCAGAAAATTTACATTAGGTGATTAACAACAACAACAACATACCCAGTGTAGTCTCATTCTATGCAAAACTACCATTCTCTGTAAAAGCTTGCACAATAAGGGATCGTTTAGTATACGGGATGAGATAAGTAGAAATATCCCATAGGACTATCTTAGCCCAACTTCTAAATAGTAATTCCACCATTTTAGAACAAATGGTGATAAGCTAATTCCCCTCACCAAACATAAATTTTATCCCAAGATTATTATACGTTATCCCACGTACCAAACGACCCCTTAACACATAAAAGAACTACCCTACATCTAAAATCACCAATAATATCCAATAAAGATCACAGCTTTAACACCAATATATTCACAAAACTTGTATCCATATCACGAATAAACATAATTCAAAAAAAAGAAGGGAAAAAGGGGTGGAAATTACTTGCATGCCCAAGTAGGAAAACGCTGCATTAAAGCAGAAACGCCACAGTAAAGAATAGTTTGAGCCTTAAATACTTCTTGAGCAACGGAAACCATAGATTTAACTGGATAATCTTTAGCCTGATTTTCAAATCTCTTAAGAATCATAGGCCTTAGTTTCCTCAAATCTACTTTTGGTTTTGAACTCTAGAATCTGTACAACTCCATTGTCCCTTTGTAAATCTAATTTATATTTTTTAGTTTTGCATAGAATGGTAGTTATCGGAATGGGTACATTTGCTGAACTCAACAATAATGGAGTTCAATATAGTTGTAAAGACGGTAGCCTACTCGGCTCCATCTACAGCGGTGATGTCTAAATATGGTGAGTATGTGTGTGAGAGAGAGAAAAAGAAAGAGAGATACCGCCGTCGTCGGAGCTTCAATGATTTCGATGGAGAGGGAGAAAGAGAGAGGCACTTTGCCCTAATTGAAAGAGGCAGTTTAATACTTTAATAATTAAAAATAATCTACCGACTACTACAGTCGGGTAAAAGTTAAATATATTTAATTATTCAATTTATTCAATTATTTATGTTTCTGACTACAGTGGTCGGATATATACTTAATTAATTATTAATTTTGTTTAGTAGTTAGTATTTTCGACTACAGTAGTCGAAAATATATATTTAATAATTTATTTAAATAATTATTTAATTTTCATATAAGGGACTGATTATATATTTAGTATTATATTTATTTAATTATTTATATTTCTGACTACAGTAGTCGGATATACATTAAATTAATTTTATTTATTTATTAGTATTTCCGAGTATAGTAGTCGGAAACATATATTTAATAATTTATTTAAATAATTATTTAATTTTTGTATAATGGACTGATTATATATTTAGTAATATATTTATTTAATTATTTACATTTTCGACTACAGTGGTCGGATATATATTTAATTAATTATTAATTTTATTTATTTATTAGTATTTTTGACTATAGTTGTAGGAAATATATATTTAATAATTTATTTAAATAATTATTTAATTTTCATAGAAGGGACTGATTATATATTTAATAATATATTTATTTAATTATTTATGTTTCTGACTACAGTGGTCGAATATATACTTAATTAATTATTAATTTTATTTAGCTGTTTGTATTTCCAACTACAGTAGTTGGAAATATATATATTTAATAATTTATTTAAATAATTATTTAATTTTCATATAAGGGACTAATTATATATTTAGTATTATATTTATTTAATTATTTATATTTTCGACTACAGTAGTCGGATATATATTAATTAATTATTAATTTTATTTATTTATTAGTATTTTCAACTATAGTAGTCGGAAACATATATTTAATAATTTATTTAAATAAATAATTTATTTAATTATTTATATTTTCGACTACTGTAGTCGGAATATATATTTTCTGCAATTTGTCGTCAA
Organism: Capsicum annuum; assembly: GCF_002878395.1. Taxonomy (NCBI): domain Eukaryota; kingdom Viridiplantae; phylum Streptophyta; class Magnoliopsida; order Solanales; family Solanaceae; genus Capsicum; species Capsicum annuum. Next base: position 81,211,540 of record NC_061112.1, read on the forward strand.
ATATTCTGACTGTTTTTGTCACAAATAGTATTGAAAAATATTTTGTAAAAAATAAAAATTAAAAATTAAGATTTCCGACTGAAGTAGTCAGAAATTTCTACTACTTATTTCAGTCAAAAATTTTCAGTCGAAAAAATACGAATTTCTGGTAGTGGAGGTAGCAAGTGCCAGTGAAATAGTCGAGGTTTGCACAAGCTAGCCCAGACACCAACGTCATAAAGAAAATACTAGTTGAATACTAATAGCAAGATTTGCAGCATGTATGATCAAAACTAATTGATGAAAAGGATAGTAAAAGAAAAGTCTTACGCATAAACTAGAGAACCAAGTAATGCACACCATATGCGATTGTAGCAAATGGCATTCGAATAATATACTTCAGTTCTGGCTGAAAATATAGTATCCCTAACAAAATTAAAGTTCATATAAGCATAATCCTCTGAAATTATCGCTTATCAAACATATGATTTTGAATGACAGGAATTCTAAAATGAAGATGGTATATTTTTCTTTTTTTTTTTATAAGGGGGTGATCTTTTCTCTCTTTTTTTTATAAGGGGGACGATCTATCTTGATAGTTGCACATTGTAATATATCAGTAAATCCTAATTCCCATCCAAGTAGTGCTACCAAAAGTCTCTCATTTACCAAAACAAAATACCAGGAACCCTGAGAATATGTATCTGAATTGTAGTGTAGAGAAGTTGCCAACTAGTTTAACTGATGCTGACTTTACCTTTATTTGTGCCGCCACGATAGAAAGGAGACGTAAAAAATTAACCAAATCTTGAAATACATATATGACTCAGCTCTTCCCTCTACTTATCGAAACTAACCTTCAATGCAACTAAGTTCTACAAAGTACACTCAATGATTTCCTTGATCCTTTTTCAAGGTCTTAGGCCCTCCCACAATTTGATTTCAGTGACATTATGCTCTACCTTATTAGGAAACCTTTAATCCCATACCGTTTGTAAATCAGGTTCTTCTACTATACTGATCTGGTTCTCCAACTTACTGGTACCCACCACTTTGCACACTCTGTAGGTCGTGCATACTAAGGAAAGACATTTGAATGATATGAATTTTTTCTGACACCATAACATCATTAGTACACCGAAGACCCCACAAATAGATCATTTATACCAAGATAATATACAAGGAGTTTTTTTTTTATAACCAAGTATATATAAAGAGAAGGGGAGCTTTCGCTTAACTGGTAAAGTTGTTGTCATGTGATCAGGAAGTCATGGGTTCGAGCTATGGAAACAGTGGCTTGCAGAAATACAAGGTAAAGGAGTACAATAGACCTTTGTGGTCCGGCTCTTTCCTGGACGCCATGCATAGTAGGAGCTTAGTGCACCAGGATTCCCTTTTTAAATATATATAAGAACAGATTTTAACTCCATTTTTTCTTCTGTCACATGTCACATGATAAGATAGAGGAGAAAGGCGAGGTATGGATGAAAGTTATATCCAATGAGGTAATATATTCATTTATAGCTAACGAAACTTGAAATGTCCTTCCAGTGTTGATTTTAATCTCTTTTACCCAATAACTTCTATCTCAAGCTATACATTGAAAGAATAATATTTATCATTAATGGTCATTTCAACATTATGAACTATGTAGAAACACTGACCTGTAACCGTATTTTCTTAACTTGATAGACCAAATATTGCTGAAAAATGCCTACAGATATCAAACACCTTTGTTTTAAGCATAGAACCATAGAGAGAAGTCACATGTTGGAAAAATACAATTAAAAGCAGGAGAATTAGATCTTATGATTCGCTGAAAGCATAGGAAAACAGCAGAGAATGTGACTTCATAACGCACCTGTGACAACAAGAAGGCCAACATTACAACTGCAAAGAAGTGGGAACATTAATCATTCTATAGGGTGAAATATCCATCTAGCTCTGACAGCCGAAATAGCAAAGCCTGCCTAGAATTCATCACAATTAGTTCACCTAGAAAGTGACGAAACTTGCATCATTGTCATAGCCACAGAGAATTCATGAACTGATACTTGCCAACAAGAAATAGTAGAAAATACTCCCAATAAGACTCGTAGGCTTCCTATGACCGGATAGAGGTGTTTCATGCAATACGTCCACGAACCTACAATTGAACAAGAAGCAGAACTAGTTATTAGCAAGAAAAGCTGAAGGTTTAAGTCAAAACGAGAATAACGTATTGTTCAAAATCAGCATTTAACTTGAATATAGCCATATAATTCCCTAGAGATATCTCTATTTGCTTCCACACGACCTTTATATCATCTTAATTCCTAAGTTCACCCCTCCATCCCTTTAATTTATTCCATCACTTGGTGTTTAGGTTCCGACATTAAAGATCGTTAGAATATAGTCACTTAGATAATTATAAGGAAATCATTCAATATCTAGATGACGCTCATAGAAGAAAATCAATCACAACCTCATCAACTCGTCCTTTAGTTTCTCAGTTGCTTGTATAACTGGTGCCACATTCTTTATTTAATAACTTGTACTTTTTGTTATATTTTAGGTCCAAATAGCACATTGTAGCTGGTATTATTAAGGATTACGAGATAAGTAGCAGAAGCAAAATAAGCATAAGAAACATGAGGGCTATATTCTCTTTCCAGAAAACATAGATAACACCAGTAGCTAATTGTATGCCAATGTTCACAACGACCGCGATGACAAAAATTCCCAAAGCCATTATGTTCATCAACGGTCGTGATGAAGAAAAAACATGTACATTCGTAGAAAAATCAAGAAATTCAACACTCATGCAATAGAAAATCAAACATCAATCTCAAGAAAAAATAATAAATTAATAAATTAACATATAATTAAAAGACAATTTCGTCTAAAGGAGAGTCTTTTAATGAAGGATAAAAAGTTCAAATCACTTTTTAAGGATTTCACACTTTTAATATATTATATAGATTATAGATATAGAGATAGATATAGATATTCCCCAACTCCTAACAATATAAAGAATTTTTATGCAATAATATGCAGCTCTGTGTCAAGCTTGATTTGTAAAAAGGGGTGCAACTTTATTTGATGAGGTTAATTTCATCCAAATTTTCTTTTATGAAATATAAATTTAATTATGTGCCTTAATATTATGTATATTTATTTAAATCTTTTTTTGTTTTTTTTTCAAATAAGTTTATAATTATGCATACAATTTGCATGTAACATATCCAAGCAGTTTCTTTGTAAGTCTTGTAATAAATTTTCAGACGCTTGCAATTAAAGCAGATAAATACTAATCAATTCATTTATACATGAGAGAAGTATCGATTACCCTCCTGAACTTGTCACGTTTTATTTATGGTACACCTGAATTTTGACTAGTCCTAAGTACCTCCAAACTTGTTCTTTTAGTATGTCGCGTGACCCTTTTACGTTGATGTGGCAAAATGTTCGAGTTCAACTTCCATCACATGCGAGATGGAGGTATTTTTATGCCAAATCAGAATGTTTAATGATAAAAAAATGAAAAAAAAAATTATTTTCCTTTAACTTTTTCAAAAAATTCAATTGTCCCTCTCACTATTTATTATCTCTCTTCCTCCCTTACTTCCAATCTAAAAAAAAATTCATCCGTTTATTAATTTTATAAAACTCCAGTTTATTAATTAGTGTATGAAATAAAAATTTCATCCATTTACTAATTTTGTAAAAACTCTGTTTATAAATCTAAAAAAAAATCATCCGTTTATTAATTCGATCTAAAACTCCTGTTTTCATTCCTATGAAACTCCTTCAATTTTGTAATCTTAATTATATATATCATATGAGTTTACCCAATAACTTAATAAAAAAATCAAAATCGAATCAATAACCCAATAATTTTTTTTACAAAATCTTTAAAAAATCATTAACCTAATAACGATAAATCAATAACATTTTTATCGGTTCAATTTTTGTACACCCAAACTTAAATTATAATTTCTGTCACGATCCAAAAATGAGGGTCATAATGGCACTTATCGTGGCGTACCTTGACAAGTAAGCCTATCACCCAAACTGATACGAATAGAGAAAAAGACAGAAATACCCTAAGGTAAGGCTTCTAGAATGAAACCGAACCATATAAATAATCATAACACGCAGAAAGAACTTATCCAACCTACCAATCATGCCCAAAACCAGGTGTCAATAGTGTAAGAACTATTAATACAATCCAAGAGTCAAATACATCGAAAAAATTACCACAAAGGAATAATAACTGTCTCTGAATACTAATAAAGACATAACTAGTATAGAAAGATAGAGGCAAACTTCGGATGCATGAATGTTCAACCGCTATCTTGGAAGCTCTAACAATCGCCCGAATCAAGTAAGCTGAGGCGCACTCGAGCTAGGACCAGCACCGAAAGGGCGTAGTAGGCATGAGTACGATCCACTTTTACTTAGTAAGTATCATAGGTCGATCAAGCAAAGTGGTAAATAAAGCATACAAAATATAAACTAAGGCCACGTCACCTGCAATCAGAAAATGTCCCACAATGGTAGCCCACACCGCTTGCACTAACAGTTCTAGTATATCTCACATATATTACAAAAACACACCAAGATATTGAACCCAAGTATAAATTATGTCACATATAAATAGAACAAGAGAGAATATGTAGATACAAAATCATCAAATACAAGTAAAGAAAGGTAAGACAAATACATAGATGACAAGTCAATAAGGCAATACAACACAACATAAACACAATAAATTAAGTGCAATGTATATGATAATGATGATGATGATGATGATGCACGAGGTTGTTGCACAACCTCCGGGATCGTCGCACAATCCCCGTATATACCTACGGAGCTAAAACTTCCTTACGTAGGATCCATGGAGGGTTTGTCAACCCATATACAATCCACATATCTCATATCTCCGTTCCGGCATATCCCTCGGAAAGGATTTTATAAGGTGTTACAATATTTTTAAAAAGGTGTTGCCAGTGTTTCTCAGATATTACCACGACGATACCAATGTTTCATGAATGAGTATGATATGAAGATGTAATGCTCACAACCAGTCACAATAAGTATTTCCACAACCAACCACATGATATATTTCCACAACCAACCATATGATACATTTCCACAACCACATGAGCCAATATTCACTCGTTATTTTCATTTCATCCATGAATTTCCACATGTCTCATCTACCAATAAAGTATGAATATAATCAAAATACACCAATGGTGCCACATTAAACAATACAATACAATTACTCACATGTATTTAAGGCTATCAATGTCACATAGGAAACCACACGGTCAAACATATCACATAATATTTTAATTTTGACAATTACATCACATATAGGCTCCCACACGGGCACAACACGTAGATAGATATTTTTCATGATTAGTTCCCACCCTTAACATGCATTTTGTACCATCATTTACTACCCAGCCCAATCTAAAGAGTTAAGCCATAACCTACCTTGAAAGTCAAAATCGGTCCGCTATACTTAAATATGCAACCTTATCTTTTACGAACAATCCCGAACTTCACTAGAAACATCAATTATGAAATCTACGTGTCAAAACAAAACCAAGACACCCATATTAACTACTTTTGATTCAGGATCAAAACGTACCCCCAAAATGGATTCCGAAAAAAAAGGGCAAAATCAGAACTTTACTTCAAAAACATGTTCCCCATATTTTTAGGAACCTACAGCTAAAAACCCAAGTTAAATCAAGTAAAAAAGGAGGTTCAAATAAAAAAAAACCATTTTTGAGCTTCACCGGGTAAAATATTTGAAATCCGGGTTAAAATCCAGAATCGGAGTTGTTTTGAAGGTTAAATTGATGAAAAACTAGTAACTATAATATAAAAGTATTATTCAAGTGATAATGCGTGAACTTTGGGTTTAAAATCATACCGTAAGATTCTGGGGGTTTTGAGAAATTAATGAAGAAATTACTAAGAAAAGGATGAATTCTTACCTTAAATCCGTAATATAATCAAGAAATAGGTGTTAATCTAGTTTCCCAAGCTCCCACAAATTCCACTTTTAAGCTCCCAAAATATTTAGGGTTTAACTCTCAAGAGGCAAGATGAAAAATGAGCAAAATGGGCCAAAAAGGGTGAGAAATCTGCTATATATTGTAGATTTTTCTGCAATAACTGGTGCTGTCTTTTTTTCTAAGTCGAAATGGACTTCGATGGGGTGCTCGAGATTCATTTGGAGTCTGATTTATGCAAACGAGCTATTCAACCACACTAAATTCAACGTTTCGGACACGATGGCGCTACCAGATTTTCCAGAAAAATTCATTTTCACAAAATTGACCCCCGAAATCCGAAATCACAATTTTCTAAATCGAGAGTCGAAATGAGATTTAAAAGCCGTAAAATCATACAAAACATGCTAACACACTAAAATTGACATTTTGGATCTGCTGTCGAAGTTGGATTTTCTATACGAGGTCGTTTAGACCAAAAGTGGGTCCCACACCCAACTTTCCAATTTTTCAACTTTTCGATCAATAGGTTGAAATGAACTCGGGTGCACCAGGACCTGAACCCAAGGTCTACCTAGCCTAAAATCGATATTCTGGAGCTGCTGGAGCAATCCGTTCGGCCATCCGTCGTACAGATCAAAGATATCGACATAAGTCCAAAATAAGACTCTTAAAGCCATCAAAAACCACAATATTGCATAAATGATACTAAAATACATCAAAAATTATGTCAATCACTCCCACACCCCAGAAATACCATAATACAACTACGGGGAGAGCTAAAATAGTCAAATCATACGAAATCATAAATTTCACATATTTCATCAAATTTTTAAGTCGTTACATCATCCTTACTAAAAATCTACTTCGTTCTCGAACTAAAGCAAAGAAATACCTGATTCAATAAAAAGCCGGGGATAGGAACTACGCATATCAGACTCAACCTCCTAAGTAGCCTCGTCTATAGGTCGATGTCGTCACTGGACCTTAACCACAGGGATTACTCTAGAGTGCAATCGCCTAACATCCCTAGCCAAAATGAAAACTGGCTCCTCAACAAAGGACAACTATTGATCTAGCTGAATAGACTCCTAACGAATAACATGAGACTCATCAAGAATATATCAACAAAGCATAAAAACATGAAAAATTGGATGAACAACTGATAGATTAAGGAGCAAAGCCAACTTATAAGCCACATCACCAACAGTTCGAAGAATCTCAAATGGACCAATATACCTGGGGCTAAGCTTGCCCCTCTTCCCAAACCTCATCACACCCTTCATGGGTGAAAATCGAAGGAAAACACGATCATTAACACAAAATCTCAAGGCACGAAGTCTACGATCATTACAACACTTCTGCCTACTCTAAGCCGCTCTAAGTCTATCTTGAATGACTCAAACTCTATCCAACTACTCACGAAAAAAGTCCGTACCTCGAGGTATCACCTCTGAAACGTCGAACTAACCTAATGGAGAGCGACAACGCCAACCATGAAACTCCTTAAAAGGAGCCTTATCAACACTGGAATGGTAACTATTACTATATGCAAACTCTTCTAAAGCCAAATGCTGCTCCCACTAACCACCCAAATCCATCGCGCATGCCCGGAGCATATCCTTTAAAATTTGAGTAGTCTTCTCTGCTGGCCATCAGTCAAGGTGTGAAAAGTTGTGCTAAGATCAACTCTAGTACCCAACTCATCCTGAAAAGTCTTCCAAAAGTGAGATGTGAACACAAAACCTCGATCCAAAATAATGGACACCGACACACCATGAAGACGCACAATCTCATGAATAACGATAAGGGCTAACCTCTCAACACTGAATGAAACCTGAACCAAAATAAAATAACCTGACTTGGTCAATCAATCCACGATGACCCAAACACTGTCAGAACTATGAAATGTACAAGGAAAACTAGTCACAAAGTCCATAGTGATGCGTTCCCACTTCCACTTAGGAACGGGTAACCTCTGAAGCAAAAACCACCAGGTCTCATATGCTCGGCCTTCACCTGCTGACAACATAGGCAACGAGCCATAAAATTTGCTATATCTCGCCTCTTACCACCCCACCAATAGTGTTACTACAAATCACAATACATCTTAGTCACACCTGGATAGATAAAATATCTAAAACAATGGGCCTCCCCCAAGATCAACCTAATCCGATCACCACTCTAGACACACAACTCATCCCCCAATCCTCAAAACTCCATCCAAATCAAGTGAGGCTTCCTTAGCCTCCCTACTCTATACCTTATCTTGAATTAACCTCAATCCAACATCGTCAAAATGATGAGCTCGAATCTACTCTATCAAAGATGATCTAGCCTCCATAAATGCCAAAACACGCCCTGGTGTCGAAGTATCAAGCCTAAACAACTGGTTAGCCAAAGACTGGACCTCTAAGGCCAATGGCCTCTCCTGAATCAAAAGATGCACCAAGCTACCCATGCTAGTCGACTTTTGGCTCAAGTCATCCGCCACCACATTAGCCTTGCCCTGATGGAAGAGAATAGTCAAGTCATAATTCTTAAGCAACTCAAGCCAACGGCACTGCCTCCTAAGAAGATCTCGCTGATAAAGAAGTACCGAAGGCTACGATGATCGAAGAAGATCTCACAATGAAATCCATACAAGTAGTACCCCAAAAAATTTAAGGCAAACACAACTGTGCACAACTCCAAATCATGGGTAAGATAAATCCTCTCGTGAGGCTTCAATATTGACGAGACGCGTACACGATTACCTTGCCCTCCTGCATAAACACAAAACTTCACCCAACACCTGAAGCATCACAAAAGATAATAACGCCAATGCTCTTCTTGGGCAAAGCCAAAATAGTAGCAGAAGTTAATAAATCCTTGAGCTTTTGAAAGCCCAACTCACAAATATCGGACCACTGAAAAGGAATCTTCTTCTGGGTCAACTTGGTCAATGGAGCTGCAATAGAAGAGAAACCCTCAACAAAACACTAATAATACCCGACCAAGCCAATAAAACTCAAAATCTCAGTAGCCGAAGTAGGTCTAGCCCAATTACGAACCGTTGAAACCTTAGTTGGATCAACCATGATACCTTCCTTAGTCACCACATGACCGAAGAAAAAAACAGACTCCAACCAAAATTTGCATTTAGAGAACTTAGCATACAACTTCTCATCCCTCAATCTCTAAAACACAATCCATAAATGCTCCACTTTTTCAGCATCACTCTTGGAATAACCCAAGATATCATCTATAAATACGATCGCCAAGGAGTCGAGATACAGTTGAAATACCCAGTTCATCAACTCCATAAACACGGCAGGGGAATTGATCAACCCAAAAGACATGACCAAGAACTCATAATGACCATATCGAGTCTAAAAAGCTATTTTTGGAATATCCAAAGCCCTAATCCTGAACTGGTGATAACCAAACCGCAAATCAATCTTCGAAAACACCGCAGCACCTTAAAGCTGATCAAACAAATCATCAATGAGAGAAAGAGGATACTTATTCTTAACCGTTACCTTATTCAACAGTCGATAATCAATACACATCCGCATAGACCCATTTTCTTTCTTTACAAATAAGACAAACACACCCCAGGGTGAAACACTAGGTTGAATAAATTCCTTATCCAACAACTCCTACAACTGATCCTTCAGTTCCTTCAACTCTGCTGGGGCTATCCTATGAGGAGGAATAGAAATGGACTTGGTGCCCGACTCAACATTAATAATAAAATCAATATCTCGATCCGAAGATATACTAGGAAAGTTCGTAGGGAGCACCTCTATAAACTCACGGACAACACAAACAAAATCCAAGGAAGGAGGCGAAACAACACTGGTGTTACGAATATAAGCCAACTAAGATAAACATCCCTTTTCAACCAATTTACAAGCCTGAACATAAGACATAATCCTTTTAGGACCTAAATTAAGTGTACCCTTCCCAAGCTATACTTGTCACACCAACTAAAGCTAAACTCACAGTCTTAGCAAAACAATCTTAAGACAATATGATAAGGATCCAACCAATCCATACCCCAAAACAACACCAAAATCGACCATATCTAACACAAACAAGTCTACCAAAGTCTCACACTCGGCAAAAGTCACAACACAAGATCAACACGTCTGATCCACTATTAAAGATTCACCTACCGGGGTAGATATACAAATAGGCATGGCAGAAGGCTCACTAACAGAATCAAAACCCAAAGAAAAATATACAGACACATAGGAGAAAGTCGATTCAGGATCAAATAATATAGATGCAGGTCTGAAACAAATGAGGAAGTTACCTACAATAACAACATCAGAAGCCTCTTCCCCAATTCTAGAAAATATAGCATAAAACAGCCCACGACTATAAACTGGCTGAGTAGCCCCACAACCACCACCACAACCTTCACTATCTCTACCTCTCGCACATTTGGTGAAACCCCTACCTCCTATTGTTGACAAAGGAGTAGCTCTAAACACGGGATGAGAACAGTCCTTGGCCACATGGCCATTCTCATTACACACATAGCAACCTCTACGACCAGTCTCAATAAGAGAAAGTACAACTGAGCTTGAACAACCATCCTGAATAGCTGAGCAAGAAGATCCACTAGCTGAACTCTATAATGCCGCCTGTACTGGCCTACCATGGTATCCACGAGAACCTCTAAAATCTCTGCCTCGAGAGGTCTGACTCCTAAACTCACTAAAATGATGCACCCTCTTGGTGCCTCCCTGAGATGTAATAATAATACCCTCTGTCACCTTAACATAATCCATAATACTCTAAAAAGAACCCTCAAATGCAACCATCTGAGATGTAGCCAATTGAAGGGAGACAACCAAACCTTTCACAAACTTTTGAATCTTCTCAAACTCATATCTGGATAGGGCGTGGAAGCATGTCTTATACTCAAAAACTGTCATGGAGCCCTGCTCCATATGATCAAACTCATCCCACATACGATCTCTTAAACTAAAAAGCAAAAATCTCTCCAGAAAGGCATCAACAAACTGATCCCATGACAACTCAGGAGCATTAACAAGCCTACAACCAACAAATGATATCCAATATTCTCTCGCTGCATCTCTCAACTGATAAGAGGTATAAGCAACTCCATTCACGTAGAAAGAGTGAAACACAACTCAAAATACAGGGTATGAAAGAATTAGCACGATAAAGAATAAAATGAGGGAATTTTCCTAAAGATGTCCTATAGCCTCTCGAAGATAAATAAAGACGTCTACGTATCGATCCGCGAGACTTTATTAGACATCCCGTTCTTACACCGTTGAGACCAATGAGACCTGGCTTCTTTGATACTAATTTGTCACGACCCAAAAATGAGGGTCATGATGGTACTTGTCGCGACATACCTTGACAAGTAAGCCTATCACCCAAACTAATACGAATAGAGAAAAAGACAAAAATACCCCAAGGTAAGACTTCTAGAATAAAGCCAAACCATATAAATAATCATAACAATGCAGAAAGAACTTATCCAAACTACCAATCATGCCCAAAACCAGGTGTCAATAGTTTAAGAACTACTAAAAAAATCCAAGAGTCAAATACATCAGAAAAATAACCACAAAGGAATAATAACTGTCTCTGAATACTAATAAAGAAATAACTAGTATAGAAAGATAGAGGCGAACTTCAAACGCATATATGTCCAACCGCTACCTTGGAAGCTCCAACAATCGCCCGAATCAAGTAAGTTGAGGTACACTCGAGCTAAGACCTGCACCGAAAGGGCGCAGTAGGCATGAGTACAGTCCACTTGTACTCAGTAGGTATCATAGGCCGACCAAGCAAAGTGGTAAATAAAGCATACAAAATATACACTAAGGGCACGTCACCTGCAATAAAAAAATATTCCACAACGGTAGCCCACACCACTTGCACTAACAGTTCTAGTATATCTCACATATATTATAAAACACACCAAGATATAGAACCCAAGTATATATTATATCACATATAAATAGAACATGTAGATACAAAATTATTAAATACAAGTAAAGGAAGGTAAGACAAATACATAGATGAAAAGTCAATAAGGCAATACAACACAACATAAACACAATAAAGTAAGTGCAATATATATATGATGATGATGATGCACGAGGTTGTCACACAACCTCTGGGATCGTCGTACAATCCCAATATACACCTACGGAGCTAAAACTTCCTTACATAGGATCCATGAGGGGTTCGTCAACATATATACAATCCACATATCTCATATCTCCTTTCCGGCATATCCCTCGGAAGGGGTTTTATAAGGTGTTATAATATTTTTAAAAAGGTGTTGTCAGTGCTTCTCAGATGTTGCCATGACGATACCAATGTTTCATGAATGAGTATGCTATGAAGATGTAATGCTCACAACCAGTCACAATAAGTATTTCCACAACCAACCACATGATATATTTCCACAACCAACTATAATGATACATTTCCACAACCACATGAGCCAATATTCACTCGTTATTTTTATTTCATCCATGAATTTCCACATGTCTCATCTACCAATAAAGTATGAATAGAATCACAATACACCAATGGTGCCACATTAAACAATACAATACAATTACTCACATGTATTCAAGGCTATCAATGTCACATAGGATCCCACACGGTCAAACAAATCACGTAATATTTTAATTTCGACAATTACATCACATATAGGCCCCTACACGAGTACAACACGTAGATAGACATTTTTCATGATTAGTTCCCACCCTTAACATGCATTTTGTACCATCATTCACTACCCAACCCAGTTTGAAGAGTTAAGCCATAACCTACCTCGAAAGCTAAAATCGGTCTGCTACACTTAAATCTGCAACCTTATCTTTTACGAACAATCCTGAACTTCATTAGAAACATCAATTATGAAATCTATGAGTAAAAAAAAAATCAACGACACCCATATTGACTACTCTTGGTTCGGGATCAAAACGGACCCCCAAAATGGGTTTTCAAAAAAAAAAGGGCAAAATCAAAACTTTACTTCAAAAACATGTTCTCCATATTTTTAGGAACCTATAGCTGAAAACCCAAGTTAGATCAAGTCAAAAATGAGGTTCAAATTGAAGAAAAATCATTTTTGAGCTTTACCGAGTAAAATATTTGAAATCCGGGTTAAAATCTAGAATCGGAGTTGTTTTGAAGGTTAAATTGATGAAAAACTAGTAATTATAAGATAAAAGTATTATTCAAGTGAAAATGAGTGAAATTTGGATTTAAAATTATACCCTAAATTTTTTGGGGTTTTGAGAAATTAATGAAGAACTTACTAAGAAAAGGGTGAATTATTACCTTAAATCCGTAATATAATCAAGAAATAGGTATTAATCTAGCTTCCTAAGCTCCCTCAAACTTCACTTTTAAGCTCCCAAAATATTTAGGATTTAACTCTCAAGTGGCAAGATGAAAAATGAGCAAAATGGGTCAAAAAGGGTGAAAAATCTGCTATATATTGTAGATTTTTCTGCAATAACTGGTGCTGTCTTTTTTTCTAAGTCGAAATAGACTTCGACGGGGTGCCTGAGATTCGTTTGGAGTGTGATTTATGCAAACGAACTATGCAACCATACTAAATTCGACGTTTCGGACGTGATGGCGCTACCAGATTTTCCAGAAAAATTTGTTTTCACAAAATTGACCCCCGAAACCCGAAATCATAATTTTCCAAATCAAGGGTCGAAATAAGATTTAAAAGTCGTAAAATCATACCAAACATGCTAACACACTAAAATAGACATTCCGAATCTGCTGGCGAAGTCGAATTTTCTATACGAGATCGTTTCGACCAAAAGTGGATCCCACACCAACTTTTCAATTTTTTAACTTTTCGACCAATAGGTCGAAATGAGCTCGGGTGCACCAAGACCCGAACCCAAGGTTTACCTAGCCTAAAATCGATATTCCAGAGCTGCTGGTGCAGTCCGTTCGGCCATCCATCATACGGATCAAAAGATATTTATATGAGTCCAAAATAAAACTCTTAAAGCCATCAAAGCCACAATATTTCATAAATGATACTAAAATGCATCAAAAATCATGCCAATCACTCCCACACTCCAGAAATACCATAATACAACTACGGGGAAGGGTAAAATAGTTAAATCACATAAAATCATAAATTTCACATATTTCATCAAATTTTCAGGTCGTTTCAATTTCTTAATCCATTAATTATAATAAGAAAAGTATTTGTGCATGTGAGTCTCCTCAAAATTCTAATCAAAACTAATATGAAACACTAACCAACCTTTTAAAAGTAATTACACTATCTTCCACTTTTTTAATTACTTTACTCTCTCTCTATTAATATACATAATATAGCTGACATATACATAATATTCTGTATATATATGAAATTTTTGTAATATATTTAGAGAGTTGAGATTTTTTATAATATTAAAAACATAAATTGTATATTTATGTAATTTTTAGTTTTTTTTTTTGTACACGTTCGTCTCTGTCCGAAGAATGAAAGCATGGATGAGTAATCATCTTTATATTGGTCCATTTCTGATCGATGACCACAAATTCATATTTTGGGTTGGTATCTCTTCTTTCGGATAAGATTTTCAGTGCCTCATGCATTTGACGGTTTGGTTGAATTTTTATGTCAACCAATGTCAACGTGTAGTTTAGGGGTGTCAATGTGTATTTTTATTTGACGTTTTGTTTGTATTTTTAAAGTGAAATTATTATCCCCTAAAAATTTGTTAATCAATCATTTTGAATAAGGTATGATGCACATACCAATAATATTTTAACACATATTTTTTTTGTTTAAAATTAATTTTTATTTACTTTCTTTTTCATTTTTATCACTTTTTATCATTTTTCATCATTTTTTCACCATTATTTTTCATCTCTTTTCCTTTTCAAACTTTATTATTCCTACTTCTATACAAATAATTTTTCGACGATCTTGAAGTGAAAAATAATGAACAATATCGAATTTGAAATTTTCAACGATCTTGAAGTCAAAAATAATAAATAACATCGAATTGAAAAATTTCCGACAACCTTGAAGTGGGATACAATGGCCATATCAATTATTATATTTTCGACGATCTTAAATCCGGAAACAACGAAAAATATCAATTTCAAAATTCTCAACGACCTTGAAGCCGGAAACAATGAACAATACGGAATTTAAATTTTTCGATGACCTTAAAGTTGAAAACAATATAAAATTTTGAAATTTTTGACGATGTTGAAGTCGAAAATAATGGACAATACCCATTTTAAAATTTACGATGACCTTGAAGTCGGAAATAATGGACAATATCAATTTTAAAATTTTCGATGATCTTGAAGCCGGAAATGATAAACAACATCGAATTTAAAATTCTCGACAACCTTGAAATGGGAAACAATGAACAATATCACTTTTTAAATTTTTGATGATCTTAAATTCAGAAACAATGAGGAATACAAATTTCAAAATTTTCGACAACCTTGAAGCCGGAAACAATGAACAATACCGAATTTAAAATTTTCAATAACCTTAAAGTCGGAAACAATAGAAAATTTTG
The DNA here is from genome assembly GCF_002878395.1 of Capsicum annuum. Taxonomy (NCBI): domain Eukaryota; kingdom Viridiplantae; phylum Streptophyta; class Magnoliopsida; order Solanales; family Solanaceae; genus Capsicum; species Capsicum annuum. The sequence goes on from NC_061112.1 coordinate 81,227,096, forward strand.
AAATTTTCAAGAACATTCAAGTCGGAAATAATGGACGATACCCATTTTAAAATTTACGACGACTTTGAAGTCTTAAATAATGGAAAATATTGATTTTAAAACTTTCGACAATCTTAAAGTTGGAAACAATGAACAATACTTATTTTAAAATTTTTGACGAATTTGAAGTCGAAATCAATCAATTTTGTGCTTGGAGATGAGGAAAATGATAAATTAATTTGGATGCCATTGATGAGTTCTTGGATGCCATTGTTCATAAGAAGAAGAAGAAGAAGAAGAAGAAAGAAAATGAATAAAGAAAAAGAATAATTAAATATGAAAAAAGAAAATGAATAAAGAAAATAAAGAAATATTAAAAATTGTTATAAATGTATTTGCATTATAGTGAATGTCTATCAAGATCTATCAAGATCTACTTTGATATCTATTAGGATTTGAAGCATCTGTCTTTTACTCAGACTAGGAGTAAATTTTCCCTATAAATAGAGGGGTTTTGTTCATTGTATTCACAATCAAGATATCTCTCATCCCTCAAGAAGTAATAAGAATTACTCTTTCTTCTCTCTCTACTCTTCTTCTTTGTTCTTCATTATTTTATAACACGTTATCAGCATGAGACTCTGCCAAATAAGGTGAGATTATACATCTAAAGGTTAAGGTTAGTAATTCCTTATGTTATTTGTATTTTTCTAGTAATGATATAATTATTGTTGAATTTGAGGAAAAATAATTGGTTTGGAACCATTTATGTTTTAAATTCATTCCTCAAGAACAATATAATCAAAAAGGATGATAATATTTGGGTTCAAGTCCCATCGATTTATGCCTAAGATGCCTTTATATGGATAAAATATTGAGTTTGAATCTCAATACACCATATTGATGATATTGTGATGGTTAAGGCAAAATAATGAGTATTGGGTGAAAAGTCATGAAATTCGATCCATTGAATATGTTCCATTCCATGAAATGAATGTGCTAGCAATATATAATAAGTTTGAAATATGACAACTTTCTTCATTCTTGAGGTGTATGTGGTAGCAGTGCATAATATGTCTGAAAGAAGACAAGTGATTGAATGCACGAATATAATAATGATTATCAAAAGTGATGATATTTTCACACGCTTATATGATTATAAGATATGCTAGAGAAACATTCTCTACATCATATGTATGCCTCGATTTGCTTCTGAAGTAGCAAAATCTTGAAAGAGGTTATAAGCTATCATAATTTGATAGGCTTAAGGCACGATTATATTTCATTTCTGGGGAATGAGAAACTTATTAATGCAAACGTGCACTTGATTGCGATTTTATCACAACTCACCTCTGAAAGAGGTTGAATAATTCTGAAATCTACTTCTGAAGTAGTAAATCTGAAATTTATTCATGTAATAGTAAATCTGAAATTCACTAAAGAAAAAGTACATGTCATGGTAAACTTGGAGTTTACTAGAATAAAAGTTCATAAATTGATATGAACGATTGTGACATCTCGAATATGTGCATGTATTGAAGAACTAGAAGATTCTTCAAGAATTGTTTATGTCATTTGTTCTCATGACAAGTTGGTTGGACCAACTAATATTGGGATTGGATCCCTTCAAATCTGAAAATTATAAAAGGTGAATAAGGGCCCGTTCACCTATCATGTGATATGTTGAAAAGATCCATCAATAAGATGATCACATGTACATTCATGGTCAACCTACGTTTGACATTCATAAAGTTACTTGTTCAATATAAATTGAGCATAATTTTCAGATTGTGTAATCAAGATAATTCATCTTGATGATGATGGTTTAACATTGAATGTCTTCGATAAATATATAAACCATTGTTAATGAGAACAAAACTTAATGTATTGGTCTGAAATATGATATATTGCAGTAGCATTTGTATGCATTAGACCAATAAATTATGATTAATTCTTCTCTCTCAATTGGTTCAAGGTCGGGAACCAATTATTCCATCTAATAATTTTGATGTGTGGTATACGATTAATGGATATACAATAATACACAACGATGGATTCCTCAAAGAAGTAGAGGATGTATGTTAGTTTTCCTAACATAAGGGGGAGATTATAAGAGTTGTGAAATATGTTAGGAATTATCACTAGATCCTCATCCAAAAGATAATTCAAGTCAAATGCCGAAAGCATCTCATATTAAGCGCAAGTGCTCTTATTTTGTGTTCATAAAGGACAGAGTCTATACATGCGTGAAGCATGGTAGACTAATCGATTCCAAATGAAATATACGCTAATCGGTTCCAAATGAAATAGTCCTTGAAAAATAAGGAGCAAAAATCATAATAAGAAGGCAATGAACTCTTAAAGAGTCTACGGCATAACACTTCATGAAACCTTATGTAAGGTTCATGTGCCTGAAAATAATGAAGTGATGAGATCTCAAAATCAAAATATTAGGTCGCATTGTGAACTGATACAAAATGATATATCATCAGTATGGTGCATTGAGATTCAAACTCAACCTCTTATCCATATAAAGGCGTCTTAGGCATAAATCAATGGGACTTGAACTCAACATCTTATTTTCATAGTGTATACATTCATATCTTGTTTTTGGGATGATGACCATCTTCAAGTGGTCAAATCTTTCTTTTAGGCTATTCCACAAAACAAGTGGATCCTTAGTAGTAAGGTATTCAATTTTCAAAATTTTGTCAAGATGATGACGTAAGAAAATCATAGCCTTAGCATGATTTTGATTAGATGTTGTATTTTGTTTCTTTATGGCGTCTCCAAGACCCATAACATCTAAGTGGATTTCAACATCCAACACCCATGAGAGGTAGTTCTTGCTCGAGGCAACGAACTCAAGTTTTGTAAAATTATTAGTCATATGAAAAGAAATAAAATAAAATAATACCTAGTAAAATAAATACTTACTTTTTAAAGGTCATATATGGATTATGAAGACAGAACGATAACCTTTTTCTTTTTTTTTCTTTCAATCAAAACTTTACCTGGCATCTCTTGCTTTTATTGTAGAATAAGTGCTCATGATAGAGTCTCGTGCTGATAACGTGTTATAAAATAATAAAGAATAAAGAAGAAGAGTAGAGAGAATAGATAGAGTAATTCTTATTTCTTCTCTTGAGGGAAGAGAGATCATAAGATT
>NC_061112.1:81233243-81239983 GCF_002878395.1 Capsicum annuum
AATCTTATGATCTCTCTTCCCTCAAGAGAAGAAATAAGAATTACTCTCTCTATTCTATCTACTCTTCTTCTTTATTCTTTGTTATTTTATAACAAAAACATAAATGGTTCTAAACCAATTATTTTTCCTCAAATCCAACAATAATTATATTATTAGTAGCGAAAGATAAATAACATAAGAAATTACAAACCTTGAAATCCTTAAGATCTACAATCTCACCTTGTTTGACAGAGTCTCGTGCTGATAACGTGTTATAAAATAACAAAGAACAAGAAGAAGAGTAGAGAGAATAGAGAGAGTGATTCTTATTTCATCTCTTGAGAGAGATCATAAAATTGTTCATACAATGAACAAAACCCCTCTATTTATAGGGGAAATTTACTCCTAGTCTGAGTAAAAGACAGATGCTTCAAATCCTAATAGATATCTCAAATCCTAATAGATATCAAAGTAGATCTTGATAGACATTCACTCTAATGTAAATACATTTATAACATTGTTATAAAACAAGAAAGAATAAAGAAGAAGAGTAGAGAGAATAGAGAGAGTAATTGTTATTTCTTCTCTTGAGGGATAATTTACAATGAAGGAAGCCCTTCTATTTATAGGGGGAATTTGCCCTAGTTTCACACTAAAAGACAAACAAATTAAATCCTAATAGACATCAAATAGATCTTGATAGACATTCACTATAATTGATATATATTATAACACTCCCCTTGAATGTCTAATAATATGCATATAGGGTGCCTCATTAGAAACCTTACAAGGAAAACTCAGTGGGACAAAACCTTGTAAGGAAAAAACCTCGAAAGATCCACATACGAAGTTCAAGATTTGAGCAATGTTGATACGCATATACGCATATCAAAAGATACGCATATACGCATATCAAAAGATACGCATATACGCAGTACTCTTTTTCCCTTACGAGGTTTTGTCCCACTGGGTTTTCCTTGTAAGGTTTTTAATGAGGCAGCAGAAATGCTTATTATTAGAGATGTGTACTCTTTTTCCTTTACTAGATTTTTTTCCTACTAGGTTTTTTCTAGTAAGGTTTTAACGAGGCACATTATCTACCAATTAGACATTCAAGGGGGTGTGTTATAAATGTATTTACATTATAGTGAATGTCTATCAAGATCTACTTTGATATCTATTAGGATTTGAAGCATCTGTCTTTTACTTAGACTAGGAGTAAATTTCCCCTATAAATAGAGGGGTTTTGTTCATTGTATTCACAATCAAGATATCTCTCATCCCTCAAGAAGTAATAAGAATTACTCTCTCTTCTCTCTCTACTCTTCTTCTTTGTTCTTTATTATTTTATAGCAAAAATAAATTTTTAATACAAAAAATTCGTTCTCACTCTCTTTAAAAGGAGAGCGAAACACACTCTCTTGTCATGTCAGCGTTTAGGGGGTAATAATTCGACTTTAAAATAGTTTAGGGGGGAAATTGGCACAACCAGGCATCTCAAACATTGATAAGGGAAGAATCAGGCTTTCATTAGGATAATATTCCTTTCATCTGAATGGAAAGGCTTGCTAGTTTCCTGAAGTACACTCGCATGGAAGGAAGGTCTCACATGTACCTTCGACATGTATGAGATTTTCTTTCCTCTATCTATGTCATTCTTGGGATTCACTGACAGCCAATTCCAAGTAGATCCTCCCTCCCCCTCGCTCCACTTTATTTCGCTCATTTTCTCTTTCCTTCTGCCTGCAAAAAAAGTTCTGAGATTGATTTTGTGTGCGTTAGCGATCATCAAACCTGTGACATAGATAAGATTGAAGTTCATGCAGTTGGAATGTCTAAGACCTCTTTTAGCCTTTCTGCTCTTGCTTCTCTAGCTACTGCTCCGGCTAAGACTTTCTTTCCGCTTTGACTTGCCTTCCTTATCTTTCAATCTGGACATGCATGTGTTCCATGACTATTTCGAGTGATTATTGCTATCTGGTATAAGTGTGTAGTTGAGATTTTGACTAAAGGTTGGGATGTAATAGACCATTTTCTCGCAAATTTAAATTGAATTGGATTAATAAATAAGGGGCTAACTTCAAGAATTACTTAAACTAAAACAGATTAAGAAACGATTCATAATTCAAATCGTCCAGTTGCTTCCTTTTTTTTTTTTTTTTTTTTTTAATGTAATTTGTTTAAGTTTCTAATACTAAGTCATTTTTTTCTATATTATGTCAATAATATGACACATTCCAAACCAAAAAAAAAAAATTTCACCAAAAATATCTTTAGCGATAATTAATTAGCGGTAATAGTTTAATTGCTGCAAAATATATTTTTTAGAGGTATTTATTCGTGATAATTATATTTTAGCTCTTTTTATAAATGCTCCTAAAGCCTATAACGATATTGCATCGAATGTTAATTAATTAATATCGGTAAAAGTTTTAACACTTTTTGTTAAAGTGTATATTTATTATCGCTAAAGGTTATTTTTTTAGTGTAGTGTCTTTTTTAAAAAAATATTGATAAAATTCACATGGATCAATTGAATTGCATATCAATCCATATTTTAAATGAATTGGATTAGACGAGTCAAATGGCTAAGCTAATAAGTAGACAAGTCAAACTTGATCTGATTGAGTGAATCATATTTTATGGGTTAATTTTGTCGTGGCTAATGCAGTTATGTACTTATATTAGTTAAAGTTTTAATGGAAAAGAAGCCAAGTACTTAGCTTCTAAATCATTTTCACTCACGGGTTGTATATATTAATTGCTATTGATTTTAAAACCTCGCCTCACAAAGAGGAAGGTGAATTTTTTGTTTATTAAAAGATGGCTGTAAAAAAGTTAGAAGAGAATTCATATAATTAACTTTAGTCTTGTCATAATCATCAATTAAAGTGATAATGAAGTTTTACTAGCTCTTTCAAACAAGGAATCGCAAATCTTTTAGTAGGGCTGCTTATCAGTTGGATAATTATGCTTAACGATTCGACTTATTGGTTATCGATTTTTAAATATACTAATTCGCTAGTCACCCAATAAGATAACGGTTGGTTCGGTATCGGATTAGCAATTAACGGACGATTATCAGATGGTGTAATGGATAAATTTAAGAGAGAATAAAATATCGTGTGATTATTGGTAGTTCCTCCGTTTCTTCACCGACTGAGTTGTTTGTATACTATGATTGATCTATTTATCAAACTTTTAGGCTTCTTGAGTTTTGTTCGTGTAGTTATTTAATAGGTTAAAACATCGAATCAAATAAGAATTTTCTTCTAAACCTAAAATGTATGTAGAAACATTTTTAATTACTGAATTGACAGAAAAAAAATTAAAACTTTAATATTATTTGAATTTATATGTTAAACTTTACGAAGGACACATTTGGGTTGTTTTATTTTTATTACTGTCCTTTGTGTTGTCAAGAATAATTTATATTTTGGTTTAAGAATTAATTTCAGATTTTCTTTACATTTTAGGGAGTCTGACTGTACTTTATGTTTAGATGTCACAAGAATTGACATTTATTTTCTAAATAAAAAAGTGAATGAAATAATAAATGGAGTTTATATGTCGGATTGACAAAAGATACTTATATATCTAGGGATAAAAATATAATTAATAATAATTCTTAATGGGTTAATGGTTTATCCGATAAGAAAATTCAGTAATCCATCCCCGCGCCAACAAGCCATTAATTATAAAATTTTGATCTATTCTCCAACTATTAATCCGATAACTTATTATTAATTAGCCAATAAACTAATTTTGCGATTGAATTAATGATTATAATTTGATTTTAAACCGCCCTACTTGTCAGTATCCCTTAGAGGGTTAATCTAAGGTAGTCGTTCTCTTCCTGTCAAATTTTCCTTTAAAAGCATTGATAAGATGATAACTACTTTATATTGTGAAAAGATAGGTGAACAATATTAATTGCGACTTAACATTTAAATAATTGATGACGGTAGGTGGTCTGTTATTAAATTTTACTCCCTCACGATACCAATCGTCTACTTTTCCTTTTAACATACTTTTTCTATCTAAAATAATTAGCATATTTAATAAAAAATTATCTCAAAATAATTAACATATTTAAAAAAATCAAGAGATAAATACTTATTTTTTAAACTCAACCCTTAGTAATAAAGGGTGTGTTTGGTATGAAGGAAAATATTTCTATGAAAAATAAGTTGGTTTCTTGAGAAAATTGAAGGAAATGTGTCTTTTAAGTCTTGAATAAAAGATTGGTGATATTGACCAACTTAAAGGGTCAAACATCATTAGAAAACTTGATTAAGTTAATTGTAAACTTGATTAATATTTTTAAAACTTTCTAATCTTTTCAAAAATACAAATCAACCCAACTCACACCCCTCTTCAATCCAAATCAACTACTCTCTCTCTCTCTCAACAGCTTCTCTCAACTCTCTCCCAACTAACAGTTCTGCAAAATTTCTCCGTTCAACCTTCGACAACAAATAGTCGGGCGAGTTCCTTTTCAACTTTCAACCGTCAATCGACGTGAAGACTTCTCCGGCGACAACAACTTCGAGTTCTTCGTCATCCCATTGTCTTTTGCACAGGTAAAAAATTATGAAGAAACAGAGGAACTTGAGTCAACTATTCTTCTAGTATTGAAATGTGGACTGAATAAAATCCTAATTTCTGGCATTTCTTCTTCTTGTTGTCGTACTGTTGATTTGACTTTGTTGGTGATTTTTTGTCACATTTGATGTTCTTAGTGTGTGTGTGTGACGTTTTGGTGTTGCTGGGTTGATTTGTTGTTTGTCTTGGTAAAAATGGTGTTGCAACAGATGAAGCATTAGATGTGACAGATGAATACATCTGATGCAACAGATAAAAATTTGATGCAACTATGAAAATCTGATGTAACAGGTGAACAATCTAACAGATCATTCATCTGTTGCAACAGGCGACTCGTCTGTTTAGGAGAAATCTAAACAATATTGATCCAACAGATAACTGATTAGTGATCTATTTTTATTCTTTTCAAAAGTTTACTCTTCATTTTGCAATAGATTAGTGACTATTTTTATTCTTTCCAACGGTTTACTCATCTGTTGCAACAGGTCAGTTATATGTTGTAACAGATAACATACCTGGTGCAACAGATTAGTGATCTCTTTTTATTCTTTCCAATGGTTTACTCATCCATTGCAACAGGTCGGTTATATGTTGCAACAGATAACATACCTAGTGCAACAGATTAGTGATCTGTTTTTATGGTTTCCAACGGATTACTCATCCGTTACAACGGGTCGGTTATATGTTGCATCAGATAAAATACCAGCTGCAACAAATTAGTGATCTGTTTTTATGGTTCCCACGAATTACTCATTTGTTACAACGAGTCGGTTATATGTTGCATCAGATAAAATATCAGGTGCAATAGATTAGTGATCTGTTTTTATGGTTTCCACGAATTACTCATCTGTTGCACCAGGTTGGTTATATATTGTAGCAGATAACATACCTGGTGCAACAAATTAGTGGTTTGTTGGAACTGTTATATTACTGTTATGCATTAATCAATTACAATCTATGTTATGTTCCTATTACTTTAAGATAATATGGCTCCCAAAAGAAAAGAAATCGAATCAAGTCCAAGTAAAGGAATAAGTGCAGTAGCTCGGCTACATCTACCACCCTATGAGTTTGCTTTACAAACATTATCTCAATCAGGAGCAGAAGATAATGAACACAGGGAGGAGGAATCTTTCAAAAGAGATTATCCAAACGCTAATAGCCCTTCCGTCGAAGAGTTGGTTAAAACCTTCAGCATTGATTATTATCCAGTGAGAATGTAGTACGATGGTGCTACAGATTTAATGGGTGATCTCGTGGTCAAGTCAGTCATGGAAAAATCTTTCAATGCCTTCAGAAAAATACTTTAAGAATAAAAATTGGATTCTTATTTTAGGGAAAGGTTCTTTGGGCAATATCTAGATTTGTCGGAGGACAACAATGCTCGTTTCCAAATGAAAATGGTATATAATCTTCTCAAGCGCACGTTTATGTATGAAAACAAAGATAATATGGATGAGGTGTGGATAAATTACTGTGGCATGCCTATTTGTTTTGGTTGGAAGGAGTTTGTCATAGTTACCGGATTAAAATATTATCTTTCTTCTACTTCTCAAGTTATACCTACAGTGACCCAAAAAAAAGCACCCCGCATACCCAAAAAAAGGCAATGACAAGTCGAGTGATCATGCTGACCTGGTGTTCATTGTTGGTCCAAGCTTCAAAAATAAAATCTGATAGAAGCATTAAAAAGTAAAAGACTTTCAAAGAAGCATACACAATCATTGTGCTTGGTTTGGTTTGTACATAATGTTCTTTGGACGAGAGACATTAAAAACAACATAAGCCTCAGTTTAATAAATCTCTCTGAGGATCTTGAGGTATTTAACAGCTATCCTTGAGGTTATGAAAACTTCAAAATGACTGTCGAATATTTGTTGACTCCATTAACGCCAAAAATAGTCAACTTATATGATTTTCCATAGGCCTTCATGGTAAATATTTCTTTTATCATGATATGATTCATCATTTTTTTATTCAATAATACTTTTGATTTATTGGCGTTATGTTATAGGCTTGGGCATTTGAAGTCATTCCTTATTTGAGATAACAAGTGAACTACCAGAAAGAAGTTTCCTGTCCAAGAATTCTGAGATGGTTGTCGGCTAAAATCGATAAAAATACAAAATTTCTTGATCTTTTCAATCCCCCCAAGG
>NC_061112.1:81240083-81313438 GCF_002878395.1 Capsicum annuum
ATTATTGAATAAAAAAATGATGAATCATATCATGATTCATCATTTTTTTATTCAATAATACTTTTGATTTATTGGCGTTATGTTATAGGCTTGGGCATTTGAAGTCATTCCTTATTTGAGATAACAAGTGAACTACCAGAAAGAAGTTTCCTGTCCAAGAATTCTGAGATGGTTGTCGGCTAAAATCGATAAAAATACAAAATTTCTTGATCTTTTCAATCCCCCCAAGGAAGCAGTAAGTCCAATTCTAATCACGTTTTTGTTTTAATTAATGATTAAATGATTTCATCATTATTCTTAATATATGTACTGATTTATTTTAGATTGTCCATCCGTGGCTTGTTTCGACCAACTGAGAGTTGAAGATACCTTTTTCTCTTAGTTTACGGTCTGTGCAAACTTTATCAGACCCTAAGGTCATTGATGGAATAAAAGTAGAATTGTTTGGAGCAACAACCATTACAAGAAAAATAATTTTATAGGGTGGGGCTAATGATGCTCCTCTTACAGTTTTTGAAACAACAAGCCATTATGATTATGATCATAATGGTTGTACAGATTTTTCTTCAGGTTTTGCCACATCTACCGAATGTTCTGCATGCAAATATCAAGAATGCAAGGCAAAACACGATAGAGTGATTAATGTTATTAATGCAATGACTGCTTCTGTAAATAAAATGACATCTACGAGGGGTGTCATTCCATCAAAGAGGATTTCATATCCAGACACTCCACTAGAGATAAAGGTGTCTAAGAGAAGAAGGAAAGACACTTCTAAGGCATCATCAAGCATAAAAAAGGCAAGATTACAATGTCTCTGTCTTTTTCTTGCACCGATGTTCAGTGTGCAAGGGCCACAGGAGAGCAGCATGAGCTGAAGAAGGTGAATGTACATTATCTGTTTCAAAAAAAGGCAAATATCTGTTTCAACAAATAATACATCTGCTGAAAATTATCAAACAGATATATACATTTGTTGCAACTGTTGTCTAACCTGTTGCATTAGATTCATTATCTATTTCAATAGATAAGTCTTATGTTGCAGCAGATGGATCATCTGTTCGGAATTATCATACTGCTTTGATTTACCTGTTTAGATTTTTCTCAACAGATAATCCATCTGATGCAACATAAGACTCATCTGTTGCAACAGATGGACAATCTGTTGTATATCTCTACTTAGCATTGATAATTCTGGCTTTCTAGGTGGATATCACAATAGAAGCTACTGCCGAAGAGCATAATATCACAGTTGATAATCTATCAATTGCTTTCAGAGAAGAGGAAATAGTGGAGCCTGTCAGTTTGGGAGAACGAAAGAATTACCCATTTGAAGGGTTCAACATCTCGGACGAGGCTCTAAAAAAACTAACACAGTTGATCAATGACTATTTAGAATGGATTACCGATGGGCTGTTAAAGCATCATGCCGGCAGGTATATAAATCAATTTTATAGATATTGGTTTATACAATTCTTGTTGTAAGAACCTGACATTAACACATATAAATCATCATGTAGAAAATAAAACGACGAGCGCTACAAAGTGAATGAATCGAGTCTTAGTTTTGATATGTTTGACTTTGTTGTTACACATTCCAGAATGAAAAATTGTTTCTATTTGATGTCATAGCCCCAACTTGCTGGAATGATGAGGTTTAAATGCCATACATATTACTATTAATTAATACTTTATTTAATTGCATCTGCATAATAATTTTTCGTTACGTAATCCAAAATGTTTGATAATACGTGCAGCATATCAATGTCATTTTTTACTATCTCCGAAAGAAGGCCAAGTTGCAAACACAAGAATAATACAGATACACGATAGGCAATTATTTGTACAAAGTTTACATCAATAATGCCTACGATAAGTATTGTCAACAACAGCCAGAAGTTTCCTAAAACGAGGAATGCTTAATCAATCTCATCAAAGGTTTTAGCATTTCGGCTGACTTACCTTGATATTTGGTCGACGAAGTGTACATCCCAATCAATTTTGGTGATGAATTCCATTGGGTGTTGACTGTCGTCGTTCTAAAAGAGAGGCGCATTCGAGTTTATGACTCGATGTCGCGAAGGAGACGTTTTAGGCCATCGTCTGAGATACAAAAACTGACATAAATATTGCCTACTTACATTGATATAAGTGATTTTTTGGACCAAAAGGTTCGTTCTGATTGATCGACGATTGAAACATACCGAGATAAAATGGCCAATCCATTTGATGTACAATATGTTGAAGAAATTACTCAACAAACCATTGGTAGCCTATAAGTTTAAGTGTCATGATTTAGTTTCATTTCACAAATTTCACAACACTTGCATGAACTGCAAGATATGGATTATCTATTTTTTTTATAACGCAGAGATTGCGGTCCTTTTGTTTCCTCTTACGCCGAGTATTTGATCGATGGATTACAAGTACCAAATGATGGACTTGATGCCGTATTACTCTGCAAAAGATATGCTCTTTTATGAAAATACGGAGAAGCAAAAGCTCAGAGGCTGTACGCAACCGACGTTAAAGATCCACGACGACCAAAGTCGAATTCCGTAGCACCGGATGAAGAAAAACTTGTCCATATTGATTAGATCTTTATAACTTGAGCCCGTCAATGTAATAACCTATACTCCTTAGTTTAACTTGTTGATTTATTTGTAGAGTAGATCGTTTGTACCCATAATGATTTTTTTTACATTTCATTTATTTGTTGAGTTATTTCATGTAATTTTTTAAGGCTTCAATTTATTTTATTCTGTCTATGAATGTAATTTAATCCTTAATTTTGAACATGTTAATTGAAATGGAGTACTAGATTCAAATATCGCCAACAGGTAATATATCTGCTACAACATACAACATATCTTATTAGACAGATTTAGACACATATTACAATATGAGATGCAATACGTAGGTCATCTACTGGAAATTATATAACATGTCTTTCTACTTTTTTAATTTTCTCCAACGGATTACAATCAGTTGCAACAGATATATTATATGTTGCAACAGATCGTATATCTGTTGCGATAGACAGAATAGGAACATTTGCATAGCGCAACAAATAACCAACCTATTTCAATAGATAATCAATCTGTCACAACAGGTACTATATCTGTTACGACAGATATAAAATCTGTTGTATTATAAAAATTCAACTTGGCGAGACATAAAAATTATTGCCACTACATGTAAAATGAATTGGCTAGAAATAAAAATTTGTTATTGTGTTCATCTCTGTCTTTGTACATGTTCTTTTTTATACACGGGCTCCAACCATTTAGTTAGTACCCCATTGCATCTTTTCCACAACGGTGTCGCACACACCGATCATTTGTGTGCCGGTCAGCAAACGCTTGATGTATGTAAGTGAGTACGACCCGCACGCTGCACCGGTTATATTTCTTGGGAGCTAAATGTTCTTATTTCAACCTTTAAAATCCCATGATTCCTTCGCCAAGACTTCAGCCGGAAAGTAATCCATCAACTTACTCTGCGTCAGCAACTTGGTTAACAACTTCAAGAGTGGCTACATGTGGGTTAAAAACGTCTTCTCGCTAAAGACAGGTAAGTTGCAATCATAAACATTAATATTTTTCTCATATAGTTGTATCTCAACAGTGAGAAAATATGTGACATCCACGTTCATGACTGCAAGGATTCTCTTTGCCTTGGTCCAGCTCTTGCCGTGTGGATATGGCCTTCTCCCTCTAACACATTTAATCGCTTCTTCATCCCATTAGAATGTAGAAACTAACTCATCAAATCCCGGGACACTGGAATAAGCTATCTTACAAAGTTTAGCATACCTATCCTTGAAATTATTGTAAAAATTGAGGTTCATTATCCTATCGGCAACATCATAAGCATCCTAGTATGCTGATTGCCTACCCCTCATGAGGCAGAGAATTTCATCAACATACTGTGGAATAAGAAGACAATTTTTAAATAGGTTAGTAATTGTAAACAATAAAAATACAGTGAAAAGAATATGATGCAGAGGGTTCTCTGAATCAGTTCACAGATTACCCAGCCAACGCAACTTATACAACAGATGTCTATTATGTCCAAGGATATACAACCTATAAAAAAGACAGGAGGAATTTAAATCATATAATAATAATTTACAGTCAGTTGGGTTACATGGATGTTAACACAACCAACTTATGCAATAGACGATCTAGCTACCGCAACTGCTAATCTGTATGTTGAAATAGATTGATAATATGTAGCATCAGATTACCCATCTGTTGTATAATTTCAGTAGATGGGTAATATGTTGAGTAGGGTTCAGAGAACCAGAGCAATATATGGTTATTCTGTTGCGAAATATGGATCATCTGTCTCAACAGATTACCCATCTGTTGTACCAATTGCAGTTGATGGGTAATCTATTACAATAGATGACCCATATGTCGCCACATATGAAACATCTATTTTAATATCTTTCTTTGAGGCAAATTATTTTAGTTGAAATAAGACGTATTGCATCATCCGAAGGGTTAAAGAGATCAGCCTCGTTAATATTATATTGTAAACAGGAAACAAGCAAAAAAAAAGTCATAACTATATTCAATAAAAATTAATGAATGAGTAAAAATAGTGATCAGTTTTACTGTAAAATCCCAACGAAAGCCGTATAATATGGTCGTCTTTAGCTTTAGCTTTTTCAATAAATATTTGATAGTCAAGTAGTAGCTGTCGTATCCCCAGGGATAATCGTTGAATTTCTCAAAATCATCAGCAAGCACCAACAAATCATGTTCTATGACTTTCCTGACGTCTCTTGCCAATAAAACGGAATGGACAAACCAAACTAAGCACACTTTCTCCCTGTAGTGCTTTGGTATGTCTTTATTCTTGAGATCCGCCATCAAATCCTCCACTCTATAGCTAGGTCTGATAATGCCCAACAACCCATCTTTTTTTACCTTGCATTTGTTGGACCCTTTTGGGGTGTTTTCTTGATGAGAGGTTCTTCTGGGCGATCGATTCTCAAGACCATCACTATTGCAAACTCTTTCAATCCAAAACAAACCGGCATGCCACAGTAGTTGATCCAGACTTTATCCATCTTTTTTCCACCCTTCTTCAGACCTCCATCATCCCCCGTATACTTGATCCTGCGCTTGAGGAGGCCATATACCATGATCATTAGGAAACGGAGAAGGCGGGCCCCAGACAACTCAAGAAAGTATGTAAAGAAGCTCTTCTTAAAAAGTCTATCTATGTTTTCCTTCTTCATAATACTCTTAAGTTCGTTAGAAGGTTTCCCTAACTGACATTTAAGTACAATATCATGAAATACTATGTTAGGGTTACTCATCAGCATCGCAACTCGAAACCAGACGATACTAATAATTTTGACAAAATCATGATGGGATTTCGATGTTATTTCACGCTCCATTGGTGAGAAGGAGTTATCACTTTCCTCAGATTCATTTTTCCCTGACTGAGATTGTTCTGGAAGTTCCTCCGAATCTATCTGTAGTCTAGCCTTTTTTGTTGGGTGGTCAGAAGTTGATCCACTTTCAGTTTCTTTTCTTTTGGGAGATACCTTTTAACTACAAACAATAGAAAAAATAAAGAATACATTGCATTTGATGTCTATATAATTTTTTAAAAAAAGGTGAGACAACTTTCAATAAATTATTCTACACCACATAACAAAAATAAAATACTCCAACGTACAACCCATCAGTTAGAACAGATGGGGATCCCGAATCTGTTTGAAGACCTATTTAATATCTCCCAGCAGATATTCCACCTGTTACAACAGATGGACAAATTTCAATAAATTATTCTACACCACATTACAAAAAAATACTCCATCGGATAACCCATTAGTTGGAACAGATGGGGAATCTGTTTGAAGACCTATTTAATATTTTCCAATAGATCTTCCACCCATTGCAATAGATGGACCACCACCACCACAACCAATGCCACCAATACCAACACCAAGACCACCAACACCACCGCCAAAAAACACAAATACCAACACCACCAATAACAGCCACCAACAATACCACAAGCATCATCCAACAATACCACGACAGTCAGCAAAACACAAAGAGAAAAACTAGGGTTTTATCGGGTGCATCTTACCTTTTTAGCGTCAAAACTCAAAATTGTTAACCTATTCTCGAAGATAATACAACTAAAAGTCTTCTTTTTCATCATTAACTAAAAATTCCTATTTTTTAGAATAAAGAACAAATGTAGAACTCTTCTTGAACTCTGTTACTTGCGAAGACAGATAAAACGACGGATACAAGCGGGAATAAAGTAAAAAAAAACAACTATATGTAGTCTTAAATGGAAAAAAAATCGACCTATTTTGAATGGTTGAGCAATATGATGAGTAGTTGTTGTTTGTATTATTGAGAGAGAGAGGAGATCCCGAGAGAGAGAGAGAGAGAGAGAGAGAAGAGCGAGAACTTCAAATTTGAAATGAAAAATTTTTTCACACAAATGGTTGATTTGTATGGGTTGATTTGTAATTTTGGAAAAGAATGGCAAGTTTTGAAATTGCTAATTTGGTCTAAATTGATCTTAATTAATTTTAAAAATTTTAAAATATATAGTTTTTAAAACATTAAGTTGATGAGAAATTATTTTAAGTCAGAGTGATCGATCGACGACTCGGGTCAGGATGAATGGAATACCAACACCATGCAATTGCAAAGACTCGATTAGATTTGTAGTTGACTCTGTGAGCTCATTCATTCATCCCTAATTCCGCCTAAATCAACTTAGGTACTATCACTATCCTAACATTGAGTTGATGAGAACTCATTTCAACTCACAGTGATCGATCAATGACTCGGGTCGGGATGAATTAATACCAATACCATACAATTGCAAAGACTCGATTGGATTTGTAGTTGATCCTGTGAGCCCATTCATCCCTAGTTCCGCTTAAATCAACTTAGGTACTATCACTATCCTAACATTGAGTTGCTGAGAACTCATTTTAACTCAGAGTGATCGATCAATAACTCAAGTCGAGATAAACGCAATACCAACGCCATGCAATTGCAAAGACTAGATTGGATTTATAGTTGACCCTGTGATCTCATTAATTCATTCCTAGTTCCACCTAAATCAACTTAGGTACTATCACTATCCTAACATTGAGTTGATGAGAACTCATTTCAATTAAGAGTGATCGATCAACGACTCAAATCGGGATGAACGCAATACCAACGCCATATAATTGCAAAGACTTGATTGGATTTGTATTTGACCATGTGAGCTCATTCATTCATCCTTATTTCCACCTAAATCAATTGAAATAAAATTTGTTGCAACAAACGACTGAGTTGTTGAAAATGTTCAAACATTTTTTTCATATATATTACAACAGATGACATATCTGATTTAATTATCAAATAGACATTTACATTTGTTGTGATAGATGACTAAGTTGTTGGAAATTTTCAAACAAATATTTATATCTATTGTAACAGATGACATATCTGATTTAATTATCAAATAGACATTTGCATATGTTGTGACAAATGACTGAGTTGTTGAAAATTTTCAAACAGATATTTATATCTGTTGTAAAAGATGACATATCTGATTTAATTAATTATCAAATGGACATTTTTATCTGTTGTCACAAATGACTGAGCTGTTGATATTTTTAAATAGATATTGATATCTGTTGTAATAGATGACTGGGTTGTTAAGATTTCTAAACAGATATTTATATATGTTGCAATAGATGACATATCTGTTTGAAAATATTTTTTTCTCTTTTAATTTTAAAGCAAGCTTCTATCCGAGTAGATAATATCAAGTAGTACTTACTACTAAAGGCGGTAAAAAATATTTTTTGGATATCTCAAAGGTGAGTTCATTGAGCAGTCTTGTCTTGTCTTTTCAATATAGCTAGTCTAAGTCTTTCTCGTGCCCCTCAAATTATTAATGAAATTAATGAATATTAATTAATGAATATTAAAAAACCCCACGTCTACGTACACAATACATCTATAGAAATTATCTCATCTTTCTTTCTTCAGCTGCAGTTTATTTTATTCAACTCTCATCTTTTTCTTTCTCTCCTCTTTAGGGTTATCATAACCTTTTTTCTCTCTTTTCTCTTCTCTTCTCATAAAGATCCTTTTGAATCTAAACAGATCCATATCTTTCCTTGACCAAAATTGTTGTTTTGATCCCCTTTTTGACTTTAAGGTATGGTTCATTATTGCTCTTTTATTCTCTTCTTCTTCTTTACAAGTTATTTACATCTATTTTTTTAATTAATTACTATTTACACATATCATATTTATTAAAAAAATTTGAAGAAACTTTTAAGTGTTGGATAAATAAATCAAGAATTTTTATTACAATATGTAGAAAAAGTCATCTGTTGGGAGAAGTTTAAAAGCCTTGTTGGCAGTTTCATTTTTTTTTGTATGTTGATTCAGTTATTGATGTTGTTGGTGGGATTGGCGTTTTTGGAACTTGTGGTGTGGTGTTGTTGATGGTTCTGGAATAAAAAATGTTGCTTCTTTGTTGTTGATGATGTTGTTGGAACAAATATTATTGTTTCTTTGTTGTTGTTTTTTATTTATAGTTTATGTTGTTGTTGATGTAGCAACAGATGGAGAAACCGTTGGAATAAATCAAACCACCAGAAAGGCTGGTTTGATGTATTCCATCAGACTCCACATCTGTTGCAACAGACTCCATATCTGTTGATCAACTTTTATCGGACCATCACAAGAAGCTGCAGTAAAGATGGGTTCAGAGGAATAAGTAACATGCAGATAGAACCACTTTATACGTGGGAGGTATGTATTACTAATAATTTTATCATGGTTGTTGCTCATATTTATTTTTCAAGCACTGTGAAGGGATCTGGTTTTGGTGTTATTGTAAAGAGATTAATAGCGATTGGACTAAATTTTAAGGTGCATTAAATTTTAAGGTGCATTAGACCCTTAGAGGGCCTTCGAAGCTTAGCACTGTATCTAACAAGAATGAAAAAATCATATAGTTATTTCCCTAGCCCAAATTTATATGGTTGGGTTGCTCGCTCGGGGTGATGATTATACGCCAGAAGGTGCGGTAGGAGAATTCCTTCGAGGGAAAATGGGTGGTTGATGGAAGACTATATCATCTAAGAGTTAATTCAAGAAGAGACATAGGGTAGAAAGTAACTTCTAGCGAATCTGGTCGATTTATCTTAAAAGATGAAAAATCTAAATCAAGTGCAAATATGAAAGTGTATCCGGTAATATAATTTCATCTGTTGTCTCTCTGAAAGAAAAATAATACAGATGGATACTTTACTAGGGAGCTACGTAGTCAAGATTATCACCTAGATAGAAAATAGAAGAAAATCAACAAAGAAGCCTCACAGGCATCAAGGATTGAAATGATGTACAGCAAGTCTAGAAATTTTACGCCAACAACAACTGCAGTTAAAATAAGGAATCTAAGCGAAGGTGGAAATTTTTGAATTTTAAATTTCACCCCATGCCTTCTTGTTTGTGTTTTCGATCAGGTCCACTGTCGTTGACCTAATCGGAACCACAAACAAGATTGAAAGGCAAGTTGAGTATCATTGCTTCCTTAGAAATATGGTTATAATTGATTGTGTTTTCTTTCCTTAGTATGCTTTCAACATTCCTTGGAGAAGATCGGATGCTTGCTGTAGTATGTGAATCTCAATAATTTTTAAGCTTGCCTCCAATTTGCTAATTCTGTATTCTAGCTAGTCGTTGCCATCTTCGAAGTTGTTAAGGAGTTTCTCATCTCTTATAAGCTCGATCAGGGACACCACCTTTAAAGTTGTGGCATTTTAGGTGCCCTTCAAAACACTTTCTTCAGAAGCCTTAAAGGATACATAGAGGGTCACTGTGTTTGTTTCAGGTCAAAATGTGTTGATGCACGTTGAAGATGTGGTCCCAACAACTGAACAACACACTTTTATCGAGCGTTGGTCAATGCATCTTGCTCAAGTAATTTGATAAATTAATAAGCATAGAGTTACGCAGTGTGTGATCTAAATCGACTCTACTAATCCTATCAAACGTTACGTAACTCTAAGCTCATTACCCTATCAAAAAAATATGATCGAGTTAGTGCACAAATCAAACGAGCTCAATCTCTCAGCCTTTCTGCTGATTGATTTTCTCCAAATATAGATGATAAGATATCTGCTATGAAAAAGTCTACACCGTTGCCAGACATGCTTGCCAGGGAGCAATTCTTCAGAATATATCTGTTGATACCTTCTAAAGAATTGCTCCCTGGCAAGCATGTCTGGCGACGGTGTAGACTTTTGTATAGAAGATATATTTTCATCTATATTGGAGAAGAGTGATTAGCAGAAAGGCTAACAGATTGAGCTTGTTTGATTTGTGCACTAACTCATCATATTTGTTTGATAGGGTAATGAGCTCAGGGTTACGTAATGTTTGATAGGCTTGGTAGAGTCGATTTAGATCATACGCTACGTAACTCCTTGGTTATTAATTTATCAAATTGGTTGAGCAAGATGCTTGAAGCAACATTCGATAAAAGTGTGTTGTTCAACTGTTGGGACCACATCTTCAACGTGCATCAACACATTTTGGCCTAAACCAAATACAACGACCCTCCATGTATCCTTTAAGGCTTCTGAAGAAAGTGTTCTGAAGGACTTCTAGAATTCCACAACTTTTAAGGTAGTGTTCCTGATCTAGCTCACAAAAGATGAGGAACTCCTTACCAACTTCGAAGATAGCAACGACTAGCTTGAATACAGAATCAGCAAGCTGGGGACAAGGTTGAAAATTATCGGGATTCACATACTACAGCAAGCATCTGATCTTCTCTAAGAAATGTTGAAAGCATGCTAAGGCTAGAAAACACAATCAATTAATCTATATTGCTAAGGAAGTAATGATACTCTATTTGCCTTTCAATCTCGTTTGTGGTTCTGATCAGGTCAACGACAGTGGGCCTAATCGAAAACACAAATAAGAAGGCATGGGATGAAATTTAATCAAAAATTGCCGCCTTCACTTAGATTCCTTATTTAAACTGTAGTTGTTATTGGAGTAAGTTTTCTAGACTTGTTGTACATCATTTCAACCCTAGATGCCCGTGAGGCTGTTTTGTTGGTCTTCTCATATTTTCTATCTAGGTGATAATCCTGACCACACTGCTCCCTAGCAAAGTGTCCATCTGCATTATTTTTCTTTCATAGAGACAACAAACGAAATTACATTACCGGATACACTTTCATATTTGCACTTGATTCAGATTTCACATCTTTTAAGATAATTCCATCAGCCAAATTCATTAGAAGTTACTTCCTACCGTCTTTCATATCGTCTTCCATCAATCCCCCATTTTCTCTCGAAGTCATTCTCCTACCGCACCTTCTGGCATATAATCATCACCCCGAGTGAGCAACCCAACCATATAAATTTGGACCAGGGGAATGTTTATTCATTTTCTGTTCTTGTTTGATACAGTGCGAGGCTTCAAAGGTGTTCTCAGAGTTCAATGCACACTTAAAGTTAAGTCCAATCGCTATTGGTTCTCTGTAATGATGGCAAATATTCATCCCTTCTCAAAACTTGACACGCCTAAACACGAGCAACAATCGTCAGTTATTCATAACAGGGTATCTGCACCATCTTCATGAGGTCCTCAGCCTTATCAATTTCGAACCCATCAAACTTAACGGTACAATGACAGATCTTATTTGAATGATCAATGCCTAATCGGTTAAAAACTCCATTCACAAAAACATTATACTTTATGTGTATTGTCCCGGTGACCTTATCAGTAATACATACTTAATTCCCATAAATATAATAGTGGATTCATCTGTACGCACCTTATTCTTCCTAGTCTATATATGGCTTAATGAATAAATAGATGACTAGCTAGTTGCAACAGATGCCACATCTATTTATATTGTCAAATAATTGGAGACATCTGTTACGACAGATGATCAACCTGTTGCAATATATGCGTATCTGTTGGAGAAATCAAATAGATATATACATCTGTTGCAAAAGATTGTGAGTATGTTGTAAGTTATCTAACAGAAAGAATATATTTTGAAATAGATTACTCATCTGTTAGATTTATTTTAAAGCAACTTTCTTTTCTTTTCGAGATACAATAATTTATAAATAGGTCCCTCCTTACAAAGATGGATGATCCAGATTCGTACAAGAATATTCATATCGAGTCCTTGCGTGAACTTCAAAGGCAGTTTGATGAACTCCAGAGAGATTTGGCTGACTTCGGTGTAAGGTTGGTGAGCAAGGCTGCTGGATGAAAAATGTTTGATTGACAATAATAATAGTAGTAGTAATAATAATTAGGTAATTTTTTTTATTTAGCATATGTATTTTCCTCCTTTTGTATATCGGATCTACCCAAAGGATTCAAAAATCTATGTTTTATTTGGTGGTCGACTTTGAATTTTTAATTCTTATTTAGTATTTAATAATCATTCTGTTTATTCCTTGTTCTCAACATGTCGACGGTTGGTGGTAGGGATTGAGCAATTTGTGTCAACAAAGGTTAATCTGATGCGACAGATCGATCATATATTGCACCAGGCGGTTATTAATAAAAAAGGATTGTTGTTGTTATTGAGAGGGTGAAAAAGCCATGACTTTTTGATTATTTAATATGAAAAATGATTCGTAAATAAATAATAAGGAAATAAATGATAAACACAATTTATAACCGTAAAAAAATAGTTATTTAATTTTAATAACTGATCATCACTTATCACCATTTTTGTTTTTGAATTTATTTTTAAAATTATTTATTATATAATAAAAAAAGTCACAATATTGGATTAATTAACTTATATGATGATTGTTAAGAAAAACAAGGTGAAGGTCGGTCGTGACTTTTTGTCTAAAACAAAAACACATATATTCAACAGTGTTACTGATGCATCAAATTCTCCATCTGTTGCGACTGATGTATTAGCTGTTAGAAGAAATCAAAAAAGATATTAATATAGAACGTCTATTTGTTGCTGCAGATGGTATATCTGTTGCAACTGATGGTTTATCAGATTCAACAAATATACAATCTATTGCCAAAAAATAAAAATAATTATTATTTTACTAAAGAATTTGAAATGGTATTTTTTTAATTTATAAAATAAAAAAGTCAATAAATTTGGATTAATGATATGATGATAGTTTTTTTTAAAAAAAAGTATATTATATGTTGCAACAAATATATTATCTGATGCAACAGGTTCACTATTGTTGCAACAGATGTTATATCTGTTATCACAGATAATTTATCTGATGCAACCGATATAGAATCTGTTGTCACAACTCAATAAAAATGGTTCTTGGAAAGAAATAATTAATAATAATAATCTGAAAAGTCATGACATATCACAATATTTGTTAATTTAATTAAGTCATTACTTTTCACAATAATAAAAAATGTAATTAATAAATGAAGGTGAACAGTTAGATTATATGTTGCAACAGATAGGTTATCTGATGCAACATATTTTATATTTGTTGCAACAGATGATATATCTATTATCACAGATGTATTATCTGATGCAACAGATATAGAATTTGTTGTCACAACTCAATAAAAATGGTTCTTGGAAAGAACTAATTAATAATAATCTGAAAAGCCATGACTTATCACAATATTTATTTTCTTAATTTAATCAAAAGTGTAATTAATGAATGAAGGTGAACAGTCGCGCCTTTTTGCCTCTCATTCAAATTCAATCCTTTATAAATAGGTCCCTCCTTACTCAATCATTCATTCAACTACACTCTATTTACTTATTGCATCTCGTCTTTCATATTACACTCTAGAAAATTATGGCTGACCCAGTGTGGGACGTTGCTTTTCTGCAAGACACCGTGAATGAACTTCGGAATCAAGTTCATGACCTGCAATGGGAACTGGGAGGAGTTAGATCAAGAATGCTCCGCGAGATACGCAGGCTTAGAAGGGTCTTGCTACTTCCGATTGAACATTGATCGGCTGGCAATAATGATGATGATGATAATAATAATAATTACATTATTATTTTTATTTTAGTCTACTATATGTATTTTTATTTATTTTTGTTTAATAAAAACATTATGTTTGATCTTTGACGTTTTAATCCATATTTAATTTTCATTCTGTCTATTATTTTCTCAACAAACATGTCGACTATTCGATGTAAAAAGGAATAATTTAGAATCCAGTAGCAATAGCAAGATTTATCTGTTGGGTTTGTGGCAGGGGCTGATGTGTTGTTCAAAACAGATTACTCATGTTGCAATAGATAAGAAGTCTGATGCAACAGATAAATAGTTTGTTTCAACAGATGACTAGTTTGTTTCTTGGCTCTGACGTTTTAATCCGTACTCCCTCCGTCTCAAATTACCCTTCCCAAATTGAGATGTCACATTGATTAAGAAAAATAATTAATAACATGTCTAATTCACCATAACCCACTGATCAGTTGGTGGGATAGTTGACGTGTTTGAAATAACCATTGTTTTCTATTCAATCGAAATTTCATAAAAGATGCAAGCTTTTAACGTCGGTCGGCGTATAGTCCCCCTATTAAATGATGTTTTCATTTTAATGTGAAGAAAAAGTAATTAATGTAAAGGGTAAAACATGATTTTTTTAAAATCTTTTCTTGATTAATGAAAAAGACAAGTAAAATGAGAAATCGAATTAGGAAATTAGGACGGGTGATTGGACGTAAGGAATAATTTTGAATCCAGTAGCAATAACAAGAGTTGAAACATATTGGTTATCTGTCGGGTTTGTGGTAGGGGCTGATTTGTATTGTTCCAAATAGATTAATCATTCGTTGTAACAGATAATTAGTCTGGTACAACAGATAAATATTCTGATGCAACAGATAATACGTCTGATGCAACAGATAAATCTTCTGATGCAACAGATAAATAGTCTGATGCAATAGATAAATCTTCTGATGCAACAAATTACACATCTGATGCACCAAATGATTGATCTTTTTAAATTATGGGTACTTATGTTGGATTCATGATTACGGTTCTATTCATTGTTGGAAAAATAGAAGTGTACCCAGATGACAAATACGAATAAAAATCATAATTTTACTTACCAAAGTCACCTATGAAGTAATGCTAAAGTGGAAAGTGATGTAGTAAACAAAATTTGACCTAAGAAATTGATGAGGTAGCAGCAGTAGCACTGTACCAACAACAACAACAACAAATGGTTGACAAGAAGAAGATGAAGATGATAATGAAGTAGAAGATGATGATAATAAAGCAGAAGATGGTGAATAAAGTAGCAGAAACAATAAACAACAAAAATTGCTAAGAGAGAGAAAACAACAATGGATGAGAAGAGAGAGAAAGATGCCATTTTCCCCCCGTTTCCCGTTATTTTAGGTAAACATTGGGATCAAAGTATAAATTTAAAAACTTCTGGGTTATTTTCAAACTTCTCCAACTTTTTAACCCATAATAAAGTAATTGTCACCTCCAACTAATAATTAAGACTTGTATCACCTACACCTCATTTTAAAACTCTTTTGTCACCTGTGGTCCAAAGCCTCTGATTTCTTACTTATTATGTCTTATGTTTGGTTGA
The DNA here is from genome assembly GCF_002878395.1 of Capsicum annuum. Taxonomy (NCBI): domain Eukaryota; kingdom Viridiplantae; phylum Streptophyta; class Magnoliopsida; order Solanales; family Solanaceae; genus Capsicum; species Capsicum annuum. The sequence goes on from NC_061112.1 coordinate 81,255,696, forward strand.
TGAGTGAAAAATATTTTTTAGTATTTGATAGGAGAATGTAAAAATATTTTTTTTAGCAAAAATAAATTATAGTGTTTAGCTAAAAAGTAGAAAATATTTTTAAAAAAATAATTTTTGGTCCCGAAAAATATTTTTTTCAGGGTGTGTTCGATATGGAGGAGGAAACTATTGTTTTAGGAAAATAAGTTATTTCTTACTTACATTCTTGTGTCCGTTACGAAAGTAGAAAATATTTTTCTAAAAGAATTTTTATATGTTTACCAAAAAACAGTGAAACGAATAGAGTAACAAAGGTGGGTTAAGAAAAATGTTTTGAAATTTTTTCTATAATCAAATTAAAAATTAGATCTTTTTTTGAGTGGGGGGCTGGTAGGTGGGTGGGGGGGGGGGGGATAGAGAGGGGAGGTGTCAGAATAGGTGGTAGGGGTGGGATAAGAAAAGAGTTTTGAATTAAAAAAAAATTAAAAAATATATTTTTGGAGGAGGCTAGTAAGGGTGGGTCGGGGTAAGAGAGTGGGGAGGGGTAAGAAAAAAATCAATATTTTTAAAAAATAAATTTAGAAATTTAATTTTTTTTTTTTGAGGGGGCGGGGAGGGCTGAAAGGGGGTAAGGGTAAGAAAAAAGGTTGAACTTTTTTAAAAAAAAACACTAAATATTTTTTTGGATGGAGGGCTGGTAGGGGGTAAGGGATGGGGTAGTAAAAAACTCAAAATATTTTTTTGAATGGGGTGGTAGGGGATTAGGGGTCGGGGGCCACTACAAAAATAAAATCGCATTTAGCGACAGACAAATTTTGTCGCTATTCTATGTAAATTCGTTGCTAAATAGAAATTGCGATGGAATAGTGACGGATTACTGTCGGTTGTTATTTTGCTCGTTGCTGCCACTTAGCGACGAAAAATGAATTCCGTCACAAAACTTGTGACCGCTTCAGGACGAACGTTATCGGTTGTTGCATGTTAGCGACGGACTAGCCCGTTGTTATACCGTTGATATTCTCAAAAAAAAAATTGTCTTGGCTAAATTTACGACGAAAAACTTTGTCGCTGACCCGTTGCAATATATTATAATTGACTGAGCAGCCGTCTTTAGCGATCAAAATTTATATTTCACAATCCGTCGCTAAAGTTTTTCAGTAGCAACGACAAAAATGATCACTAATTTTTTTATTGCTAATAATTTTTTTTGAAAACTATTGAAACGTGTAAATTATTGAATGATCAAAATAACCAACATTCATATCAAATAATTACTTATATTAGAATGTTCAAAATATATAGATAGCAAAATCCATCACATAACTATGTCCAAACATCCACAAGTTCAAGTATTTTGTCTAAAATTAACTACTGTCAAATCCCATAAAAAATACATCTATCAAATTAGTATTTGTTACTATCAAAAGTTTTCTAAAGCCCATAAAATTTCAACATTTCTTCTTTAACAGGATGTGTTTTGTCAACTATGACTAGGCAATACAATGGAGGATCAAAGTCAACTGTTAGAAGTTGCTACATTGGACCAGCAACCACCTTATGGTCTTCACTCCCGAACCACGCAAAACCAATGCAAATTATATTTTCACCGTATATTAAAAGGGAAGGTATTCAAGAACCTACAACAACATACCCAGTATAGTTCACAAAGTGAGGTCTCGGGAGGATAGAGTGTAGGTGTATACAGGCCTTACATCTACCTCTGAGGTGAAGGAGAGATGTTGTTTTCTATAGATCCTCAACTCAAGATCTGTCTTCAAGATTATATATTAAGTAATCACATCTTGATACACAGGGTGAAGTACTAAAAACTTATACAAACTAAAGGAAATAGGCGATTAATAGTCACTACCCTAAAAAAATATGAAGAAAAGATAAATTTAGGATAAATTCTAATACTAGTTGATTGCCAGAGAGCAAGATATCTTTTGCTGAAGGATTACCATTTTGTTAAGCAAAAGCATAAAACTCATGAACCTACCAAATTCTTCACGGGCTTCTTCAACCTCTAAGAGCTGCTCGATTGCAGTGTTAACTCTCATAAACCTTAGCGGTTCATACTTCTTCTTCCCCCTGAGAATAACATAAGGGTCACATACCACTTAAAATAATTCGTGTAAGAATAAATGAAATCAACATTAAAGTCTAACCTGCAAAGAGACTCAATGGTGGGTTCTTTCACTCGTATGTCTGCAAATCCAAAGATAAAGCTGCAATTAAATGAAGAAGGTTGCACAAAAATAGGAAAGATCGATCGAGCACTTTTGTAACCCCACAAGTCACCAACAAAGTAATAAAAAAAACTTAATAGAAACATCTGCGTTAATGAATCTTTTCTCTAATATATGTGAACTTTTCTAAAATCAGCATTTCAGTTTGCAATAGTTGAACTAAAATAGCTGATAATTGTTAGTTGGTTGAACAACTTCTATAGAGAAGAGATTCTTAATAATTATATCCTTCACCTTTGGATCACAGTATTTCAAAACCTTGAGATTTGGGCAAGAAATCTTGACGTTACACTCGATGTAACTCTTTCTGTTGTTAACATAGTTTCGTAGAGCCATATATACCAGAGACGTGGAAGCAATATCAAACAGAGTCATAGTTTCAAAAGTACAATTTCTCAGTACCAGTTTTTCTAGGGCAGGACATTTTGAGAACAACCAACTTTTCTCGTTAAATAACTCAACTTCGACAAGATGAAGATATTTGAGCTGATCAAATCCGAAATGATTAGGAAGCTCAAGTATAGTCCCATGTAGCGCTAATCTATGACTAATACATATAGATATGAAAGAACAAGAAAATATGCAGGATTGACTCCTGCAACAAATTGTGTCTAGAGAGATCTAGAGAGAGAAGACTGCCTCGTGGAGATAAAGAGGTTGTTTTTGAGAGACCCTCAGCTCAAGCAACACATATCATAATAGTTACAAGTTATGTCTGATAACTATTAACAGAGTATACATCATACAGTGGAACTCTCTTTTCAGTAGGTTTCACAAACGATGAGACTATCTCTGATAACCTGATTAATCATAATTACAACTATTATCATTATTTTAATTAATGAAGACTCAAACGCCTCAGCCAGACAAAAACTTGACATGAGTTCTTGAATATTTCGTGTTGTTGCACCATGAATTCAACGATAGATATCCCCTTTATCAAACATGTTGTCAAAACAGAGCTTAAAACAAACAAGATTGCGCATTGGGAAATTAAGACCCAATCGATACATTTTTTTAAATTTTTTTAGCGATTATCAAATATCAATGTTTTTGTCTAATCCGTTCACAACCAAAGGGGTAAATATAAAAATACCCAATTTTTTCTACCAACACATATAAAAATTTAGAATTATCGAGAATATTTTATCTGATAGGCCAAATTTTTGAACGTGATGGCTTTACTAAATTTTACTCAGCTCCAGAATACACTTTTCCATTACTTTTTCACCTACTCTTCACTTTCCAAACACTTCACTTTCTGAGATATTAACAAAAAAATAATAAAAATCAAAACTTCTATGAAAATATACATATTTGGTACCATCAGAATTTAGGAAGTTGTGGCTATGCAAGAATGAATCATTTTTTAACCTAATTTTCGTTTTACCCCTTAGAAATTAAAAATTCTTTATATAACAAAAATTGATGATCCCAAATATTTGCATGAACCCTAGCCCCTAAATATTTGCATGAACTCTAACCCCAAATGCTTGCATGAACCCTAAATTCAGTGCATAGAGTAAAAATAAATTAAAAAATTACACATACAGAATGGGATAAAATAGTAGACCCAGTAGAAAGCAAATAAAATCAACAAAAATCACTATAAATACGGGCAAAACATAAAAAAAAACTCAATTCTCAAAATAAAATTGAGTAGTGAAAACTCAATTTCACAGCTTCTTCGAACATAATTTAGAGACAGGAAGTAGAGAGAGAAAGAGAACATAATGTCCTAACCTGATTCAAGTTACAAAACGGGCATACAAATTTGATAGATTATAAACAAATACTAATTTGAGAGGATTGATGCATTTTAGAGAGAAAATTTTATAGAGAGGCAGTCTCTCTCTCGCTCGAGAGAGAGATGAAGTAGAGTGAAGCTGAAATGAATGCCCTAGATATTTTGAGAATATAAACATATACTAATTTTAATAATTATAAATACTTGTGACAGATTATTCTATCGCTAGTAATAAATAAAATTTATAAAAATATTATAAATGATACTGACACAAATATCTGTTGCTAAATTCATTGCTACAAATTTATTAAAATGATTACACATAATTTGTTGCTAAATCCGTCACGGAATTAAGGCACCAAATTTTTACGTCAATATTTGGCGATGAAAAAAAACCTGTTTTTGATCTATTGCTATATCATAAATTAAAAAGGTACTTTCTATGCTTGCGACAAAATTGATGCTTCCGTCGCTAATCCGTCACTAATCAGTGACAGAAAATAATCTGTCGGTAAATTTCGTCGCTAAATGCTATTTTTTTTTTAGTGGGTAGGAATGGATGATTTTGAGAGTTGATGAATATTTCAACCTGAGAGAGAGGTTGAAGAGAATTTTAAAAAATGTTTTCCTTACTTTTTGAAGGAAAGTTATTTTTCTTAAAATTTGAGGAAAATAAGTTGATTTTAAAAATATTTAATTCAATCAAATATGAGAAAATTGAAAAATATTTTTCGAATTGTTTTTTCCTTCATACCAAACACACTCAAAGAATATTCTCATTTAATTGAAATTCATGTATCAAGATTAAATAGATAATCTAATAGAGTCATATTAGTCAATTTACGCTCCTTATTGATTTTCATTTTTACAAGTTGTGCAAAGTTTATACATGTCAATTATTTTAAGTCGGATGGAGTATTACTTCTTAAGAAACGATAAACAAGAAGAATAGTTTTATTAATTTACTCCTAAGAAATTATTTTAAAACTTTACAAATAACTTATTTTCACTTTTCAAAAATATTAATTATAGGGATAAAGTTAAAAAATTGTACTCCCTCCTTTTCATATTAGGCGCCTCCTATGAATTTGACACACCCATTAAGAAATCAATAAATAGAAATGCATTTCACATATTTACCCTTGTATGCTTTTTAAAGTCCTATAATCAGCACAATAATTAAACCTTAAAATTTGATACATATTACTCCATCCAATGCATTACGTCTAAACTATTGAGTATTATAATTGAAACTAATAATAATCATTTAATTTTGATTTTGAGAATCAATATCAATTATATACCATTTAATAATTTTGAAAACTATAGATGTAGATGTATTTAGTATTCCTATCAAGGGTAAAATAAAAAATATATGTATAAAATATTTTTTATTTAAAATTTAGATGATTAAATTGAAAAAAATATTTTTAAAAAGAAGATTAACTAATATGAAATGTAGAGAGTAATTAATTTTATTCTAATTTTGTAAGAGAACAAATAATATGAGATGTATATCAGGGGCGGACCTACGTTGTTTTTTGGGGTGCTCCGACACCCATTAAACTCGATGTGAAATAATTATAATTACATAAAAAATACACAAAATAGGCATAAACGATATAAAAGCATCCACTAAAACAAAAAATTGATTGGGTGCACTGACATTTAGGTTGATCTTAAGGTTCTCCACTAAAAGGAACGCCCTAGAATCGAACCTCGTTGAGGCACCCAAATCCTTAAATTCTAGATCCGTCATTGATGTATATTTAAAGTAAAGTGAACAACTAAAATAAAATAAAGAAAGAAATTACTAGCATTTGATCATAAATATTGCAGTAGTAATACAACTAAAAATGTTATTATGATGTCCCAACAGAGAGTGTTACGTAAGAGGGAATACCATAAACCAATTAATCCTTCTTAACTAGGAAAGAAAAAGTCACGTTTGTCCAGGCGCAAAAAATTATTTACACAATATGTTGTCACTTATAAAATTTGCACAACAAATATTGTAATTAAAATAACTTAATAGAAGTAAATGAATTTAATATAATAAATTAAATTACAACACTGCAATAAAAAGAATTTAAAATATCTTGCTATGAATATATACTAAGTTGTGGATGTCCATGTAGTAGTACTTCAATCTCTTTATGAAACATCTTGCAAGTACCTTACAAATAGTTTTTTGAACAATTTCTTCTAGAAACCTATATATAAGCAGCTCATAATTAACTCACAAATAGCTTTGCAAGCAGCTTTCTCAAAAAGTTTATAAATAGCTTGTAAGTAGCTTATAAGCAGCTTTGTAAGCAGCTTTTTCAAAAAGTTTATAAATAATTTATAAGTAGCTTATAAGCAGATACATGAAGATGTCTACCAACATCTCGCAAGTAGCTTTGCAATCAACTATTGTTATTCTATAAGAGAAAAGTTACCTTAGTTTATTTTGTAAGAAGAAAAGCCTTGAGAGAAATAAAATCTCTTTCCTCGAACTTTTCTTTATGGGTATGTTTAATATAAAGAAAACGTATATTTCATTAAAATAAATAAACTTTTTACTCATTTTTTTTTTTTTTGTGTTTGATACGTCGCTAAATACTTGTTATATTCCTTCTACGGGTATGCAGAATCTGTATAGTAGAAACAATAACTTCAACTAAGTTCAAGTATATAAACAAGAACAAAATGAAGTATATCAAATACCCTCAACACAAGATCAAAATGACCTTTCCAAGAGGTGTATTTTATTTTTCAGAAAATAGATGAAACAGAAATGAATAATACCAAGTCGTCCGAATTCACGGACTTTCCTTAAGGAATAATTCCCCTCACTATACCCGAGGTTATGGAATCTTCCTCCCAGGATAAAATAGCCTTCAATTTGACTATAGCAGTACCTCCAATAGGCGGATTCTTCGAACGCAAAGAACATTTTGATTGATCACACAAAATATTTGTAAAGAAAAGAAGAGAGTTTTTATTCTGAAAATTTCATATCAAAACCTGTAAAGGAAAGTAGGTTTATATAGCCTAGCAGATGCCTCTTCGAAAAGGTGTCATTGGTTCACTTAAATCGTGTGATGTTTCTGAAAATGCATGTCTGCAGCATTTTTGCTGAAGCAGTATACCATTTCACCAAACAGTGCACCTGTTCTAAATAGTGCATCACTTCATTGAATAATTGCATCTGTTCAGTCGAAACTAAAATAGTATATCAGTTCAGTGTATGCATCAGTTCAGTCGAAAAGAAATAGTACATCAGTTCAGAAACAGCGCATCAGTTCAGTCAAAACAGTGCATCAGTTCTGTCGAAACATTTCATCTGTTACTGTTATTGCATGCATATAAATAGAGTATTAATCAGATTTTGCTAAATAAAGTTTGTCCAAAAAGATAGATCGCATCGATCGATTATTTGATAAATCTAAATCCAAATCCAAATCCAAATCCGAAACCAAGCGAGTGACGACGACGACGGCGCGAGACATCTCTTATTTCTTGCCTCACTTATCATGTGGAGTAAGTATTCATCATTATAAACACTCCAAAGTTCCCTTCTCCCACCAATGTGGGAGAATTAGTGAACTTTCCAATTTTGGGAGTACCCTTTCCAAATTGGAGTCTCCTCTTCTCCACCATTTTTTCTCCATTTTCCATTCACACTTCTATGAACCCAACAATCCCCCACATGAATGGGGAATGGCAATTTTTTGTAAAACTTTTACGGACAAGTATGTGATCATCAAGTAAAGACTGATTGCATCTGGATAAGTGGGTTTCCCTTTGAACTTACCGTAGTGAACTTGCATCGGATGCACTCGATCAATCGGTCGATTTGATATCTTTAAACCGTCGAGCTTTAATGTACAACTAGACAACACATGTTACACAACCATCCTTTTAACGTTTATGGTTCTTACGTTTTTGTTCTTTTCAGCCATGAACACGTCTCGGTTTTCATGAGAGCTTAAAGAATAAGCCTTTACTAATATTCTTCTTGAAGCGGCTTCCACTTCGCCCTCACATAGGTGATTTCTAAATGTTCAATCATGTAGATTAAAATATTTGGTCAAATATGCCAAATTTAGTTAATCATTAAAAGACTTTTCACCTAAAGTCTTATCCTTGTTTACTAAACATTGTCTACATCATGAGAATGGGTTAGGTATTTGACAATGTTGAACCTGTCAGACACAACTTTGTTTGATCTCCTTGAACTTAGCTCTTGGGATCTCCAGTTTGCTAGGTGGAGTTATCGCCATGCTGACTTGTCCTAGGCCTTAAACCCATTCCCTTGGATGTCCTTTCTACTCCTTCTCTAGATAGGCCTTTTGTAAGTGGATCCGACACATTATCCTTTGACTTTACATAGTCTACAGTGATAATTCCACTAGAGAGAAATTCCCTAACAGTATTGTGTCTTCGTCGTATGTGACGAGATTTGTCGTTGTACATCATGCTCCCTACCCTATCTATTGCCGTTTGGCTACCACAATGTATATATACTTGTGCCACTGGCTTGAGACAATAAGGAATATCTTCTAAGAAATTTCGAAGCCATTCTGCTTCTTCACCGGCTTTATCCAATGCGATAAATTCAGATTCCATTGTAGAACGACCAATACAAGTCTGTTTGGATGATTTCCAAGAAACTTCTCCTCCATCAATATTAAATACATATCCACTTGTGGATTTTACTTTGTTCGATCTGGTGATCCAATTTGCATCACTATATCCTTCAAGTACCACAGGATATTTATTATAATGCAAGGCATAATTTTGAGAGTACTTAAGATACCCCAAAACTCTTTTCATTGCCATCCAATGAGTTTTGTTGGGATTACTCATGTACCGACTCAATTTAATGATAGTGCATGCTATGTATGATCGTGTACAGTTCATTATATACATTAAACATCCCAATACTATTGCGTACTCCAATTGTGAGTCACTTTCACCTTCATTCTTTCGAAGTGCAAAGCTCGCATCCAATGGAGTCTTGGCAATACCTAATTCCATATACTTGAACTTGTCAAGTACCTTTTCGATATAATGAGACCGTGACAATGCCAACCCTTGTGGAGTTCGATGGATTCTTATACCTAAGATTACATCTGCAACTCCAAGTTCTTTCATATCAAACTTGCTCTCGAGCATTCGTTTTGTTGCATTTATGTTAGAAATGTCTCTACTGATGATCAACATATCATTCACATATAAACAAATAATAACTTGGTGATTTGGTGTGTCTTTAATATATACATATTTGTCACATTCATTTATCTTGAATCCATTTGCCAACATAGTTTGGTTAAACTTTGTATGCCATTGCTTAGGTGCTTGCTTTAGTCCATACAATGACTTAATAAGTCTACACACCTTATTCTCCTTCCCTGGAACTACAAAATCCTAGGTTGTTCCATGTAAATTTCTTCCTCCAATTCTTCATTTAGAAAAGCGGTTTTCACATTCATTTGATGGATTTCAAGACCATATACCACAGCTAAGGAAATTAACATCTGAATCAATGTTATTCTTATTACTGACGAGTATGTATCAAAATAATCAAGGCCTTCTTTTTGTTTGAAGCCTTTTACTACAAGTCTTGCCTTGTATTTTTCAATAGTACTATCCACTTTCATTTTTTGTTTAAAGATCCATTTAGAACCGGAAGGTTTATTTCTAAGAGAAAGGTCAACCAATTCCCATGTATGGTTGCTTAAGATTGAATCTATCTCACTATTGACTGCTTCTTTCCAAAAGGATAATTCTGACGATGACACACTTCTTTAAATATTTGAGGCTCATTTTCTAAGAGAAATGTTACAAAATTCGATACAAACGAAGTTGACGTTCTTTGACGTGTACTACATCTTGAATTTTCTTCATTATGTACATTTACACTTGGTTCATCTCGAGGTCGTTTAGATCCTCTACTAGATTATTCATGTCTAATTTTATACGGGTAAATATTTTCAAAGAATTCAACATTTTCTGATTCAATTACCGTATTTTCATTAATATTTCGATGTTCAGATTTATGAACCAAAAATTTACATGCTTTACTACTTTTAGCATATCCTATGAACACACAGTCCACCGTTTTAGGTCCTATGTTAACCCTTTTAGGTATAAGAACTTGAACCTTCGCTAGACACCCCCACACTTTGAAATATTTCAAGTTGGGTTTCCTTCCTTTCTATTTTTCGTAAGGAATTGATTGTGTCTTACTATGGGAAACTATGTTAAGTATACGATTGGTCGTAAGGATAGCCTCCCCCCATAAATTTTGTGGTAAACCAAAATATATAAGTAAGGCATTCATCATTTCCTTCAAAGTTCAATTTTTTCTTTCCGCAATTCCATTAGATTGAGGTAAATATGGGGCCGTAGTTTGATGGATTATTTCATTCTCTACACATATTTGCGTAAAGGGAGATTCATATTCTCCGCCCCTATCACTTTTTATCATTTTGATCTTTTTGTCTAACTGATTTTCAACTTTAGTTTTATATTGCCTAAACTCATCTATTGCTTCATCCTTATTATTTAGCAAGTAGATATAACAATATCTAGTGCAATCATCAATAAAAGCTATGAAATACTTTTTCCCACCACGTGATGGTGTTGACTTCATATCACAAATGTCAGTGTGTATTAAGTCTAAGGGACTGAAATTCCTTTCAACGAACTTATAAGGATGCTTTGCATATTTCGATTCCACACACGTTTGACACTTTGATTTATTGCACTCAAAGTTTGGCAAAACTTCTAAGTTAATCAGTTTTCATAACGTTTTGTAATTAACATGGCCTAAACATTCATGTCATAAATCATAAGACTCAAGCAAATAAGAAGAATTCAAACTTTTATTTATTTCAACAGTTATTACATTCATCTTATATAGGCCTTCGGTCAGATAGCCTTTTCCTACATACATTTCTCCTTTACTAATTACAATTTTTCCAGAAACAGTTGAACATTTGAATCCGTTCTTGTCTAGAAGTGAAACAGAAATTAAATTCCTACATAACTCCGGAACATAAAAGACATTGTTAAGTGTCAAGACCTTTTTGGAAGTCATCTTTAAGCAAATTTTTTCTGTTCCTTCTACCTTAGCCGTAGCGGAGTTAGCCATGTAGATCATTTTTTCTACTTGATTCGGAGCGAATGACGAAAACAACTCCTTGTTGGCACATACATGGCGGGTGGCACCAGAATCCATCCACCATTCGTGAGGATTCCCCATCAAGTTGCATTCTGAGAACATAGAACATAGATCATCGCATTCTTTGTTGGATTCAATCATATTTTCTTGATCCTTCTTCTTGCCTTTCTTTGGGGAACGACAATCTGTGGACTTGTGGCCAATCTTTCCATAGGTGAAGCATTTTCCCTTGAACTTTTTATTGGGTTGATTGCTTTCTTGTTCAGTTTTCTTCCTTTTCTTGGAATTGTTTTGGTCATCTTTTACAATATGTGCTCCATTAATTGTAAAATTCCTCTTTGACATTCTTTCGTCAGCTTTATTGTCCTGTTCAATATGAAGTCGGACAATAAAATCTTCAATAGTCATCTCCTTGTGTTTATTCTTTAAGTAGTTTTTAAAGTCTTTCTACAAAGGTGGTAGCTTCTCAACTATCGCTACTACTTGGAAAGCATCATTCACAATTAAACCTACAAAATAGTTTATATGAGTATTAAGAACATTTTTAATTTGTTCAACTAAGGCATTTTTCAAAGATATACCTTCTGCTAGGAGATCATGTATGATGACTTGCAACTCTTGTACTTGAGAGACAACAGATTTGCTATCTATCATTTTGAAGTCCAGGAACCGTGCAATAAGGAATTTCTTAATTCCCGCATCCTCTGTCTTATATTTTCATTCAAGTGCCCCCCACAGTTCCTTTGATGTCTTGATTCCACTATAAACATTGTAAAGGTCGTCTTGGAGACCACTCAGAATATAATTCCTGCAAAGGAAGTCCGAATGTTTCCAAGCTTCTACAATAACGAAGTGGTCTTTGTCCGAGGTTCCCTCGGGCACCTCAGGAGCGTCTTCGCTAGTGAACCATTACAGATATAAAGTAGTAAGGTAAAAGAACATCTTTTGCTGCCACCGCTTAAAGTCAATGCCTAAAAATTGTTCGGGCTTCTCCGCTGGTGCCATTGTTGGAGGAGCATTTGTGCGAATTGATGTGGCAATATTAGTTGCCCCCACAGACGTTGTCGCATCTTGTATTTGACTATCACTTGTCATTTTTCCTGTCAACACAAGACAGAAAAATTTAGTATTTTTTAGAATACTATTTATAAAGTTAAATAACTTTTCAACTTTTCTTCTTGTTTCAAGTTAATGATGAAGTTTTTATAACTTCAAATCGTCAACCGAGTAAACTTTAACTTGTGATGAAGATTTTATGTCTTATAATCACTAGTTAAATTCAAGCGGAGTAGAAAGCCTAAGCTTTAATCTCCAAAAATAAGTTATACAGATTCTGTAAATTTATTCCTTAAGAGTGTTATATTTCTTCTACGGGTATGCAGAATCTGTATAGTAGAAACAATAACTTCAACTAAAGTTCAAGTATATAAACAAGAACACAATGAAGTATATCAAATACCCTCAACACAAGAACAAAATGACCTTTCCAAGAGATGTATTTTATTTTTCAGAAAATAGATGAAACAGAAATGAATAAGACCAAGTCGTCCGAATTCATGGACTTTTCTTAAGGAATAATTTCCCTCACTGTACCCGAGGTTATGGAATCTTACTCTCAGGAAAAAATAGCCTTCAATCCGACTATAACGATACCTCAAATAGATAGATTCTTCAAACGCACAGAACGTTTTGATTGATCACACAGAATATTTGTAAAGAAAAGAAGAGAGTTTTTATTTTGAAAATTTAATCTCAAAACCTGTGAAGGAAAAAAGATTTATATAGCCTAGCAGATGCCTCTTTGAAAAGGTGGCATTGGTTCACTTAAATGTTGTGATATTTCTGAAAATGCATGTTGCAGCATTTTTGTTGAAGCAGTATACCATTTCACCAAATAGTGCACCTGTTCAAAATAGTGCATCACTTCATTGAAGAATTGCATCTGTTCAGTTGAAATAGAAATAGTATATCAATTCAGTGCATGCATCAGTTCAGTCGAAAAGAAATAGTACATCAGTTCAGTCGAAACATTGCATCAGTTTTGTCAAAACATTGCATTTGTCACTATTACTGCATGCATATAAATGGAGTATTGATCAGATTTCATCAAATAAAGTTTGTCCAAAAATATAGATCTCATTGATCGATCATTTGAAAAATCTAAATCCAAATCCAAATCCAAGCGAGCGACGACGACGACGGCGCGAGGCATCTCTTATTTCTTGCCTCACTTATCATGTGGAGTAAGTATTCATCATTATAAACACTTCAAAGTTCCCTTCTCCCACCAATATGAGAGAATTAGTGAACTTTCCAATTTTGGGAGTACCCTTTCCAAATCAGTGTCTCCTCTTCTCCACCAATTTTTCTCTATTTTCCATTCACACTTCTATGAACCCAACAATACTATCATTCTAAAATCATTTGTTATATAATTTAGGGATATACTATGGGAGGTGGGGACATAAGGTAGAAATGGGAGAGCTACAAAGATTGAAGAGAAGATTTAGTTGAAAGGCCACTTTGAAAACTTATTTTGAGAAATAAACATTATTTTATTTTTGATTAAATTTTTAAGGTTTTGGATAAAGTGGTGGGGTATGGGTTAAAATGTTAAAAAAAAAAAACCTTTTGCCACCCCTTATGTATTTATTAAATACTTTTTTAATTTCACTTTTTCATTAAATATCAAAAACTTTTTTCTCTTCTCACTCCCACTCACAAAATCATGGCCATTTCTCTTTCCTCTTCCCCCAACTTTCATTTTTTATTTTATCTTCTCTAAAGCTCTAAGATCTTTCATCTTTCACTTTAAATAATCTCTATTCATCTTCCGAGTAATTTATGCTCCATATTGATTTTTTTTTCGGTTTTGGTTTGTGGTAATTGAGTTGATTTTGGAGGATTTTTTTTTTTTTGAAAAAAGGGGATTGATTTTTCTTTTTTATTTTATTTTTAAGTTGGTATTTGTTTGATTATTTATGAATTATGAATGTTCTTGTCGATTGCATGGTAAAATTTTTTCATAAATTTAATTGGCTAATGTGCTAAGAAATTCGGATATTGTTCTGTTAATAGACCGTTCAGTTGATTAGGTATTTTTTTGGTTTGAATGGAAAAAACTATTTTTTTAAAAAAAATGGAACTTGAATTTAATGAAAATCTGTGTTTTTAAGTTGATATTTCTTTGATTGTTGATGGATTATGGTTGTTCTTGCATGGTGAAAATTTTTCGTGAATTTAATCAGCTAATGTGCCAAGAAATTTTAATGTTGTTCTATTAATAGACCGTTCGGTTGATTAGGTATTTGTTTGGTTTGAATGGAAAAAACTAAAATTTTTTAAAAAAATGAAACTTAATTTTATTGAAAATTTGTGTTTTTAAGTTGATATTTGTTTGATTGTTGATGGATTATGATTGTCCTTGTCGAGTGCATGGTGGAATTTTTTGCGAATTTAATCGGTTGATGTGCTAAATAATTCGGATGTTGTTCTGTTAATAAATTGTTCGATTGATTAGGTATTTTTTTGGTTTGAATGGAAAAAATAAAATCTTAAAATAAAATATTTTTAAAAAATAGAATTTAATTTTACTGAAAATCTGTGCTTTTAAGTTGATATTTGTTTGATTGTTGAAGGATTATGATTGTCCTTACCAATTGTATGGTAAAAAAAATTAAATTTCATCGGTTAGTGTGCCAGAAATATGGACAATGAGAACAAGTTCATTTATGATCCTAGACTTAATAGACTATAGTCGTCTTCTTCTTACCTGATTTTCGTACAATACTTGATATCTCTTTTCTAACGACTATCGAAATTATGCAACGGATGAAAGCTTTGAAATAAGCTAAGGAGTGTTTCAAATGAGAAAGAGAGACATTGATACTGTTAAATCAAAATGAGAAAGGGATGAATAAATAATATAGAGGAGCTCAAAAAGGTCCATGTCATTTATATAGTAGGGCTACCAAAAAAGTGACCGTTGGAAAAGGTCTAAAGAATAATTATGTCTTCTATAATCGATTAATAAGGTTTACTATAGACCCTATCATTGTATGCCTGAAAGAGTTGTAATTATAAACAAGGCATAGTTGGACCTTCTTAAAATTGACGAAGTAAAAAATAATGAAGAAATACTAGACTATGCAAATTATTTATTATATACTGACACCGTTGTTGATTTCTACACATGATAGATAGATTATAAATTTTTTGAGAAGTCGATTATTCACCTACTCATAGGTGTAGGATCAACTATTTGAATATATGAATAAGTTAAAATAATGACAAAAAAAAAAAGAAAAATTAAATTAAATTAAAGTACGATAATTAACACCTTTCAAACATTGTAAAACAATTTAGATACATCAATTATGACACCAAATCGCTTTTGAATATGATCAAGTGATATTTAAGGTATGCTATAGTCGTAAATCAGTGAGATGAGACTAAAAAGGAAAGAAATAAAATAAAATAAATAAGCACCATCAAGCAATGTAAAACAACTAGATCATCAAATGAGATTAGACGTGTCTAAGGAGTATAAAGAAGAGTGATGGTTGTGACTTGTGGATGTTTATGAGACAAGTAGTGTTGGAGAACAAATAGTCCTTCTCAATGCAGACGTTTGTTATAAGTAATTGATTGTTAGTATCATTGCTCTTTCTTATACTCATTTGATCTAGTGTTCAATTATTTTGTACTCTCATATGATGATATTTAGTCACTTTCCATTGCTTGAATGATGTTAATTTATTTTATTTTATTTCTCTCATTTTTAGTCTTGTCTTACTTTCAACTAGACTCAATTGGTCGATACATGACTGTTTATTTAGCCTACTATAGATGCATGTTTTTATATATAATATAGGAACGATATCTTTATAGGTCTAGCATCAATCATCTAATTCTATTAACAAGTAAGACAAGACTAAAAAGAGAAGAAATAAAATAAAATAAATTAAAATAAATAAACATCATTCAAGAAATGAAAAATGACTAAATATCATCATATGAGAGTACAAAACAATTGAACACTCGATCAAAAGAGTATAAAGAAGTGATGATAGTAACAACCATCACTTGATATCTAATTATTTTGCATTATTTGGATAGTACTTATATATTTTATTTTATTTTATTTTTTTTCTTTTTAGTTTTATCTCACTGATTTACGACTATAGCATGCCTTAAATATCACTTGATCATGTTTAAAAGTGCTTTGTATCACAATTAATGTATCTAAATTGTTTTACAATGTTTAAAAGGTGTTAATTTTTATACTTTAATTTAATTTAATTTAATTTTTATTTTTTGGTCATTATTCTAACTTATCCTTATATTCAAATAGTTGATCATAAACGTACGAGTTGGTGAATAACCGACTTCTTGAAAAATTGATAATCTATCTATCATGTGTAGAAATCAGCAGTGGCATTAGTATATAATAAATAATTCGCACAGTCTAGTATTTCTTCAATCCTTTCTTACTTAAAATTACATAAACATTCTTATCCTTGAATGTTTGTCCTACAAAACGATTGGTGCTATCCGAGAAAGAGTGGCTTACTAGTGGTTTGAACTACTAGTCCTCACCTCCTTCACACTCCTCTTCTTCATAATCTTTACTATTATCTCATTCATCACCACCCATGCAATCGTATTTCATTGAAGTCTCATTCCCTGTCGGGGTGGGGATGGGAGTAGGGATGATGTGGAAGTTTCAATTCCCGAGACCTTCCAACAATTTTAACCCGCAATATAGGTCTAGAGTTATTAGAATAAACAGAAAGCATGTATAATTCCACTTGTCTATCATTCCTTATGAACGTTGAATAGATTTTTCCCTCCCATTCATCAAGTAACTTATTACCACATCACTTTGATCACAACTTAATTCACTGCTCTCTATTACGCTTTTAATCATATCAACATATGAACCGTTGCGATGAAAGGCAATGGACACTGTTTTCTTAGACGTTGTTTTCCAAATTCAATATTTAGGAGTCTCCTCCCATTCACTAGAAAATATACCACCAACAACCACATAATCTATAATAGACATGATATACCTCGATGATATTATTTAATAAACTTGAATAGTGGTTTATGAACCTAAACTTAATAGACTGCAGTCTTTTTCTTCTTAGCTACTGTCCTTACAGTACACGATCGAGCCTTTTTCGATGACCACCAGAATAATCTGATGAATTACAGCTTACAAACAACCTAAAGAGTGTTGAAATATTGCTATTGAGCTAAGAATCAATTTCGAAATGTAGGATTGATTTTCAAACTTCTTGTATGAAAATGAAAGAAAAATTAGGGCTAAAAATATGCGTAGTGAGTTTTTTAAATTATATAAACTATCACATGTATTTTTATCTAAATTTTCTAAGGTTTTTTCTATCCATGCTAATGAGAGCAATAAAAAAGGGATTTATTTCAGAAAGACTGCTAACAAGATACTGTAAAATAATTGAACATAAATATCCAGACCACCAATGTTCGAGGTGCAATGGAGAAGATAATATTAAATATATGAAAATTACGAAGGATCAAAAATAAAAATAGTATTTTCTAATCTAGGACGAAGATATAAGAAAATAGGTGAACATTTATATCTAATGCTAGAAAAAGAAGAATTAAAATTAGAAGATAAATTAACAGCAATGGTAAGAATAGAAAAAGAAAATGAAGAGATAGATAGGAAAAAAGAAATAGAAAAAATAAAACAACAAACTACGGAAGAAATACGAAAAATAGAAGAAACCAAAAATAGTAGAATTGCTGAATTAGAAAAAGAATTACAAATGTTAAAAGAACTGTATTTCCTTTTATCCAATCAGTTTTCTTTCTTATTTTATTATTAACTCTTTTTGCTCTTACTTTTTGTTTGCATGGTGTTGTAAACCACCAGTCTGTTTTGGTTATTATATGTGGGTATAATTTATCTAAAAATGGCATTCCTAAAAGTATATCTTTTGATGTTAATTCATAATTATAAATTTCTTCTATTGTTAATATCTTATCCCATACTTGTATTTTTATATTATTCAATATTTATATTTTTGGACATGGACTAAAGTGTAGTTTTAAAAAAATTGAGGCTAAAATGAAAAAGGGTCTAAAGTATATATTTTGTAAGTTGAGTACTAGGGTTGCCTTTTTTTTGTGGTCCCATTAGGGTGTCTATATTACCAATTAAAAAAATCTAGTGTCTAAATGTCAAAAAAAATTTGGGAAGTGGACTTTTAACAAATCACGAAGATGAGGTGTGTTGAAAGTTAGGAAAAGGATAATCAATATGAAATGCTATTTGTGAAACTTTTTTTTTTCTACTTCCATTAGAGTGACCATTTTGCTCATTTAAAAAAAAAAACTACTACTATTTTTCTAAAAAGATTTTTTTTTTTAATTCTTGACAAACTAGATAATAAAAACAATCAAAGAATATCATATTGTCTTTTAATTACTTGTAATAACTTATAGACAGAAGGAGAAAGAATGGACCCGCAAGCACCTAACAGTCTAACACCATGCAAGTTGTGGTCCATCGGCGTATTATTGTGGACAAACTGAGAATGAATCAATCACTTGTATGCTCTATGGTGTTTCCAACGTTTTTTATATAAGGAAAACGGTACTATAGAAGAAAAATTGAAGTCACACCTAAACTATATAAGTGACCTATTACACATCTTAACTATATAAAAATGATATTATTACCTCTCCGCGACCCCCATTCTAAGGCGCATATGTTACATTTATTTTAGGCGCATCCAGCCTATTAAATAACAAAAGTAAACGGCTAAAAACATTAAGGGAAAAGGCATCGTTTCCACCCCAAACTATAGTCGAAAAGTTGAATCCACACCTAAACTATATAAGTGACCTATTACACATCTTAACTATAAAAAGTGATACTTTTTACTCCCCAAATCTGACGTGAAAAATAAATAATTATTTAAATAAAAATTGGCGCGTTTAAATTAAAAATTAATGCAAAAAAAAATAAAAAATTAACCTCCCCCAACTCCCAACATCCATATCCCCACCCCCACCTCCAAACAATCATCTTCTTCATCACCCTTCACCCCCAAACCATCATCTTCTTCATCACCTCCCACCCTGAAACTCTAATCCCAACCCCAAACCATCTTCTTCTTCAGCACCCCCACCCCAAACACAGTTTCTTCATCACCCAACCTCCAAATTTCAACCTCATCCCCAAATAACACAATTCATCCTTCACCTTCATCGAATCAATGTCAATTTCACAATGAGCAAAATCAAATTGTGTTTGATGTTTAAATGGTTAAAATCAAATTTTATAAAAAAAAAATAGAAAATTTTGTAGCAAGGATATTTTTCGGTGAATTCTCGTCGGAAAAGTCGGATTCATCGACTTTCTCCTCTCTTTCTGTTAATTATTAATACATCCAAAAATGTAGCTTGCTATCATATTAGTATTTTTTTTTAATTATAGCTGAAAAACATATAGAAAAAGTACGAAAATGTGTTGTTCATTACCATTTAAAACACAGAGGCCAACAGTCGAGTGACCATTTTTTGAAACAATAATGGCCATTATAACTGAGAATTTTTTTATTTTTTTTAAAGAAAAGACGATGGGTTATGGATGAATAACAATGTTAGAAGAAATTAATTGTTATGGTAATTTTGTTGGTGGGATAAAGTTTATGGTGGTGAATATGGTGTAATAGAGGTAATGGAGGTTTTGGACATTGATAACAATGGAGGTTTTAGACATTGAAGAAGAAGGGAAAAAAATTAAATTAAAAAGAAAAAAGAAAAAAATTATGAAAATGATAAATTTATTATTTTTTTGGATTACGCTAACGTGGTGCTGACGTGGCAGAGCGTGTAAAACACCACACAAGTGGTGTAATGCCTGATAGGGTGTAAAAAGTATCACTTTTTTATAGTTAAAGTGTGTAATAGGTCACTTATATAGTTTAGGTGTGGATTCGACTTTTCGACTATAGTTTGGGGTGAAAACGATGCCTTTTTCCTTATTTTTTCGGATTATCCTGACGTGGCTGCGCGTGTAGAACACCACACCACATGCAAGTGGAGTAATGTCTGACAGGGTGTAAAAAGTATCACTTTTTTATAGTTAAGGTGTGTAATAGGTTACTCATATAGTTTAGGTGTGAATTCAACTTTTTGACTATAGTTTAGGATGAAAACGATACCTTTTCCCTTTATGCAACACCGTATTTGTTTTAAGAATTAAGAGGAAATAAAACTTCTTCTTTTTTTTAACTGGGAGAAAATTGACAGGAAAAAGAAAAAGAAAAGAAAAACCTACGTCTATTGCATGTGAGTTTGTCACTTGTACTTCCAGTTATTTTTGGTACATCAAAGGGAGAAGAATGATGTGATTGATCGGATTTAATCTTAACAAAAGATACTTCCTCAGTCACTCTTCCTCTGTTTATTTTTATTAGTACTTGTTTAATTTGAATTTTGCACATCCTTAGGAGGCAATATGGATGATATGAGAGTTTTATAATACTCATATTAATTATGTTTGATACTTAGATCTTTAAGAATGATTTGAGAATAAGTAATAAATTTAAGAGTAAAATATGAAAAGAAATATTTATCCTTTCTTTATATGCTAAGATAAGTCAAAATGAAAATATTTTTAAAATAATGGACAAGTAAAAGCAAACGAAAACAGTATTAAATTTGATGACTTCACACTGAAGAAAGAAATTACACAATATCATCCGAATTAGTGAGACCATTAGATATCGAATGGTTAAATAACTAAACACATACACAAAATAAATAGAAGATTAATGTAAAAGATGTTATGATTTTTAGTTTTAAAAAAAGAGGGATGCCAGAAACAAGGCAGAGATATGAACAAAAAATTGTCTCTTGAATTTTTTTAGTCAGTTAAATAAAGAAATTTTTAAAAAATACACTCCTCCTATAATTAAAGTATCCAACTTTTACCATAACTTACAAAAATATTTTACTAAATTAATTAATAAATGTTAGGGTTTTTATCCTGATTTTCTTAACAATTTTAAGTTTTATTTTTCTTAGAAGAAAAATAAAAGTAATACCATAATTACTTTTACTTTTCTTGAAAGAAAAATATAAAACTTTTTCATATTTGGCTAACCTCTTTCTAAGAGGAAAGATTTTGGAGCTTAATAAATAGAAAATCCTACCTTCTCATACAATAACATCCACAATGTAGTCCTTAAAGAGTCTTGTTTATGGGGAGATTTTCTCTCATAGTTTTTTTTTTTTAATATTTTTTTCAATATTAGTTTTTTATATGTAGGTCGTTTGACCAAACCATATTAATAGTATGTGTTTATTATAATTTTTTGTCATCTGATTTATCATCTCTATTGCTTGCAAACTATAAACTTCCGTATAGTGCCCCTCTTGATTTTGAACCCAACAAGTGGTATCAGAGCCTACGGTTCAAAGATCCAATGGTTTGGTCAAACGAGGTTGAAGACAAGTCCAAGATGGTTCTAATCTATTTGTAATCCATTGGATGATAATGAAGATTTTTGTCCAACTACATATGGAGAATAAGTTTCAACCATATTTTCAACATTCATGTTTCTGCATCTTTAAAAATAAAAATAAAATATTAATTTTTAATACATTTTTAATCATGATATTTTAAACTTTATTTTTAACTATGACAAGCAACAATTATGAAGATTATATCAAGAACGGAGTTCATGCATGTGACGTGAAGAAGACAGATTAAGTGAAGAAAATTAAGCCAAAAAGGGGAGATTTGTTAGGCTTTCTGCCCTGATTTTCTTATCAAATTTAAATTTTATTTTTCTTAGAAGAAAAATAAAATTAATACCATAATTACTTTTACTTTTCCTGAAAGAAAAATATAAAACTTTTTCATATTTGGCTAGCCTCTTGGAAAGGTTTTGAAACTCAATAAATACAAAATCCTGCCTTCTCATACAATAACATCCACAATGTAGTCCTTAAAGAGTCTTGTTTATGGGGAGATTTTTTCTCATAGTTTTTTTTTTATGTTTTTTTCAATATTAGTTTTTTATATGTAGGTCGTTTGATCAAACCATATTAATAGTATGTTTTTATTATAGTTTTTTCGTCATCTGATTTATCATCTCTATTGTTTGCAAAATATAAGCTTCCACGTGACGCCCAATAAATTTCTCATACAACTAAACAATTAATTATTCCAAAAAATTGTAACAGTTAGTAACAAATGCACCATTTAAATTTTAATTGTACCTCTTAATATATATATATATATCCCCTCAATTACTGTTTTGGATATTTGTACTTATGATTTCTTTTGTACGTTTTAAACTTGCATACTTTTGTGATATGACTTTCTTTCTTCTTTTTTTCTAAACTCAATTATCTTACCTTTTTCTATCACATGCTTGGAGTAATTCGAATGACAATTTTTTTTCCCCACTAATTAAAAGTAACTGTGTAACTCAGTAAAATTTACGTAGCATTCGAAGATATATATTATGGTGATAAATATGTATGAACAAAAATATATGTGTTACAATGGGCACTTATTGAAAATAGTCATTAAAATATAAGTATATATTGAAGTTTTAAATTAATTGAAACGCACGTGTTAAAGGTTACGAGAGCTAAAAGTAAGCCTCATGTATTAAAATTAAGTGTAGCCTTAAATGAATTGAAAATAGACATAAATTAAAAGTAGTTCAAAGTTAGTCTTCTTTATTGAGTCACTAATTCATTAAGGGGTCATTAGGTAGAGTGTATTGAAAAAAAAATATATGTATTAGTCTTGTGTATTATTAGTGTCTTGTTTGGTATAAATTTTTAGCTTATGTATAACTAATGCTTACATAAGTTACACATTCTATTGTGCATTGAAGTACGTATTACTAATACCGTCCTTTTCTATGTATTAGTAATACAAAAAACCTCAACACATGCATTAACTTGATTAATGGCAATATTACCCTTCAAGTCACTCTAAACGTTTTCCAAAGTCCATTTTATTTTTTCAATACAATTTTACCGGCTTGCATAGCAGCTGCAAGCTTCACATCTAAACCAAATTTGACTGCTAATTAATTTTAAGTTTTTTTGTAAGAAAAACTATTGAATCTCTAATGCAACATTTGTTCATAACTCCTAGCTTTTGTGACTTAAATTTTAGTTTAGCTGAGTGTGACTCAAATCTAAAATGCAGTAACACCTAATGAGCTTCCTCGTTCCATCGCTAGTTAGGAAGAATCAAACAAGAAAGGCTTTATCTATCTTCCAAACAATAATTTATGTTCTTCTTCACCTGTTCTTAAAAATTTGTGCAACTTTAAGATTTTTCTCTCTCCTTCCCCTTAGGTGCACATTAGTGTATTACTAAACTACTCCTCAAATGGCGAGGGAAAGAGCGAAGAAGACGGTGAACAGAGGCATGCGATCTAAAATAACTATAATTGAAAGAGGGAAAACACTTTTGAAGATACCAGATGCTGATAACAGGGGGAACTCCTTCATAATTGCCTGCAGAGAAGGTTCCGAGGATTTATCCCCCACTCTCAAGTAGCTTGGGTAGTACAAGTGTTGGGAAAGCTTAGGGGAGCGCATCAACTCTAAAAAATGGTGACACTAATCCTTCTACTGAAGTGGTGCAAGACATAAGCAATGAAACAGTAATTGGTGCTGAGGGCTCAAAGTCGTCGGATATGAGATCTGATGAAATTTGGAGAAATAATGTGTGTTGAAGGAGCTATACCGACTGGATCTACTACAACTGAAGATCAGACAGAGGGTGGTACATGGGCGAATATCACTAAAGGAAACAAGATGGTTGAACAGGGCATAGGGACTTACTTTTATTGTACCTTCTATCCAGAATTCAAAAAAGTAACTACTCTATCTAAACCTGAAATTGATAAGGCGAGTGAACTATGAATGAATGTGATTGTATTGTATGTGGTTGGTTCTTATCCAACCATTGCAAGACTTGAACGCCTCATTTCTAATAGATGGAACATGGTGGAGAAACCTAAAATCTACTATCACAACGAAGGGTATTTTGTAGTTAAGTTTATGAATTTAGCAGATAGAAACAAAATGCTGTATCTTGGCCCTCAAATGATGAATAATAGACCTATTATTATTATCAAGGCATGGACCTCTAATTTTGAGTTTGCAAAAGAGGTTCTGAAGACCATACCTTTTGGGCAAAATTCTCGAACTTGCCTCTAATTTATTGATTTATGGATTTCCTAAATAGGATAAGTAGTGGTTTGAAAATCCCCTATATGCAGATGAATGTACAACAACGATGGAAAAGATTTTTTATGCTAGGGTGTTAATAGAAATGGACATTACAAGGCCTTTTCCAATAGTAATCAAGGTTATGGATCCTGATGGAAAGTGCTTTGATCAGCAAGTAGTCTATGACTGGAGGCCTGCTTATTGTAATACTTGTTGTCAAGTGGGGTATAATTGTGCAAAAGATAATTAAAAACACTTTCGTACATCACTTTAGCATTACTTCATAGGTGACTTTGGTAAGTAAAATTATGATTTTTAGTTGAATTTCTCATCCAGGTACACTGCTATTGCTTTTTTTTTAACAATGAATACAACCAGAATTTGAATCAAACATAAGATTCATCTATTTCAATAGATGAGTCATCTGTTGCAACGGAAGACTCATATGTTGGATTCATTTTTATGGTTCTATAGTACTATTAACATTAATCAAATAGATGGGTCATCTATTGCAACAAACAAGTTATCTGTTGCATCTTTTGAAATAAATTACTCACCTGTTGCAATAGAACCTGAAGTTGATTCCAACAGATGACTCACCTATTGGTATTCATATTGCAAAATATAGAACTTGAAGCTGATTCAAATAGATACGCCATCTGTTGCACCAAGTTATCAATTTGTTGCAACATGTTAGTGATCTTTTGCAACAGGTGACTTATCTGTTGGAATCAGCTTCAAAGGTTTTATAGTACATCCCAACATGTGAGTCATCCATTGCAACTGATGTAGATGAGTCACCTGATCCAATAAATATCTCATATGTTGGAATCAGCTTCAGGTTCTATATTACCGTAACATGAATACTAACAAGTGAGTCATGTAAGTATATAAACCACATGTTGCATCATTTTATTTACCTGTTGCAACCAATAACTTACCTGTTAGGGTTCATGTTATAGTACTATTAATTTTATTATCATGTTATTATTAACTTTTTAAATAAATATCTTAATTTAGACACCACTAATAGAGAGATCAATAGCAATAGGGGTGGATTGTCATAGTGAATGGATCGAGAAGTGCGTAATCAATATGTTTGGCATTGGAAGAAGGGTGAAATACTAGAGATGATAGCTATGATAGTCCAAAGTGATGTTTCGTATGATGATTTTGTAAACTTAATCATCAGCTATTGTGGACTGAATTGTCAGTCGGAAGAACTCATCATCAGCTACATGCACAACTCCTTTGAAAATCAGAGGGCACTATCTTTCAAGATGATCGATTAGGTCCAGTTGCATGCTTATTTGAGTAATTCAGTTTGGCCGGTGTTAAGGGTGTACGTGGTTGAAAAATCCAGAGAGAATGAGAACCAAAATGTAGAAGAAGAACAACAAGACATGTTTAATGATAAATTGGATGATTTGGACATAAATATTCTAGATGATAATCAAACACCTACGCCCATTGTTGCGAGCAATACAGTGGGCAATTCCAATCAACACAGTCAGGCAATCATCAAGATGATGAGACTGATTTTTACAAGAAAATGTCATTCAAGGATAAGGTAGAACTATCTACTTCTTTGTTTATTACTTGCTTGAAAAAAGATTTTAGAGTAAAGAAAGTGATTAATTCGAGCAAGTCTTTTATTTTAGATGTGTTAATCCAGACTGTAAGTGGTGGTTGAGAGCTGTGAAATACTTATGTTTTAATAGATTCATCATTAATGTTTATGAAAAGCATCACACATGTGGTTTGGAGAATATTATGAGCCAAAATCCTCATGCCATGACAAAGTTCCTCGGTAGTTATTTCAAAATAGATTCCCCAAAGGCAAAGGCCCTTCTACAACTGATATGGCCAATCAACTCCGTATAGAATTGGGTGTTACAGTAAGTTATTAGAAGATTTATACTGCTATATAAATTGCAAAGGACTTGGTTAGGGGGACATATGAGCACGGGTATGCATTCCTTGATGACTTTCGTTATATGCCTGAGTCCACAAATCCCGAAAGCAAGACGACGTTACATGTTGTTGAAAATGGAAGGTTCAAGTACATTTTGTATCCTATGGTGCTTGGATTCTTGGTTTTCAACAACTGAGAAAAGTCATAGCCGTCAACAAGACTTTCTTAAGAAGCAAGTATAACAGAGTTTTGATAGTGACGGTGGCACAGGATGCCGAGAGTCACATCTTTCTCATCATTTTTTGTGTAGTAGAAAAGGATTGTGATGCCTCGTATGCATATTTTTTTGAATAATTACGAAGCTGTGTTGGCGATACCGAAGAGTTGTGTATTCGGATAGGCATCCAAGTATCCGAAAGATGGGTTCAATTTTCTTCAGTTTAGCTCACTTTGGTTGTTGCATGAGATATCTTAGAGAAAATATTTGAAACAACTTTCACAACAAAAGGGTCGTGACTCTTTTTCATAGAGAAACTAAAGCATATAATAGAACTGAGTTTTTTGACCATTTTAATCAAATAAGGGATATGCATCCCAAGGAAGCACAACATCTCGAACATGTCGATTTTGAGAGATGGAGCTGGGCATTTTGTCTGACAAATAGGTACAATCTTATGAATTTAATGTCTTATTTGAGTTACAACTTTGTAATACTAATTGTATGATGTCGTACTAAGTGATTTTTTGTATAGGTATAATATTATGACGTCAAACATAGTTCAATCATTGAATTCAATGTTTGGCATTAAAAGAGAATTTCCCATTGTGGTGATGTTTAAGAAAATAAACAAGAGGTATGCCAAATTATTTCACGAAAGCCGTATGCAGTATGCGGACACAGGAAACAGATTTGTTCTAGAAGCAAAAAAAAATATCTACTAAATATCAGTTTGGGAAATAAGTTTTGATCATCAAATAACAGATTACAAGTTTCGTATCAATGGTCATGGTGATGTTGCAATGGTCGATCTTCAAACAAGATCTTGTACATGTAGAGTTTTTGACTTGGACAAGATACCCTGTCCACATGCTATGACAGCACTTCAAGCCCAATACGGTGCGCAATATGGAACTCAAACTTATGAGTACTCGTCTCCATATTATTCGGTGGAAATATATGTAATGGTATACAATGAGAATATTAATCTGGTGCCTCCTGAAAAATCTTGGTTTGTTACTGTAGCGATTTTGGAAAGATTAATACCTCCTCTATATATTGACCCAAGAACTATCAAACTGAGAAAAAGATGATATAAGAGGAGACGTGGAGTCGGAGAATTATTTTCACCAAGAAAAAACAAGTGCTCTGTATGTAAGAATGCTAGCCACAAAAGAACTACATGCCTAGATTATAATGCACCATGGTAGTTGTAATAGTAAAACTTGTGTTGTTGTTTGTTATGGATTTTGATATTTTTAACTCATTGTTGTGAATGTAAATGTTATTATTTATTATATAAAATATCTTTTTATTAACTTGTGCATCAATAAAAAGAGATAAAGCAGGAACTAAATACAACAAACTACAAAAATATTTTCAGTGGATTATCTATCTGTTGCAATAGATAGATATTTGCTGGAAGAACACAATACAGTTCATCAAAATAAAATATGTTCCTCCAACAGATTACCAATCTATTGCAACAAATAGGTAATCTATTGGAACAACACAATACAGTTCTTGCCACAAACCCAATAGATGACCATTCTGTTTCAACAGATGGTCCATTTGTTGAAAGAACTCAAAACTCTTGGTATTGCTGCTGAATTCAAAATTTTTTCTTACTTCCAACCATCGACATGTTTGTTGAGAATAAGAAATAGAAAGAAAGAAAATTAAATAAGAATTTAAAAGTCAAAGTCGACCAAACATAAATTTTTTTGTTAAACAAAATACATTAGGTAGGCAGATCTGATATAAAAAACATATGCTAAAAAAGCATAACCTAATTATTATAATCATTATTATTAATATTATTATTCTCAGTCGATCAATCATCAACCGGGCAGGACCCTCCCCAACCTGTGAATCTCTCGAAGCATCCTTGCTCTTATGGCGGCCAACTCCCGCCGGAGTTCATTAACTAGCCTTTGAAGTTCCCACACGGTGTTGTGCAGAATAGCAATATCCCAAACATGGTAAATCATATCTAGAACACGCATGAATTGACAAAAAACATTAAAGAAAAAAGTCTGAATATAATATAACGTATAATACTAACTGGTAGATTTACACACACACAAAAAAAACTTACCTCAATAAAAAAGGAATCTGCATTTTGAAGAGAAGTGGTTGAAGTTGTAATATGAAAGAGAATATGCAAGAAATAAATAAAGTGGAGTAGAATGAACGAGTAAGGAGGGACCTATTTAGGATTGAATTTGAATGTGTTAGGTAAAAAGTCATGACTGTTCACCTCCATTTTATTAATTACATTCAAACTGGTGACTTTTTAATTACTGTGAAAAGTCATGACTTAATTAAATCAAAGTGGTGACTTTTTGATTATTTTACAAAGTCATGATTTTCAGCTTCTTAATATTAATTAGTTCTTAAAATTAAATAACCATTTTTTTCAATTAAATAATCGAAGAATCCTCACCTTTTCAATAACCGTTTCATTTAATAATAACTATTTTTATTGAGTTGTTGCAATAGATGGTCCATTTGTTGCAACAGACAACATATCTGTCGCAATAGATATACCATCTATTGCAACAAATGGTCTATGTGTGCAACAGATGAGCCATCTGTTGCAACAGATGCATTATTTATTGCGATAGATGGGTTATCTGGTATTACAGATGGGCCATCAGTTGGAGGAGCTATTTTGATTTCTCCTAACAGCTGATCATTAGTTGCACCATATGGGGAATTTGATTCGTCAGCTATTTTGATTGTGTTAGACAAAAAGTCACGACTGTTCATCTCTTTTTTAATTATCATATACCTTAATTAATCCAAACTGGTAACTTTTCAATTATTTAAATTAAAAAATAAATTTTAAAATAAAAAAGGTTAAAAGTCATGATTTTTCACCTATTTAATATTAACATCAGTTATTAAAATTAAATAACCATTTCTTACGGTTTTAAATTGTGTTTATTATTGTTTCCTTATTATTTATTTATGAATAATTTTTTTTATTAAATAATTGAAAAGTCATGACTTTTCACCCTTTCAATAGCCCTTTTTTTTTATTTAATAACCATTTTTAGTCAGTTTTTTCAATAGATAGACCATCTATTGAAAGAGATTTGTCATTTATTTGAAGAACACAAACTAGTGGCAAGAACTGTATTATGTTCTTCCAGCAGATCTATTGCAACAGATGTGCCATTTGTTTCAAGAAGAGGGTTTTTCCAACAGATGACTCATCTGTTGCAAAAAGAGGGTTTTTCCAACAGATGACCCATCTATTGTAACATATTGGTCATCTGTTGGTTGAACGCAATCTAGACTGATGAACTGTATTATGTTCTTCTAGCCAATGTCCATCTATTAAAACACATAGGTAATCTACTGAAAATATTTGTTTTAGTCTGTCATATTTAGTTTCTTTTTTACCTCTTTTTATTGATGCACTAGTTAATAAAAATACATCTTATATAATAAGTAATAAAATTTACATCCCAAACAATGAATTAAAATTATCAAAGTTCATATCAAACAACAACACAAGTATACTATTACAAAGATCATGGTGCATTACATATGTAACACTTGTTTTTTCTTAATGGGCATCTAGTTCTTTGACATTGGAGATGGTTACCCTTTGAGCCTCCAAACTTTTATACACTACTTCACGATGAAAACTAAAGATTAAACACTGTTTGACATTGATGGGGTAGGAAGAATAAGGTGTGTGCAGATAGGTGGATCCACTTTCATGCGTGAGAGTTATGTATTACTGATCAGGTTATCGTGACAATACACATAAAGTATAATGATTTTGTGAATGCAGTTTTTTATCGATTAGGCATTGATCCTTCAACCAAGATCCTGCATTTTATATTTAAGTTTGATAGGTACGAACTGATAAGGCTGACGGACTCCAAGAAGGTGGTGTTGATACCCTATTGCAATTTAATGACAGTTTTGCTCATGTTTATGTGTCAAGTTCTGAGAAGGGATCAATATTTGATGATATTGTAGAGATTTAATAGTGATTGGATTGATGTTAATGGTGCAATGGACTTTGAGAAGGCCTTCGAATCCTCCCAGTGCAACAAATAAGAATGGAAAACCAATAAAAAGTTCCCTGATTCAAATTTATATAGATGGGTTACTCGGGGAGACTATTATACAGTAGAAGGTTCTTGGGAGAATACCTGCGCGGGAAAGGGGAGGTGGAGAAGGCCATATAGCAACTCAGATCTTGTTAAAGAGGAAACACAGGGGAGAAAGCAAGGAACTTCTAGCCAATCTGGCCACTGAAATTAACTTGAAATATGAAAAATCTGAATAAGCTGCAAATATAAAAGTGTATCCAAAAACAAAAATCCATCAATCATTGTTGAAAAGAAAAATGGTAAAGTGGACTGGAGCTGGACACTTTGCTAGGTAACTGCGACTAGTTAACATGGCCTGAATATTGACCCACAAAGCGCAGGATCAGAAATCCAAGGAAGCAGCTTGGCGAGCACCGAGGATTGATAAGATGGTTAGTCAGGAATGAAAATTAAACCAAGAAGTTATAAAGTAAAAATAAGGGAAGCCAAGGCGTCAATTTTTGAAGTCTAACTTACATCCCATGCCTTCTATTTGTGGTTCTAATCAGGTCAATGGCAGTAGAAACAAAAAGGTCTGAAGTTGGGCAGAAATCCCATGCCTTTTTATTTCCACTTACATTGACCTGACCAGAACGACAAGCAAAAGGCTTAGGATGCAAGTTTAACTCCAGAAATTGCCACCTTGGCTTGATCCCTTATTTTTACTTCAGAAGTTATTGGTTTAAGTTACGTTCCTGACTGACCATCTTAACACCCCTTGGTGCTTGCTAAGATGATTCCTTTGAGTTCTAATCATGCGCTTTGTGGGTCATCATTCAAGCCACACTAACTAGTTGTAGTTACCTAGAAAAGTGTCCAGCTCCAGTGCACTTTACCATTTTTGTTTTTAACAATGAGTGATGGATTTTTATTTTTGGATACACTTTTATTTTTTAGCTCATTCAATTTTTTTTATTTTTCATGTCAATTTCATCGGCCAGATTCACTACATGTTTCTTGCTACCCTGTATTTCTTCTTTAATAAGGTCTAAGTTGATATATAGTCTTCAACACCTCCTATTTCCCTAACAAATATTCTCCCAAGCACCTTTTATTGTATAATCATTACCCCGAGCAACATAACCATATAAATTTAGACCAGGGCAATAACTATATTGATTTCTATTCTTATTTACAGCAGTGCAAGGCTTCAGAGGCCATTCAAAAGTCCATTGAACTCTTAAAATCAGTCCAATCACTATTGAATCTTTACACTACCACCAAAAACTTTATCCTTTCTCCAAACTTGACATATAAACATTAGCAAAATCATCATTAAACCGTAATAGGGTATCTACACCACCTACTTGGTCCCTCAGCCTTATCAGTTCGAACCTATCTATCTTAACTCTAAAATGCAATATCTTATTTGAATGATCAATGCCTAATCAATAAAGAATAACATTCACAAAATTAGTGTACTCTATGTATGTTTTCACGATAACATGACCAGTAATACATACCGCCAATATATGAAGCGGTTCCATCTGCAAGTAGCTTATTCCTTCAAACCCATCTTTACTCTAGCCTTTTATGTTGGTTAGGCAAAATTTGATCCACTTTCACTCTCTTTTATCTATAAACAAGAGAAAAACAATTAATGTCAAACAAGAGAAGAACAAAAAAAACTTTACAATTGATGTTTGCATAATTTAAAAAAAAAGGTAACACAAAATTCAATAAATACAACACATTACAACAAACATTCCAACAGATGACCCATCTATTGCAACATATGACCGGCATATTGCAACAGATGGGTCATCTGTTGGAATAAATCAAGCCAACCTTGGTAATGGTTTGATTTCTTCCAACAAGTGCTCCATCTGTTGCAACAGATGGGTCATCTATTATAAAAGCTATTTGGATTTATTCCAACAGCTGATTCATCAGTTGCAACAGATAGGTCATCTATTATAAGACCTATTTTAATATCTTCCACTATATGTTCCAGCACCACTAACACCACCGACACCAACACCAACATAAACAACAACATCAATAATAAATAAACAACACCATATGTTTCAACACCATCAACAACCCCAACACCACATGTTCTAATAATACCAACACCACCACCAACATCAATAACAACATGAACAAGAAAGAAACAAACAAAAGACAAATAAAAAAATAGTACTGCCAACAAAGCTTTTTAAGTTCTCCCAATAGATGATTTTTTTATTTAATTTAATAAGAACAATAGTTCGTTCATTATAGACTTAAAAGACACCTTTCCTTTGAATTTCTCAATAAATAGGATATGAGTAATAGGTAAATAAATAAAAATTAATGTACATAACTAATTTAAATATCATGCAAAGAAGAAGATGAGAAGGAAAGACCAATAGTAAATCATACCGCCATGCCAAAATCAAAGGGATGAAAACACCAATTTTAGTCGACAAAAGATATAGATAGGTTATGATCCAAAAGGATCCTCATGTGAAAGAGGAGAGACAAGAGACAAAAGAGAGAAAAAAAGAGACAGTTGGATGTACCCTAAAGAGGAGAGAAAGAGAAAGAAGAAAGATAAATTATTTTATGGCTGAGAGATAATTCTAGAGATGGGTTTAAATATTTATTAAATTAATAATTTATGATAGTGAAACGCTTTGAGGAGAACGAGGAGATGGTGGTAGCGAAATTGAAAGAATAAGATAAGACAACTCAAGGAGGAGATTTTTAAGTTATCCAACAAATAATTTTTACCACCTTAGTATTTTTTTTATTTTGAACAAAAATTGCTTTAAAATAAAAAAAGATCTTAAAACAGATAAGTCATATGTTACAACAGATGTCAAAATTTGTTGGAACATTTCCAACAGATCAGTCATCTGGCGCAACAAATGTCAATGTCTATTTGATAATCTATAATAGATAAGTCATCTATTGCAATTGATTTCTTTATCTGTTTGATAATTTATAAGAGATAAGTCATATGTTACAACAAATGGGTATGTCTATTTGATAATGACCAACACATAAGTTATCTGATGTAACAGATTGAATATTTGTTTTAATAGATGTCTATAGTTGTTGATTATTTTTAATAGATGTGTCATCTATTGCAAGATGTTAGTCCTGAAATAATTTAAATCAAGCCATTGTTTGAAATATCTAAATTGATTTAGCTACAATTAGGGATGATTTCATAGGTTCAACTATAATTTCAATTGAGTTGTTGCATTTGCATAACGTTGGTATTGCCTTCGTCCTACCCTAAGTCATTAATTGATCAATTTGAGTTGAAATAATTCATATCAAGTCATTGTTTAAAATATTCAAATTTATTTAGCTACAATTAGGGATGAATTCATAGGTTCAACTATAATTTTAGTTGAGTCATTGCAATTGCATAATGTTGGTATCACATTCGTCCTGATCTGAGTCATCAATTCATCAATTTGAGTTAAAATGATTCAAATCAAGCAATTATTTAAAATATCTAAATTAATTTAGCTATAATTAGGGATGATGTCATTGGTTCAACTATAATTTCAATTGAGTCATTGCATCTAATACCCCACAATTTTTCCTAGCTTAAACTCATCCTGAGAACAATAAAGAGTAGCTTCTAGAATAAGTGGTGTTTATTTCATGTGGAATTCTTTAGATGCACTTTCCATGACGTAGGAAATTGAATTAGCTTTCCAGTGATATAAGAATCATCTAAATCCTATAACCGGGTAAGAAGTCATGGCTATTTTAAGTTTCAGTCGTAAAACACCACCATTTAGGTCATTAGCGCATCGCGGAGGAGGTTTAAATGATGATTGTCAATTTTCAGTGGCCCTCCAAAATATTTGCGCATTGTGGAGAGAGCCAAATTCCTAATTATCTAATTCCAGTGATGGTTCGCGATAATGGTGCATCGCGCCAAGTTTCCAGGTCCCATCCAAGGTGGCAACGCAATACCACCGCGTCGTGCCATCATGCATTTTTCCAGTGGCTTGGTGCGATAGTGGCGCGTTGCGCCAAGGCCAAAAGTCGAGATTTTTGGGTCATTTTTTAGTTTCGATTTAGAGTTTAATACAGGCATTTTGGCCAATTCCCAGGGCCTAATCCATCCAAAACACTTCATTAATCAAACACTAAGGCACTTTATGCTTATTTCATCACTTTTATCTCAAAAGTAAACCCTAATTCATCAACTTCCTCCCCAATAAATTCAAAATATCCTCCATTAATCTTCCAAGGAAATTCAAGATTTAGAATTCTCAATTCAAGAACATTAGGAATTCATCCCCAAAGCATCAATAGGAATCCAAGATTCAAGTTTTCATCAAAGATTATTAATTTAAGGTATGTGGGGTTTGAACAAAGATAATTATTTCATCCTTGTGCCCAAAACTTTATTTTAATTACAAATTTACTGCAATTTATATGATTCGTTATGAAATTCAAGTTAGGGTTTATACCCATTATCATTATTTGTAAGATTATAAGATTTTTCATGATTTAGAAGTTGAATTACATGATTATGTTTATATTTTCATGCATATTGCTGAAGTTTCCAGATTTTATGATGAATTATAAATGTTTACATTACCAAGCATGAATTTTAAGATGTTTTATCATGAGATTGATGCATGGGTCCTTAAGCCCTAATTAAATATTTCTATTTCAAGATTATTTGTGCTATGAGCACACTCAGATAAGATTATTCTCAAATTTTGATAAAGATTTGACCCTTTGGTCCTAAGCTAAGATAAAGAATTCACTTTGTTTATATGACTTGACATTTAAAGAAAGAAAAGCATAATTGGTTTTCTTGTAAACCCTTGTGCTAGTTTTGAAGTGGATTTCTTAAGATTTTGAGCATAAGATTGGGAGTAGTGTTTAGCACCAAGCGGGGAGTGTGGGATTAGCATGCCCTATCTTCCACAAAACTACGTGCCACCGTAGGTACAAATTTAGATTATTCCCACTTCTACGTGGATGACTCAAATTGTGATCACACAGATTAGATTGTTTTATTCTGATGGCAAGGGTAAAACACCCCTACCTAATGGGGGCCAATCGTGGGACTCCATAAATGCTCATATGGTGTATGTGTCGGTTAAAAGAACCTCCCAAACAGATATCCCCTAATTTTGAAACCGTTTAATTAATTTGAAGCCTTGTGATATGTAGAATAAGTTTTTAGATTTCATTCAGCCTAAATGGTTTGAGAATAAGCACATGATACAAATTTCAGAACTAAGTGTAATGGCTCACAAGATTTAGATTACATGTTTATTATTCATGATTTGGCTTTCAGATTTCAGATTTACTCAAGCTTATGTGAGTCATTTACATTTAGCATGCATGATATTTTCTATAAAACTATGATGATATTGTCTACTAATTGCATCTACCCCCATATACTCAGTACATCCTCAAAGTACCGATCCATATATATGTTTATGTGCTACATTGTCTCATAGTGTAGGTTCAGGTGCTCAATCTCAGCAGCGACAGTGATTTTCGAGCATCTTATCTACATCCTTGCAGTTGGTAAGTCCTCATAGTTTGAGGACTTAGCTATTCATATTCTCAGTTTATTAATAGATATCCAGTTTAGTCTGAGTCAGCTGGGGCCTATCCTAGTGACTCTCTAGATTCAGTTAGTAGAGGCTTGTCGGACTGCTAGATTCAGTCTTAGATCTTAGTTGTTATATTCAAACTTGTCAGTATTTGCTTAATTAGATTCATAAAATTAGTACCTTCAGATATATTCAGATAGTTTTCCATATCTTATCATGATTTTTTACTTATATTTTCCCATGTTGAGATTTAGATATGTTAGAAGGCAGCGAGGGTTAGCTCAGGACTACTTGTAGTTCGGAGCACCATGTGGCAACCCTGGAACTAGATTTTGGGGTGTTACAAACTTGGTATAAGAGTCTAAGGTTTAGATATTCCTAGGGAGTCAGACAAGCTGCGTTATATAAAGTTTTGATCATCAGTGTGAAACGTACTACATCTATGAGCAAGAGTCTATGGAGCATTTTAGGAAAATCCTCTTTTTCTTTCATAATCCATCATTCTTATAACTGTCTCTATCTGCTATTAAATCATGCTCTTTTTTGACAGAATATGCCTTATCGCAGAGCTAATTCCCATAGAAATAATAACCAACCACCTCAGCCTGCAGATTCTTTGAATGAAAATATGTCACATACAGACTTTTGGGCAACTTTTCAGGCGCTAGCCCAAGCTGTGACAGCTAATTTTCAAGGTAATCATTAGGTTGTAGTCCAACCTCAGCAGGATGGGGATTTAGCCGCAGCCAAAATTTGAGACTTTATGAGAATGAACCCGCCGAAATTTTTTGGGTAAAAAACAGGTGAGGATCCACTATATCTTAATCAGGTGAAGAAGATCACCCGAATTATGGATGTTTCTAAAGAGGACAGTGTAGAATTGGAATCCTATAGGCTGAAGGATATTGCTTATGATTGGGTGGTGATGTGGAAGAAGAGTAAATGGGAGAATTCAGCTCCCATGACTTGCCAGACGTTTCAGAATGCATTTTTAGATAAATTCTTCCCACTTGAGATGAGGTAAGCTAAGATAGAAGATTTCATAAACCTGAGGTAGGGCTCTATGATAGTAAAAGAGTATTGCCTTAAGTTCAATTAGTTGTCTAAGTATGCCCCTAATCAGATGGCTGACCCTAGATTAAGCATGAGTAAGTTTGTGACCAGTGTGTCTGGATTGGTAGTTAAGGAGTGTAGGACTGCTATGCTTAATAGAGACATGGACCTTTCCAGACTGATGATGCATGCTCGAGGTAAATATTTGTTGGGTCAAAAAGGATGTTATGGTTGTGGCCAGGAGGGTCACAGATTTAAGGAATACCCACATGCTAGATGGGGGAATAGATATATTTAAGTTGTCTGGTAATTCAGTGTCTCCTAAGAGTTATTTTATATCTTATATTAGGGCCAGAAAGTTGATTTCCAAAGGCTGTATTTATCATCTAGTTCGATTTTAAGACACTAAGTCTGAGACCCCAAGATTTCAGTCAGTCAATGTTGTAAATGAGTTTCTAGATATTTTTCCAGTAGATCTCCCAAGGGTACCTCCTAACAGAGAGATAGAATTTGGTATTGACCTTCTCCTAGATACTCAGCCTATTTTTATACCTCCTTATCGTATGGCTCCCACAGAGCTTAAGGATTTAAAGGAGAAACTCAAAGATCTTTTAGATAAAGGTTTCATAAGGCCTAATGTTTCTCTATGGGGCGCTCCCGTCCTATTTGTGCAAAATAAAGATGGTTCTTTACGCATATGCAGTGACTATCGTCATCTAAATAAGGTCACAGTCAAGAACAAATATCCTCTTCCTATAATTGATGACCTATTTGATCAATTACAAGTTGCAAGTTATTTCTTAAAGATAGACCTTAGATCCGGCTATCATCGGCTTAAAGTTAGGGAAATGATATTTCGAAGACTGCCTTTAGAACTCTCTATGGTCATTTTGAGTTTCTAGTCATGTCTTTCGGGCTAACCAATGCTCCAGTATCTTTTATGGACCTCAAGAATCAAGTGTTCAAGCAGTATCTAGATATATTTGTCATAGTGTTCATAGATGATATCCTCGTATACTCCTGTAGTGAGGATGACCATGCAGACCATCTTAGAATTATCTTACAAACTATTAGATATCATCAATTGTTTGCCAAATTCAGCAAGTGTGAATTTTGGCTAAGGTCAGTAGCCTTTCTCGGTCATATTGTTTATGTCGATGGCATTAGAGTGGATCCCCAAAAGACAAAAGCCGTAAGAAATTTGCCTAGACCTATCTCTCCGTCAGATATCAGGAGTTTCTTGGGTCTACCTGGCTAGTACTGCCGTTTTGTTGAAGGTTTCTTGTCTATTGCATCTCCTATGTCTAGATTGACCCAAAAAAAAGTTAAGTTCCTGTGGTTAGATTCCTGCGAGAAGAGTTTTTAGGAGTTGAAGACTCGACTCACTTCAGCCCCAGTGTTAGCATTACCTGATGGTACCAATAGTTTTGTGGTATATTGTGATGCCTCTAGAGTTGGTTTGGGTTGTGTGTTGATTCAAAAAGGTAAGGTAATAGCCTATGCCTCCAGACAGTTGAAGCCTTATAAAAGAATTATCCAACCCATGATCTAGAATTAGCTGCAGTGGTATTTGTTCTGAAAATTTAGAGGCACTATCTGTTTGGTGTTCATGTTGATGTATTCACAAACCATAAAAGCTTACAATATGTGTTTTCTCAAAAGGAGTTGAATCTCTATCAGAGAAGGTGGTTAGAGTTTTGAAGGATTATGACATGAGTATATTTACCATCCGTGCAAGACTAATGTAGTGACAGACGCCCATAGTAGAATATCTATAGGCAGTGTTGCTCATGTGGAGAATAATAAGAAAGAGTTATCTCAAGAAGTTCATCAGTTGGCTAGATTGAGTGTTAGGTTGGTTGATTCAGCTGAAGGGAATATTTGGGTTCAAAGTCGTTCCGAATCTTCCCTAGTTTGGGAAGTGAAGGAAAAACAAGATAGGGATTCTAGTTTGGTCCAATAGAAGGAGTTAGTTAAAGATCAAAAGGTAGAGATTTTCTGTTGAGATACCTAAGTAGATTGTGTGTGCCTTGTGTTGATGATTTGAGGCAGAGAATTATGGCAGAAGCACATGGTTCACATTATTCTATGCATTCAGTTACTACTAAGATGTACCACGACTTGCGAGAAATCTATTGTGGAATGGTATGAAGAGAGATATAGCAGAGTTTGTAGCTAAGCGTGCAACTTATCAACAGGTTAAGGTAAAGCACCAAAGACCTGGTGGTACGTTGAAAGAATTTGGTATCCCCACTTAGAAGTGGGGAGAGGTGAATATGGATTTTGTGACTGGTTTACCCCAATCGCATCATCATCATGATTCGATTTGGGTTACTGTAGATAGGTTGACTAAGTCAGTCCATTTCTTGCCAGTTCACATATTTTATACAACTAAAGATTATGCTAAGTTGTATATCCGAGAGTTAGTTAGATTACATGGAGTTACCTTGTTTATCATTTCAGATAGGGGTACTCAGTTCATTTCTCAGTTTTGAAAAGCCTTTCAGAAGGGTCTTGGTACCCAAGTCCACCTTAGTTCAGCTTTCCACCCCCAGACAGATGGTCAAGCAGAAAGGACCATCCAAACTCTAGAAGATATATTGAGGGAATGTGCTCTTGATTTCAAAGGTAGTTGGGATGAGCATTTGCCATTAATTGAGTTGGCTTATAATAATAGTTACCATTCTAGCATTAAGATGACCCTATTTTAAGCTATGCATGAGAGGAGATATAGGTCACCCATAGGTTGGTTTGAAGTGGGTGAGGTCGCTTTGCTTGGGCCTAATGTAGTGTTCGAAGCTATGGAGAAAGTTAAGCTAATTAGAGAAAGATTGAAAACAGCTTAGAGTCATCAAAAATCCTATGCAGATTTGAGAAGAAGGGACCTCGAGTTTGAAGTTGGTAATTTAGTGTATTTAAAGATTTCACCCATGAAAGGGGTGAAGAGATTTGGCAATAAGGGTAAGCTTAGTCCTCGGTATGTTAGCCCTTATAGAATTTTGAGTCATGTTGGAAAAGTAGCTTATGAGCTTGAGTTTCCCACAGACTTGTTAGCCGTTCATCCTGTATTCCACGTATCTATGCTTAAGAAAAGTATCGGTGACTCCACCGTTGTAGATCCTTTAGAAAGCTCAGATATTCAGAACAACCTTTCGTATGAAGAGATTCTAGTTAAGATTCTAGATCATCAGATCCATAGACTAAGGAACGAAGAAGTACCCTTGGTCAAAGTTCTTTGGCGGAATCAGTCTGTTGAGGGTGTTACTTGGGAAGCAGAAGCAGATATGCGAGCCCAATACCCTCACCTCTTTTCTGCAATCTTAGATGTAGCTGAAGGTAATACTCTTCCTTAATTCAGTCCTTTTATAATCACATATTCATCTATATAATCGTTTTCATATAAGTTCATGCACCCACAGAATTACTTAGGAGCTCAGAATGATTCAGATTTAGATATTTAGTTTATTTCAGTTGTGCATGCTATCTTATATTCTCAGATTCCTTAGAAATTCCAGCTTAACTAGTGGCATTCGAGGACGAATGTTTCTAAGGAAAAGATATTGTAATACCCCATGATTAATCCTAGCTTAAACTCATCCCGAGAATGACAAGGAGTAGCTTATAGAATGATTGATTCTTATTTCGTATAGAATTCTTTAGATTTGGACTTTCTATGACGTAGAAAATTGAATTAGCTTTCCATCGATATAAGATTCACCTAAATCTGATAACCAGGTAAGAAGTTATGGTTGTTTTAAGTTTTAGTCGTAAAACACCTCCATTTAGGTCATTAGCGCGTCATGGAGGAGGTTTAAATGATGATTTTCAATTTTCAGTGGCCCTCCGCTATATTGGCGCATCGCGGAAAGAGCCAAATTTCCAATTATCCAATTTCAGTGAAGGTCCACGCTAATGGCGCGTCTCACCAAGTTTCCAAGTCCCATCCAAGATGGCAACGCGATACCACCGCATCGCACCACCATGCATTTTCCTAGTTGGGATATTTCCAGTGGCTTGGCACGTCGTGCCAAGGCCAAAAGTTGAGATTTTTGGGTCGTTTTCCAGTTCCGATTTAGAGTTTAATAGTGCCATTTTGGTCAATCCCCAGGGCCCCAATCCATCCAAAACACTTCATTAATCAAATACTAAGACACTTTATGCTTATTTCATCACTTTTCTCTCAAAAGTAAACCCTAGTTCATCAACTTCCTCCCCAAGAAATCCAAAATTTCCTCCATTAATCTTCCAAGAAGATTCAAGATTTAGAATTCTCAATTCAAGAACATTAGGAATTCATCCCCAAAGCATCAATAAGAATCCACGATTCAAGTTTTCATCAAAGATCATTAATTTAAGGTATGTGGGGTTTGAACAAGGATAATTCTTTTATCCTTGTGCCCAAAACTTTATTTTAATTACAAATTTACTGCAATTTATATGCTTCCTTCTGAAATTCAAGTTAGGGTTTATACCCATTATCATTTTTTGCAAGATTATGAGATTTTCCATGAATTAGAAGTTGAATTACATGATTATGTTTATATTTTCATGCATATTGCTGAAATTTCCAACTTTTATGATGAATTATAAATGTTTACATTACCAAGCATGAATTTTAAGATGTTTTATTATGAGATTGATGCATGGGTCCTTAAGCTCTAATTAAAGATTTCTATTTCAAAATTATTTGTGCTTCGAGCACCCTCAGATAAGATTATTCTCAGATTTTGATAAATATTTGACCTTTTGGTCCTAAGCTATGATAAAAAATCCACTTTGTTCATATGACTTGAGATTTAAAGAAAGAAAAGTATAATTGGTTTTATTGTAAACCCTTGTACTAGTTTTGAAGTGAATTTCTTAAGATTTTAAGCATAAGATTTGGAGTAGTATTTAGCACCGAGAGGGAAGTATGGAATTAGCGTGCCCTATCTTCCACAGAACTACGTGCCACGTAGGTATAGATTCAGATTATTGCCACTTCTACGTAGATGACTCAGATTGTGATCACACAGATTAGATTGTTCTATTTCAATGACAATTGTAGGACAGCCCTACCTAATGGAGGCCAGTCATGGGACTCCATGGATGCTCACATGGTGTATGTGTTGGTTAGAATAACCTCCCAAACAGATGTCCCCAACTCTTGAAACCGTTTAATTGATTTGAAGCATTAAGATATGCAGAATAAGTTTTTAGATTTCATTCAGCCTAAATGATTTAAGAATAAAAACAGGATAAATATTTAGAACTAAGTATAATGGCTCACAAAATTTAGATTACATGTTTATTATTCATGATTTGACTTTCAGATTTCAGATTTACTCAAGCTTATGTGAGTCATTTACATTTAGCATGCATGACATTTTTTATAAACTGTGATGATAATGTCTACTAATTGCATGTACCCCCATATACTCAGTACATCCTCAAAGTACTGATCCACATATACGTCTATGTGCTACATTGTCTCATAATGTAGGTTTAGGTGCTTAATCTCAGCAGTGACAATGATTTTCGAGCATCTTATCTACATCTCTACAGTTGGTGAGTCCTCATAGTTTGAGGACATAGCTATTTATGTTCTCAGTTTATTAATAGATATTCTAGTTTAGTCCGAGTTAGTTGGGGCTTGTCCCAATGACTCTCTAGATTCAGTTAGTAGAGGTTTGTCGGACTACCAGATTCAGTCTTAGATCTCAGTTGTTGTATTCAAACTTATCAGTATTTGTTTAATCAGATTAATGAGATTAGTACCTTCAGATATATTCAGATTATTCAGATAGTTTTTTGCATTTTATCATGATTTTATACTTATGTTTCCCTATGTTGAGATTCAGATATGTTAGAAGGTAGCCAGGGTTAGCTCAGGACTACTTGTAGTTTGGAGCATTGTGTGGCATCTCGGGAACTAGATTTTGGGGTATTACATTACAATTGCATGATGTTGGCATTATGGTCGTCCTGACCTCAGTCATCAATTGATCAATTTGAGTTGAAACAATCATATCAAGTCATTATTTAAAATATCTACATTTATTTAGCTACAATTAAGGATGCTTTTATATGTTTAACTACAATTTTAATTGAGTCATTGCAATTACATGATGTTGGTATTGC
Organism: Capsicum annuum; assembly: GCF_002878395.1. NCBI lineage: Eukaryota > Viridiplantae > Streptophyta > Magnoliopsida > Solanales > Solanaceae > Capsicum > Capsicum annuum. The sequence goes on from NC_061112.1 coordinate 81,299,065, forward strand.
AGTCGTCCTGACTTGAGTCATCAATTGATCAATTTGAGTTGAAACGATTCAAATTAAGTCATTGTTTGAAATATCTAAATTAATTTATGTACAATTAGGGATGAGTTTATAGGTGCAATTATGATTTTGATTCAGTTATTGTAATTGCATGATGTTGGCATTGTGGCCATCCTGGCTTGAGTCATCAATTGATCAATTTGAGAAGACATTATTTGAAATATCTAAATTAATTTAGCTACAATTAGGGATGATTTCATAGGTTCAACTATCATTTCAATTGAGTTATTGCAATTGCATGATGTTGGTATTGCATTCATCCTAACCTGAGTCATCAATTGATCAATTTGAGTTGAAATAATTCATATCAAGCCATTATTTGAAATATCTAAATTTATTTAGCTACAATTAGGTATGAGTTCATAGGTTCAACTACAGTTTCAATTGAGTCATTGCAATTGCATGATGTTGGTATTACAGTCGTCCTGACCTGAGTCATCAATTTATCAATTTGAGTTGTAATAATTGATATCAAGCCAATGTTAAGTTAATATTAAATTTTTTAATTTTACAATTGAACTTAATAATTGAGATTAATTTTAGTGAAATTAATACTATTTATTATGAAACAGTTAAAATTTATCTCTTTTAAAAAATTAATTAAGATCAACTCAGACCAAATTCATATTTTTAAAACTTGTCATTCTTTTCCAAAATACAAATCAACCATTTGCGAAAAAAATATTTCATCATTTCAAATCTCGAGTTCTCTCTCTTTTCTTTCTCTCTGAACAATAAAAATAATAACTACCCAACATATTGCTCAAACCTTTATAAAAATCAATTTTCCCATTTTCAACTACATAGTTATTATTTTTGACTTCCTTATTGCTTGTATCCATCGTTTTCTCTCTCTTTGCAGGTAATATATTTGAAACGAGTTCTACATTTGTTCTTTTTTTCTAAAAATTAGGAATTTTTAGTTACTGATGAAAAAAAACTTTTAGTTGTATTATCTTTGAGAATGGGTTAACAATTTTGAGTTTTGATGCTTAAAAGTATAGGAAGAACTTGAGAAAACCTCAGTTTTTATCGCAGTATTTCGTTGGTTGTCGTGGTATTATTGGATGGTGTTTGTGGTATTGTTGGTGTCTGTTGGTGGTGTTCGTATTATTGGTGTTGGTGATGTTGGTATTGGCAGTGGTGTCGGTATTGATAGTGTTGGTGATATTGGTATTGATATATACAGTGGTGTTAGTGGCATTAGTACCGGTGTTGGTATTAGTGGCATTGGTATTGGTGTTGGTGGTCGTGATATTGGTATTGGTATTGGTGTTGTTGGTGTTGGTGGAATTAGTATTGGTGGTGGTAGTGTTGGTGACATTGGTAGTGTTGTTATTGTTGGTGGTGGTGGTGGTGTTAGTTGCATTGGTTTTCATATTGATTATTATATTGGTGGTGTTGGTGGCATTGGTATTGGTGTTGGTTGTGTTGGTAGCATTGGTATTGGTGTTGGTGGCATTGGTATTGGTATTAGTATTGGTGTTGGTGGTGTTGGTGTTGGTATTGGTGTTAGTGTTGGTGTTGGTGTTGGTAGTGTTGTTGGTATTGGTGTTGTTGTTGCTGCTGGTATTGGTGGTGTTGGAGGTATTGGTGTTGGTGTTAGTGTTGGTAGTGGTGGTGTTGGGGGTGTTGGTGCTAGTGGTGTTGGCATTAGTGTTGATGGTTCATCTGTTGCAACATGTAGAACAACTGTTAGGATATATTAAAACATGTCTTCAAATAGATTCCTAATCTATTATAACAAATTTGTTATCTATTGTTATAAAACAAACCAGTAGCAAGACCGTTTTGATCTCCTCCAATAAGTTGTTCATCTGTTGCAACAAATGGTGCATCTGTTGTAATAGATGATTCATCTATTCTAACTGATAGGGTTATCTATTGGAATATTTTTTATAACGTGACATGTAAAAATTTATTGAATTTTGTCTTACTTTTGTTTAAAAATTATGCAGATATCAATTGTAATGTATTTTTGTTTTTCTCTTGTTTGTAGGTAAAAAATATCTCTCAAAAGAAAAGAAACTAAAAATGGATCAACTTCTAACCACCTTACAAAAAAGGCTAGAGTACAAATGGATTCGGAGGATCTTCCTGAACAATCTCAGTCAGGAAAAAGTGAAACTGAGGAAAGTTATAAAAGTGATGTTGAGGGAGGTGGGGAAGGGTCTGTACAGGGTGATGAGGAAAATAAAAGTGCGGAGGAAGAAGAAGAAGATCAACAATAAGTAGAGAAAGTATAAAGTGAGAAAAATATTAATGATCAACATGATGATAATTCATCACCAATGGGACGTGAATTAAGATCGAAATCCCAGCATGACTGTGTCAAAATTATTAGTATTGACAGATTTAAAGTTGAGATGCCGATAGATAACCCTGCAAAACCAATTGGTGATTTTGTAGTTAAATCTCAGTTGGGGAAACCTTTTGATGAATTTAGGAATATTATGAAGAAGGAAAAACTAAAGGAATTTCTTAAAAAGAGTTGCTTTAGACACTTTATTAAGCTGCCTGAGGACAACAATGCCCATTTCTAAATGAGCATGGCATATGGTCTTCTCAAGTGTAGGATCAAGTACGTGGGGGGATGACAAAGATTTGAATGAAGATGGCAAGAATATGGATGAAATCTGGATAAACTATTGTGGCATTCCGATTTGTTTTGGCATGAAAGAGTTTTTCATAGTGACAGTTTTGAGATACAATCATCCAAAAAAATCTCTCAACAAGGAAACACCCCTCAAAAAGTCTAACCACCATCAAATAAAGGAAATACATTATCCAAGAGACCACCCACCAAAACCAACAAATTCAAGAAAAAAATAGATGGGTTGTTGGACATTGCTAGATGTGGATACAAAGCCACGATACTGGTAGAATATCTCAAAGATAACGCCATATCAAAGAAGTACAAGGAGCAATTATGCTTAGTTATGTTTACCCATTTCGTTATATAGGCATGAGACGTCTACAAAGTCATTGAAGATGGTTTTTTGGAGTTTGCTAAGGACTTTGAGAAATTCAACATTTATCCTTGGGGATATGATAGCTACAAGTTCACTATCAAATATTTATTGACAAAGCTATCCTTAAAGACGATCACCTTATACAACTTTCCTTGGGCTTTCATGATAAATTAATCACTATTTGTTTACTGTTGCATTAGTTTATATTGAATAATTATAATGGCTATTTTTGTTTGCTTTATGTTTACATTATTTAGACTTGGGCATTTGAAGTCATTCCTTCCCTCCGAAAGTAAATCAAGAATTACCCAAATGAGGTGTCTCATCCAAGGATCCTTAGGTGGTTGGATGCAAAGAGCAACACAAGAATTAAGAAGGTTGCTCTCTTTAACCCTCCGGATGATACAGTAAGTCTTCTTTCAAATAAAGTAAAATAATTTGACTCAAAGAAAGATATTAAAAATGACGATTCATATGTTGCAACAGATGGATCATCTCGTGCAATTTATCTTAATATATTACCCATCTGGTGCAACAGATTAGTAATCTGTTGCGCAGATGAGTCACTTTTGCAACAGATTACCCAACTGTTGCTTTGGTTCTCTGAACCTTACTTAATAGATTACCCATCTACTGCAACTTATGCAACAGATGGGCAATCTGATGTAATAGATAGTTAATCTATTGCAACATATGAATCATCTGTTGCAACATAAAGATCATCTATTGCATAAGTTATTTGTGTTAACATATTACCTAACTGACTGCAAATTATTATTTGATTTAAAAGTATCTACCCTTTTTTTAGATTGTGCATCCATGGATTGTACCTACTCAACAAAAGTTGGAGATAACTTCATTTATTACTCTAGGTCTTGTTGATACAATAGCATACCCAACGGTGGAGCTAATAAAGAAGGAATTGGTTGGAGCAAGATCCATAAAACGAGCAGTTAGGTAAGGTCAGCCTTATGTTGAGGCTCTTCATGACCAACCTGCTGTAACAGATCTGGGTGCTACTTCTGGGGGTGTTTCTGGTGGAGTTGTTAATGTTGGTGGCAGCCATGCTGATGCTACTGCCAGTTATGATGATGAGCATGTTGATGCTTGATGTTGGGTATATTTATGCGCTTTAGTATGACTATTCTAGCTTAATTATTCTTGCTTTGAGGATAATTCGGGTGCTTTATGTGTTAATATGATATAAATAAGCATGTAAGTGTCCAAGTACGTATTTACAATGTTCAATGTATTTTTCAAACAAGTTTGTACTTAATTGAGTCATTTAGAGTTCAACCCGGAAAACTAGTGTTACTAGCTTGAGCTAGGTGTATGTCTAGTTGGTTTTGTTGGATTCTATTGTGTTTAAAAGGTTCCAAATTATTTTAATGGTGTAATTATATGTGGAAAAACTTGTTTGTAATGTGCGAAGTTCAATTTAATTAAGAGTCAGAGCGATAAGTTGAAGATCATTACGAATTAGCCATATCTTAACTCTTGTTTTGACTCGTCGTTAAGAATATTGTGTTGTTATGATCTCTAATATGCGGTGTGTATTTATTTAGGAGGCTTTGGGAGCTGAATATGGTGATATATTAATGATTTAAAGTCTGAAAATTTATTGGAAATACCCTACAAAAGGCATGAACAAGAAGTAGGACGTTAAATACTTAGAATAAATTTTGAATGCAAATTTCAGTGAGCCAACACGATCTCAACGCATCGTGTTGAATCTCCCTATGCTTCCACCTCCAGCAACTTTATAATAGACGCGTCGTGTTGCTCTTGCCAATGCTATCATTGATGCATCGTGTTGGTAGTTCAACCACGGCATGAAAAGTGCACTTAACAACCTTGTCCTACGTGGATTAGGTAGTGTTCCACTATAATATTATAAGTTGTACATGTTAGTGGAGCTGGGAATCTTTTAGGGGGATCGTCTTGATATCTCTTAATCACATAATGAGTAGGATTAGTGTCACTATTATATATAAACACGTTGGATAGTTTTTGGGTTTTTATTACACGTTAGTTACGTCGTGGAATATTTTTGTAGAGGCTGCCGCTATTTTTAGGTTTTAATCTTTTCCTTAATTAGCTTTTAATTATATCATAACATGTATTCAATTATTTGGATGATAATTATGAATATTATCTGTTAAAAACCCTCTTTTTGGGGTTAGAGCCAAGAACATGAGTACTATTATTTTGGATTAAATTTGTTTAATTTTTGCTTATCATTATTGGTTGCTTGTTTATTCTTGATTTAATTATTTGATGGATTGATCACCCGGAAAATACATCTATTGTCACCCTTGTGATCTCGAGAGAGGGAATAGGGAGATAGAACATGGGAATAAACAAAGTTTGGGTTTTTATTCCTTTTTAAAATAAAGAATGGAATTTAGTGTCTAGGACATGGATGTACTTAGATGCCTTACTTGATTCAAACATAGGATGATAGCTTAAAGAACTTAATTGGATTATTACATTCGCACTCAACGATGTAGTTGTAATATTCAAATTAGGTAAATGATTAGAGGTCGAAAGATCATGATTATGTAATTAACCCTACGAATCAAAACCAAGATAAGTAAGTTAATGAGTGAGGTTCAATAACATAGTATGATTACTTTAAAGTACTTTAACCCTGTTCTTTACTCCATTGATTGTTTCAAGACTTTTCTTTACACGTTTGTTACTCTACTTTAGTTTACAATATTCCAAATTTTTTTTGATTACCTTTGCATCAAATTAATCTTAGAAGTTAAATTAGAATTGAATCATTGTTATATCAAGTCCCTATGGGATCGATACTTGTCTTGTTGAAGGCCACTTTACTACTTGATAGACCACGTACACTTGCGTGTGTGCTTGGGTTTTGTCAAGTTTTTGGCGCCGTTGCCGGGGACTTGTAATTTGGCAACTGCTTATTTTAGTTATACTTTTAGATTTCTTTGGTGCTTTTTACACTTGGTCTTTTTTTCGTATTTGCAGGAAAACAGGTTTACAAGGTAGTAAGCTGGCAAGGGATCAGGACTTGGTTGAACCAAGCGCCGAACCTGAACAATTTTTCCATCAACATAGGAGAGAAGCAAACATTCTCCCCGAAATTCCTCAAATCGCATAAGACCAAGAGAATCCTGCCATCATGGATTATGAACAAGTAGCTCACAGGACAATCAGAGAAGTGGAAATCCCACTTTCAACCAATTTTACCTCCCCGTTTCAGAAGCCGACAGCTGGAGGCAATTTCGAGATTAAATAGAATATGGTACAATATTTTATTAGCAGTGGACAATTCACAGGGCTTTCACACGAAGATCCATAGGTCCACTTGCAGAATTTTCTAGAAATCAGTGATACATTCATTCCCACAAGTGTGAATGCAGATTATGCGAGGATCACTTTCCTCTCCTTTTCACTGATTGAGGAAGCAAAAAAGTAGTTGATTGTAGAAACGGCAAACTCAACCACCTCATGGGACGACATGGCCAGAAAATTCCTTATTCGGTTCTTCCCATTTGGTAAGACCGCGAGACTTTATAGTGGGATAGTATGCTTCAAACAAATGCCAGACTGGAATCTTTATCATGCTTGGAAGCGGTTCAAGGCTCTTTTTTGGGACTGTCCACACCATCAATAGTCCAATGAGGTACTTGCTCATACTTTTTTAGAGTCTCTTGATTATAATATAAAAATTTTACTCGCTTCAGCTGCAGGTGGTCAAGCTCATGAGATGACATATGATGAGTTGTACACTCTATTGAACTACATAGCACAAGGAAATATCAAGTGGTATTCAGATTCTAAAAGTGCCACAAAAAGAGTTGCAAGTGTATTAGAGGTGGACCAATTCACAGCGTGATCATCTCAGGTTTTTGCATTACAAAATTTGATAAACATTCAGTTCAGCAGCCTAAAAATTGGAACTACACAGATTACCATAGTAGTCAATACAATCCAACAAGCTGCAGGTTGGTGTGAAGTTTGCAGAAATAGTGGCCATACAGATGCTATGTGTGCTTCAAATTCGGAATCGATAATGTAGTGGCCAAAGCTCAAAAGCTAAATTATGGTAACGCCTGCAAGATAAAGTGGCATACACAACCTTTGAACGCTCAACAACAATAAATTCAGCAACCACAGGCTCAAACAAATCAGTCAACTAGCAACTTGAAAGAGATGATGAAGCAAGTTCTAGCATAGTTGGTTGCAGACGTAAAAAATCAGCAAGCAACCCAGATAAGCTTAGAGTTGTAGTTGGGTTAGTTAATGAAAGCATTGAATACCAAACCTCAAGGTAGGTTACCCAGAGATACAGAAAATCCAAAATAAGTCATGGCAATCACCTTGAGGAGTGATAGAGAGCTTCACGAAGAACCGTCAAAGGTAACTAAGGAGGTGGACGCTGATGTGGTGACTGAACAAGTAAATGGCAAAGTTGCTAAAATGTCGAGAAAGTCTGAGAAATCAAAAGAAAAAGTTGCTGAAGAAGTAAAGAAGATGATGCTACTTCCTTTCCCTCCGAGGCAAATAAAAGCGAAGGAGGATGCCATATTTAAGAAATTCTTTGACACATTTAGAGACCTTCACATTAACTTACCTTTGTTAGATTCTTTGCAGGGTAAGCCCAAGTATGCGAAGTACTTGTAAGATGTAGAAACAGTAACACTCATTGAAGAGTGTAGCGTTGTGTTGACACAAAAGATGCTGAAAAATCTTAAGGACCCTACTCTCCCCATACAGATTGGCAACAGCAAGGTGGTTCAGGAACTTAGTGATTTGGGGGTGAGTATAAACTTTATGCCCCTATCTTTGTTTAAGACATTGGGTTTGGGTGAGCCCAGACCGTGCACTGTGCATCTACAACTGTCAGACAGGTCCATTGCTTATCCGGAAGGAATCACTGAAGATGTCCTCATAAAGGTTGGTAAATTTGTTATTCTTGCTAACTTTATTATTCTAGACTTTTAGGAGGACGAACATACACCAATCATCTTGGGGCGTCCATTCTTAGAAACTAGAGAAGTGTTGATTGATGTGAGGAAAGATATACTCATAATGAGGTTAAAGGATGAATAGGTAGTATTTAAAGTTTACAAAGCACTCAACATAACATCCCAATATAAAGAATTGTGTATGATTAATGTTATTGAAGGAGAAAAATATGGGTGGCTAGTCCGCCAGAGGCCTCTTCTAACACCCTCATTGAGCAACCCGACTCTAATACCACAACCTGATATGATGCAAGTTGATGAGCCTGAAAAGGCTAAAGTTGAAAAATTTGCTGCACTTAAGAGTTCACACCGAAGCAGGTTTAAAAGAATAAAAAGATGGAGACCAAGTGTGAGAAAGAGAAGAAAAGAGAACGACTGAGCCATAAGTTGGGTCGTGCTGTGACACTAAATCCGGCACTGCTTGGGAGGCAATCCAAGTTAAGTAAATATTTTTCATTTTTAGTTTTTACTTCTTACTTCACGTATTTTTTTTTTTGTTGAGTCACAGTTTGATAGGAAATCTGAGTACCAAAAATCTGAGCTAGAGAGCATGGCAAAGACTGAGTGTGGGTTTTTGCAGATCCCATTAATGCGAAAGATGTTACTAGTTAGGTCTATAGACCTCAGGGAGTATTTCTATCTCTTACTTTTAAGTTCACTTTGGGGACAAAGTAGATTTTTAAGTGTGGGGTGGAGGCAAAATTCCCAATTCCCATTTCCCAATTTTGGCTTAATTTAAACTTTTTTTGTGTAAGATATTCTTGTTGGTGCTATTTTCGTTTGCATGGTACAAGTGTTTTGTTTGGTTAAAGCATGTTGGATGAGTGAATTGCTAATTTTAAGACTCTTAGGCTCATTTTTGTGAATATTGTACTTTGTGGCTTAAATTTGAATTTATGCTACTGTTTAGTTAAGAGTCTATGATAATCTTATTGAGTTGAGCATGTGCCATATGTGATGTGAGGTGTTTGTATATTACTTGTTGCATATGATGTCTAGAACTTTCCCTGTGTGTGTGTGCAAAGAAAAATAAAGAATGTGAGTTTGGGAGATGATTTAGGCATTTCTTTGATAGTCTTGTTTTATACATTCTTGTTGACCTACCCTTGTGCATAATCCTAGTTAAACCTCATTGAACCTTTAGCTTATTTTCTTTGGTAGCCACATATGTAGCTTAATCCCTTTCTTTGATAGACCATAATTTGATCCAAAGCTTCTATCTGCTTTAATAAAAAAATTAATTAAGGAGTTTGAGAAATAAGAAAAGAAATGTGAAATTAATGCCCCAAGGTAATAGTTATTGGTGTTGATAATTGATGTGTGGTTGTTGGATGTAATAGACATTGAGATAGAAATATTACCATGGTTGTGAAAAAGAAAAAGAAAAAAATTGATTCATGTGGTAATAAACAATACTTCCACCATGTGTTTGTGAAAATGGTTAAAAGAGATGGGGCAAAACAAAAGATATGGGTCAATGAAAAAATTGTAATTTGGTTGTTGGAGATTGGTTTTAAATGTATGATGTAGTGTATTAAAGAGCTTAGAGAGGTTAGTCACTATTCTCAAATAGTTTCTGCCCGTCCCTTAGCCTACATTACAAATAAAAAAAGACCTATTTGATCCTAAGTTCATCTTTCTGATATTAGTGGAGCACTACACTAAGGGAAAGCCTATGGTTCATTGTGTGTAACTTGTGAATTCTTTGTGAGAGTGAGCATAATTTGATTCTTGTAACCATTATGTTATAAAATACTTTTATGTGAGTGATTATGGGTAACTCTCTGGTTATGAGGGGCACATATTTGATAAATATGGGTGATTTGTAAGATGTCCTTTATTCAGCAATATGTATGTGTTTGCCAATTGGTGAGTCAAATCTTGAGGCTAGGACATTTTAGAGTAGTGTTCATGAGCTATCAATTGTGTAAATAACATGTTTAGTTTAGAAATTTGCATTTCGTGCAGTCATTGTAGTACTAGATTGAGTGTCTTTCATGTCATATAAGTGTAGAGTCTCCTCAACTTATGATGCTTATAATAAAGAGTTGTTCGAGGACGAACAAGGATTTAAGTGTGGGGTGGTGATGTTGGGTGTATTTATGCACTCTAGTGTGACTATTCTAGCTTAATTATTCTTGCTTTGAGGATAATTAGGGTGCTTTATGTTTTAATATGATATAAATAAGAATGTAAGTGTCCAAGTACATACTTACAATGTTCAACGTGTTTTCCAAACAAGTTTGTACTTAATTGAGTCATTTAGAGTTCAACCCAGAAAACTAGTGTTACTTGCTTGAGCTAGGTGTGTGTCTAGTTGGTTTTGTTAGATTCTATTGTGTTTAAAAGGTTCCAAATTATTTTAATGGGGTAATTATATGTGGAACAACTTGTTTGTGATGTGCAAAGTTCAATTTAATTAATTTAAGAGTCGGAGCGATAAGTTGAAGATCATTGCGAATTAGTCTTATCTTAGCTCTTATTTTGACTCGTCATTGAGAATACTATGTTGTTATGATCTCTAATATGTGGTGTGCGTTTATGTAGGTGGCTTTGTGAGCTGAATATGGTGATAAATTTATGATTTAAAGGCCGGAAATTTATTGAAAATATACTATAAAAGGCATAGGCAAAAAATAGGACGTTCAACGCTTAGAATAAATTTTGGACGCAAATTTCAGTGAGCCAACGCGATCTCAATGCGTCGCATCAAATTTCCCTATGCTACCACCTCCAGCAACTCTATAATAGACGTGTCGCGTTGCTTTTGCCAATGTTATCATTGACGCATCGCGTTGGTAGTTCAACCACGGCATGAAAAGTGCACTTAACAACCTTGTCCTACACGGATTAGGTAGTGTTCCACTAGAATATTATAAGTTGTACATGTTAGGGGAGCTGGGAATATTTTGGGGGGATCATCTTGATATCTCTTAATCACATAAGGAGTAGGATAAGTGTCACTGTTATATATACACACGTTGGACAGTTTTGGGGTTTTTGTTACACATTAGTCACGTCGTGGAATAATTTTGTGGAGGCTGCCGCTATTTTTAGGTTTTAATCTTTTTCTTAATTAGCTATTAATTATATCATAACATGTATTCAATTATTTGAATAATGATTATGAATACTATCGGCTAAAAACCCTCTTTCCGGGGTTAAAGCCAAGAACATGAGTACTATTATTTTGGATTAAATTTGTTTAATTTTTGCTTATCATTATTGATTGTTTTCTTATTCTTGATTTAATTATTTGATGGATTGATCACCCGAAAAATACATCTATTGTCACCCTTTTGATCTCGAGAGAGGGAATAGGGAGATAGAACATAAGAATAAACAAAGTTTGAATTTTTATTCTTTTATAAAATAAAGAATGGAACTTAGCATCTAGGACAGGGATGTACTTAGATGCCTTACTTAATTCGAGCATAGGATGATAGCTTAAAGAACTTAATTGGATTATTGCATCCCCGCTCAATGATGTAGTTGTAATGTCCAAATTAGGTAAACGGTTAGATGTCGGAAAATCACGATCATGCAATTAACCCTACGAATCAATAACCAAGATAAGCAAGTTAACGAGTGAGGTTCATTAACATAGTATGATTGGTCGAAAGTTCTTTAACTCTATTGTTTCAAGACTTTTCTTTAAGCGTTTGTTACTTTACTTTAGTTTACTATATTTCAAACTCTTTTTGGTTATCTTTGCATCAAATTAATCTTAGAAGTTAAACTAGAATTGAATCGTTGTTAGATAAAGTCCCTGTGGGATCAATACTTGGCTTCTTGAAGTCCACTTTACTACTTCGTAGACCACATACACTTGCGTGTGTGCTTGGGAGTTGTTAATACTCAAGAAAAAATAAATATGCTTAACCCTTACAGTGGTCCCTCTCACCCCTCTTCACGATGTTCTCCTTGAAAATGTAAGGAATGCATGGATAGATAGGGTAAACTCTTTGAAAAAATAGATGCTCTCGCTACTACTGTCGAGGAATTGAAATCAAGAGGGTTATCATACCATCCAAAAAGGTGAGTAAGCCATACACTCCTACAGTGGAGGTTAGGAAGAAGAAAAAAGCAATTAGACATATACTCTTGATTATGAAAACAAAAAAAATTGCAATTCCTCCTCCTCCAAAAGTTGATGAAGTTTAGAGACCATTGAAGAAGGTGGACATATACGCAGAACATGACGCCAAATAGAATGTTGCTTTGAGTAGGACCAAAAATTTCAAGCAACGCATAAAAACCTTTACCATGAATGCCTTTTCCCCCAGGACTTCTAGAAGATGACAGATATGGACGTATGGTACGTGGACACGATAAGATTACTTTTCCTAACCTAGCCTTCTAATCTACTCCATGAACAAGGAGTTACGCAACAGATGTTTCATCTGTTGCAACATCTGTGTCACGACCCAAACCGGGGCCTGGCCGTAATGGACATCCCAAACCATGAAGGCCCAGGCATCCCTATCTATCTGGTAATCATGCACAACATTCATATAATAAAGGGAAAATGCGAAATTATTTAACAGAACGGAATCATGGTCATAAGTCTGATATAAATTCAACAAGGGTAAATAAAATCCAAAACCATCTAATGACATCTGAAAGCCGTCTGCGAAATCTCTACTATATGACTAATAACACTGTCTGAAAACTGGGACAAGGCCCCTAGTAGACCAAAATCATAACTGATAATAAATGTCTGGAAATAACTAGGCCTTCTGAAATATAGAAGGCTCACCAACTAAACCCTGCACTTCTGTCTGAAGAAATCTACTGCTTATCAGGACTCCTAGACTGTACCTCAGAACCTGGAAGGTAGGGGGATCAATACAGATGTACTGGTACGCAGAGCAATCCAAAATAAAGCTTTTAATATAAATAAAATAGTTGAGAGCTAGTCATAAAACATCACATACGATATAAATTTTAAAACATATGGGCATCTTTGATAATCATAAAACTTTTCTGTCAATGCAACCCCTGATCTTTGTATTAATTCTGAGTTAGGTGGAACTCCCCTACAAGTTTGATATTCTACGGGCTATATGAAATCCGTCATTGACTCGGCGAGGAAGCCCCCAACCCAAGTATGTCGCAAGGGTTGGATTTTTTGAGTCTGATATGCCACATGGTACTAGGCCAGCGTATAATAATATACCCGGATCGATAAATCACGGTTCCAGGAAATGAGTTGTCTAAACTCGTACCTTCTTCGGGGAACCACTTAAGCTCTCTTTATGCTCAATTTTAGACTATTTTGAAACATGCATCGTTCTAGTTTTAAAAATCTGAAAAGCTGATTTCAAACATGCATTCTATTCTGTTCTGAATTAACATGGCATTATCTGAGTTGGTGTCATCACACCAAGACTTGCAAGTCCTTTTTTGAGCCATAATGCATCATGCATGATTCTTTCATCAAAACTCAATTCAGACCACCCAAACATGCAAATAGTATAAGAGATTTCATGTTCTGAAACATAAGTCAAAACTATGCAAGAATTCTTCAAACATATGGTGGTCATATGCTTTTGGAAAAAACATGCACTCTTTCATTATATGTATATTCAACATTTATCTACATGCACAACCCTCTCTTTTGATTCCATAATCATGTTCGAATCATAGTATAAATCAAGACCTTTCATGTCATGCTTTACAAAACAATCTAAATCATACGAATAATGAGAAAAATCATAACAAGAGAGGGATTCATTATAATTCATGCTCTCAATTGAATATTCATCCTTAAACACATGCATACATATATATAGAATTTCAAATCAATTTTGTGAAAGGCCTAAAGACCAAAACAATGTCATTGAGACTTCTAAAACATGATTATAAATCATAAATCTAAAATCCTTTTCTAAAAATCATAATTTCTATGCCCGTGAGATTTTTAGGAAAACCCCACGTACCTCATTTTAGGAATTTGACGAATGATTCTTGAAGCCTATGATTTGGGGATTCCAAATCTTCAATTAGTTTAAAAAACCCACGGTTGATTCTTGAGTTATTTGGGTTTTTAGTTTGAAACCCTAGAGAGTGTTCTTGAGTAATTTGGATAATTTTGAATGTATTATGGTGTCTTTGGTATTAAATTCCATGTTTAAGCTGATAAGGGGGTGAAAAATACCTAATGTACCCTTAATGAGATGAAATAATAATATAACTGGGAGCCCAATTTTATGGGCCACCGCGACGTGCCACAATCATGGTTGGTAGGTTTATATCAAGAAATAGGAATCAAGGTGAAACAACCAGTGAAGATTAGGAGTGACAGTAAGTCTGCAATACAGATTGCATCTCCAATCTTTCATG
>NC_061112.1:81316438-81385273 GCF_002878395.1 Capsicum annuum
TGCAGTTTTGAATAGTTAAAGGTCATATTTGTGCACTGTCAAAGTTTTGCTTTTTATGTTAAAACGACGTCGTTTTTATTATTATTATTATTATTATTGTTATTGTTATTGTTATTATTATTATAATAATAATTTTTTATAAAATATTTTTATAGTAGCAACAACTAACTTTTTTAATTTAAAAAAGTTATTATTATTATTATTATTTTATTTATTTCTATAGCAGCAGCACTTAACTTTTTTTTAATTAAGAAAAAAACAGCCACTAGCAGGGATCAAACCCGCACAGTAGGCTGAAGGAAGCGTCCAAGAAGAGCAAATAACACCACTGGGCTATCTAAGTGTCTTGTTTCATATGGTTCAACATTAATATACGTACATAAATATACATTTTCTATCTTATATATATACAACGTAATTTTTTTACCGAGGGGATTCGGGTGAACCCCATGGCAACCACGGAGGTCCTCCCCTCGTTAGTTTAATAACGTTTTAATAACGTTAATTTAATAACATTTTAATTAAGTTAATATACTACTACTACTATCCTTAATAACATTAATTTAATAACGTTTTATTAAAACTATAATTTTTTTTATTAGTAGTATAGTTTCATCTTTAATTTAATATTTAAATAAATAATATTTAGATATATTATATAACTTAAATTCGTCCTCTGCTTTATAATATATATACATACCCACTCGATTTTTTCGTATGAGGCTGACCCGCTTAATTAATAAATCTTCAATATTGTTCTTTTTCTTAAATGACAAAAGAAATTAGATGTCATTTTCATTTTTGAGCCGGAAATAATGAAAAAATAATAGTGAAGAGGCATTTAAAGGTCATATTTGTGCAGTTTTGAATAGTTAAAGGTCATATTTATGTATTATACCCTTAGATTTTAAGTTGGACGCGCTCAGTTTTATGTGTTGAACACGCGTTTTGCTACGTAGGATTGGAGGTCATATTTGTGCAGTTTTGAATAGTTAAAGGTCATATTTGTGCACTATCAAAATTTAAGATCAAAGTTATAATTTGGTGTCAAATTTAGAGTTATTTTTATGTATTAACTCTTAATAGAATTTATTCAAACTTTGATTGAATGTTTGTCAATGAAGAGTGATGTGACATAATACCAAATGGTGTAGTACATTTTTTTCATGGGAAGTAAGTGGTCATTGTCCTATATTGGTGGGTATTCTATGGTAGGTTGTACTAATTAAAATAATTTCTAAATTAAAATTTAGTTCGGCCAATATATTATTTTATTATTCTATTTTATGTAATACATGTATTACTTATACATGATATGAAGTCTTATTTTATCTCTAGAAAATGGTGAGATAACTTATTTAAGGTTTAACAAATCCTGAACAAGACCCCTAAATAACTAAATTATCCATCAATTTTTTAAAAAAAATTTCTTATAATTTGATGTCCTCTTTAATTATATTGAGTTGGTTATAAATATTCTTTTTTAGTTCTCTAAATCTGTTTCAGTGTAGTTTGATGATTTCACGAATTAATATTTGATTTTTTTTTCTTCACATTTGATTGGCTATACTGGATTGGTCTTTTTTTTTTTTTTTTTATAATATAATTCATGGATTGACTACTTGAACTATTTATTTACTTTATTAATTACCTTCGGGTGTTTGAACAATTTATGCAACCTTAAAGCTATGTTAAATTTTAGGCATATTTGACCAACTAAAACCTAGAAGTACACCATGCTATCAACAATTTTCATACTGGCACATCACACCTGAAAATTAATAACAAATTTTTATTCATATTTTAATTTTTAACTTGACAATTTGAATGAAATGAAAATTTCATAAAAATTGAAGGGTATCATTGTAACAAAGATATTTGTAAAATTTTAAACAAAGTGCAATACATGATATATTTAATTTTTAATATAATAAATCAAACACTTGATAAAAATAATTCAACTATTACAATTCCTACATCATTAAACCTTGTACAACTTGTTTCCATACCAAACGATTCTTTAAGAGTAAAACTTTCAAATATTTTAATTTGTGAAGCCACATCCTGATTTCTAAAGATTGTAAAAGAAGGCTAGGCTATACATATAAATGGGTACAAAATATCTGAATTGATAAATATATTTAACGATGTGATAAAAAATAGAGATGAGCCCCAACAAACATGATTTTAAATGTGTAAAGAATGAGCCCAGTGACACGATTGGTTAGTTCTTTTGTCACTGTATAATGTTGAAAAATATCAATCTTATTATCATCTTCAATCTAAATAAAAAAGTCAAAACAAAAATACATTTATTATTTTGAGATATTACTATTATTATTTTGATAGCTAATAATTTTAGTAACAAGTAAGAATTACATCACAAAAAAGATGCAATTTGCACAAGGCTTAAACTTGCATCAACAATCAGATAACAACTCAATCAAAACTTTCTAATCTACGAATAGAGATGTGATTATTATGTTTGCTTTTAAAATTTCCTTAATTTCTTTTCTTCCATATCCATGCTAATTATGAAAGCTGGCATCATAGCTTCTCTTTTTAATAAAGTGGTGCAATAAATTAATGACCTAAAGTCAATTTTTAAAATGAAATGAATCATATTCCCTTTTTCATTCATTTTATTCATAGTATAGTATTTTCTTAAAAAATGCAAGTATTTCATAACTTTGCATAGGAATTGCTAATGTTTATATCCGTAAGGATTAAGTCAAGTTAATTAAATGGTATAGTTATTTTTATTTGTAATATAATTGGTTAGATTGTGTTGTATAAAATCGTATTTACTAATATGAAGATGTGAATAGTTTAATTAAAATATCTCAATATTTTATTATAAAGATCTGACAATTTTTATTCTCCTTTTTTTAATTAAATATTTATACAAATTTCAATATATCTAAATTAAAACAAAATTATAAAGTTCACTATTGATTAAAAATTAAGGTGTATGAAGAAAATGCTTCGTTAGCATCCACCTTGAGCCATCATCATTGCTGCAAAATAAAATCACAACCAAACTGTCAAATTAAGCTAAAAAAAATTAATCATCATTAAATTAATTGTCATATTTCATTTTTAGAGAGTTTATTTAGCTAATTCTTAAAGTTAAATTAAATTATATCAATTCAACATTTTACATTAAAATGTAGATATTAAAAGTTATGAAAGTCCTATAATTTATAATTTTTTCATACCAATACGATGAAAAATATATTTTAAAAAGTTGATGAAAGTATATATAATTTAATTTTCAATATAATCTAGATGTAACAATTCATTTGAGATAAATATAGCACTAACTTGTATGAAGTAGTGTGTTTATAACTTCCATCACTTCTTTTTTGTAAATAACGATATTTTATTACCAAGGCAAATATTTTCAATCAACGCAAAACCTGAAAAAAAATGATGCATCTATCACTCTCTCACCCTTAAAACCATTTATGACAGCTCTCCTTTATTGAATCTAACTAAGGCTAGAAATTTAGCTGTTCTGATCCTTGTGTAAGTCGTGCATATTTCTGCCCTCTTATATGAATATCATGTGTTTTTTCACCGTAGATATCATACAACTATAAACATTATTCTTATTATTTATTCATGGAGCTACAGTTCGAGTTGGTCTCTTAGTCAATATAATTATTTTTCCTATAAAAAATATATGAAAGTTAAAATAATAAGGAAGACGTCCTGATTAATGTCAATTATTTGGGGAAAAAAAATTCAGGCCATTAAAGATGTTTCAATTTGAAGTAAAACTGTACTTGCTCAGCTCTGCCACAGTTCTTTTTTTTCTGGAATAGTCGCTAGTTTCGTTCATCCCACACATAATAAACACATTTAGTAAGCTTTAGTCTAAACAGTTGTGCAGCAAGAGAACGCCTAGCTGAATGTCTTTCCGCCCATACCAGTTCATCCCTCCATTACATTGGAGCTCTTTGAATGCTTAGCCATTGCAACAGTTTGGCCTAAACATTTCTTGAAAACCTGTATATAAAAAATAGGTGCTCTATAGGCTCATCTTGCTCCTCCCACAAGGGGCATGTTTTAACATTAGTGATGCCCCATTTTGCTAGCCTATCTCTTGTATATAGCCTTCCTGCGCAGTCAGTGTAAGGTTGAATATCCACTTAGGACTACTATAATTGTTGCAAACAATCTTTATCAAACTAACTTTGGGAAAACAACCTCGGACTTGGTGGTATATTTATCTGATGGAGTATGACTACATATCAAGCACAACAATATAGCTCAGTCCAACAGCCTCAAAGACTTTGTTTGAATTCAATATCATCCTTACCAAGATGCTTGAGGTTCACTGTTAGGGCATGTGGAGTTTTGATGATAGACATGTGAATGAAACATGTTGTGAAAGCTGGTCCATCCAAGTGAACAAAGCTCAACTGCAGACAAGTTATGGATAAGATGATTCTGCGTACAAACAGAAGTGGATAACACTTATCACATCAGAAGTTGAGTTGAACAAGTAGTCTTGCAGAAGTTGAGTTGAACAAGAGGTCGTGCAGGAGTTGAGTTGAACAAGAAATCTTACAGAGATAAGAGAAGAATCTTATTGAAAGAAGAATCCTATTTAAAGAAGAAGTGAGAAAGAGGGAAGCAACAAGAAGAGTAAAACTATCTAGAGTCCTATTGAACATAGAAGATCACATCAATTGAAGGACTCTATGAAGTGTGTTCTTAAATACAAGAAACGAACTCAAAAGTACTCACTCAATGCACTGAAAAGATAATCAACAATCAGCAAAACAGTTCACATACTTGAAGAAGAACCTGGTCCCTTACTTAGCAAGTCATAGACTATTTGTAGTAGGTAGGTTCTTTGAGTTGTAATGAGTCATTGTTCTAGTCCCACTGATCTATAAACTGAGTTAGGAGTTATGTCTTCAAGTTAGGAAACTCGAAGACTTGGGAACACTTATCTTGGGGAGATTTGTGTTTTTGTAGTGATAGGAGTTAGAAGTTTAATTCCTAATTTACAAGAAGTCTTGTAATTTTGTTGATTGTTGAGGCTCAAGCGTTATAGTGAAGTTGGGGTTAAATTCTATAGAGGTACAGGTCGTGATTTTTTACACCTTTCTTAAGCCGGGTGTTTTTCACGTAAAAACACTGTGTTCAGCTTTTACTTTTGTGAACCACATTTACTTACTTGTTCCACAGATAGGCAATTACTAGGGCTCGTACTCTAACAAGGGATATTAGAGAGAGGTTGTCTTAAATAAGACTAGCACCTAAGAAAAGATCAACATGATGAATTTCGCACCTTCTACTGGTCACAGTGAAGGTCAGTCAACTACTTGACCTCCACTTTTTTATGGCTCTCACTTTATCTGGTGGAAGGCAAAATGGAGATGTTCATCCAAGGTGAAGATTATGAATTATGGGACAGGATTACTGATGGACCCACTATTCCAATGAAGTTGGTTGATGATATACAAGTCAAGAAGTAAGGAGTGAATTTACTCCTAATGACTTGTTAGCTTTGAAGAAGAATGCAAAGGCCAAGAACATCTTGGTTTGTGGATTAGGACTTGCTGAATACAACAGGGTATCAACATGCACTACTGCTAACTAAATTTGAGATGCACTGGTAAATGTTCATGAAGGTACCTCTCAAGTAAGAAAATTCAGAATCACTCTCCTTTTCACTGAGTATGAGGCATTCAAAATGAAGAAAAATGAAACCTTGCATGAGATGATGACTCGACTCACCACTTTAACAAATGAGTTGACTTTCTTAGGAAAAGTCATCTCTGAGAAAGAACAAGTTAAAAAGGTACTGAAGGTATTATCTAAATCAAAATGAAATGTTAAGGTGACTGCAATTAGGGAGGCAAATAAGGATCTTGAAGGCATGACCCTAGATGAACTAGTAGGGAACTTAAGGACTTATGAAATGAAAATTGATGGAACGAAAGAACAAGAAGCTCCTGAAAAAATCTTGGTATTGAAAGCTTCTGATAGTGATGAGGAATTTGAACTTAACAAGGAGCAAGTTGCCTTCATAACTAAGAATTTCAGCAAATTCTTTAAGAAGAGGAAGGGAACAAGTACTAAGAAACGTTCCAATGACAATCCAAATGGGTGCTACAAATGTGGAAAATTGATCATCAGATCAGAGATTGTCCAGTCTGGGAAATAGAATGGAAAAAAGAAAAGACTGAAAAAGAACTGAAGGCAAAAAGGAAGGAGGAGCATGCAGTGATAGTAGCCTGGGGATCTGATTCAGATGAAGATGAAGTTGATGAAACTATATTCATGGCTCATGGAGATTCAGATTTAGATGAAGAAGATGAGGGTTCTGAAGTAAGTATTATTGAACTCAAAGAAAAATTACAATTGTTTTTAAAACCAAAACTTATTTCCTTGATGAGTGTATTGATTGATGATTTCCAAGAGTTAACCTTTGATAGGGATGAATTGTTCAACAGTCTTGTAAGCCTCAAATTTGATCTCATTGATCTAAAGGCTTGCTCGGGTATAGTTGACAAGAAAAACTGTACTCTCAAGAAACAGGTTGCAGAACTTAAGAATTCAAACAATGATCTTAAGTCTGAAGTTCTCAAATTAACTCTCACTGAAAATGGGAAAAAAACCATGAGTAAAGAACAAAAAAATGCTGAACTTGAGTTTGTTAAATACTAACAAGAATGCCATGACTTAACTGAAAAAGTGAATAAGTTTAGTCAAGAAAATTCTAAACTAAAACTGGATCTTGAAAGGGCTAATAGGTGGACAAACTCCTCAATAATGGTTCACAAATTTAGTGAAAGAAATTACAATGAAAATGCTGGTTTAGGATTCCACAAAAGTTTTGATGGTCCTAAAGATTTAAGTTATATTTGTGGAAACCTTGGACATCCCACCACTGAATGTCCAGTGGCTGGAAAAAGCAGGACAGACAGTCAAAACCTGGCTAACATATTTTCTCAGACTAAAAGGAACAAAACTCGTTCTGGTCAGAGAAATAGGTTGCACTACATGTTGCCTGCATGGACTAGAAGAAATCTAATTCATCCTTTCACTTATAAAACAGGACCCAAGCTTGTCTGGGTTCCTAAGCCTAACCATTGATTTCTTTTGCAGGAGAAGGTGAAAGGAAATAAGAGGCGCTGGTACTTAGACAGTGCTTTCTCAAGACACATGACTAGTGATAAGAAAAAGTTTCTTTCACTCTCCAAAATAGATAGAGGAGGAATTTCTTTTGGTGATGGAAAAAAGGAAAAAATTACTGGAGTTGGAAGAATTGGCTCATCTGAGTCAAAAGCATTAGAGGATGTCTATCTTGCGGAAGGATTAAAGCATAATCTGCTGAGCATCTCACAATTATGTGACAAAGGTAATAAAGTAATTTTCACTGCTGCAGGGGTTAAAGTTAAAAGGATGGACACCAAAGAAATTATGCTCACTGCAAAGAGATACAGAAATGTATATAAAGTAGACATAATGGCAATACCAGGACCTGAGCTGACTTGTCTAAGTGCAATAGAAATTGATCCGTTCCTTTGGCGCAGAAGACTTGGATATGCAAGTCTGAAACAACTAAACATACTTTCCTCCAAAGACATGGTATTGGGATTACCCAAGACCAAGTTTAAGGAAGAAAAGTTATGTAGTGCTTGTGTAAGGGGGAAGCAGGTAAGGTCTTCTTTTAAGTCAAAGAACCATGTTAGCATATCCAAGTGCCTTGACCTGGTTCATGTGGACTTGTGTGGACCCATGAGACTTCAGAGCAGAGGTGGAAAGAGGTATGTGTTTGTAATTGTTGATGATTATTCCAGGTTCACCTGGACATTGTTTCTAGCCTCTAAAGAAGATGCCTTTGATATCTTTAACATTTTCATTAAGAAAATTGAAAAGCAACTAGGTACTTCCTTAGTCTCCATAAGGTCTGACCATGGTACAGAATTTGAGAATGTAAAATTCTTAGAATTTTGTTCAGCAAATGGTATAGATCATAACTTCTCAGCTCCTAGAACACCGCAACAAAATGGAGTGGTAGAAAGGAAAAATAAAAACCTTGGAGGATATGGCTAGAACAATGATGCTTGCAGCAAATGTTGCTAAAAACCTTTGGGCTGAGGCAATAAGTACTGCAGCATATATCATAAATAGATATATGATTAGACCTATGTTAGAGAAGACTCCCTATGAATTACTAAAAGGAAGAAAACCTAATATCTCTCACTTTAGAACCTTTGGATGCAAATGTTTCATACATAATAATGGAAAGGATAATTTGGGAAAATTTGATGCTAAAAGTGATGAGGGAATCTTCTTAGGTTATTCACTTCAAAGTAAAGCCTATAGGGTTTTAAATAACAGAACTAACTGTGTTGAAGAAAGCATGCATGTGATCTTTGATGAATCCTGTGTTAAGACTAACCTGTAGGAAGAAAATGATGTTGAGGAACAGGTTACACAACTCGATTCATTGACTGGAACTACCAAACCTGGAGGCACCTCAACAAGGGGAACTGAAGTTGAAGGTACAGTGACAGAGAGAACTGAGCCACTAGCTACCCCAGATTAGAATGTCATCAGTGATCCTAGTAGCTCACTAGGCTTGATTCTAAAAGGATATAAGTATCAAGGATCACCTCCCATAGAGAATGTTCTCACTGAGCTCGCCTCTGGGATCACTATGAGATCTGGACTGAGAAGTATGTGTGCTTTTAAGGTATTTTTGTCAGAAATAGAGCCACAGAAAATAACTGAAGTATTGCTTGATGCTGATTGGATCATAGCCATGCAGGAAGAGCTGAATCAATTTGAAAGAAGAAAAGTATGACACTTAGTTCCTCTTCTAAACGATAGATCAGTGATTATAACTAAGTGTGTGTACAGGAATAAAGTTGATGAGCATGGAACAATCATAAGAAAGAAGGCAAGGTTAATGGTCCAAGCATACAACCAAGAGGAAGGAATCGACTTTGATGAGACTTTTGCTCCTGTAGCAAGACTTGAAGCTATAAGATTACTTGTTTCTTTTGCTGCCTACAAGGAGTTTATACTCTACCAGATGGATATAAAGAGTGCATTTCTGAATGACATTCTTAAAGAGGAGGTGTATGTCAAGAAACCTCCAGGATTTGAAAGCAAGGAGTTTCTTGATCATATGTATGTTATAAAGCCTTGTATGGGTTAAAACAAGCACCTAGAGCTTGGTATGAGAGGTTTTCAAAGTTTCTACTGGAGAATAGTCATTCTAGAGGTAAAATTGACAATACCTTTTTCTTAAAAACTAATGAAAAATATTTGTTAGTTGTGCAAGTATATGTGGATGACATTATTTTTGGTTCAACCAGCATGAATATGACTCATGAGTTTTCCAAACTTATGAGCTGTGAGTTTGAGATGAGCATGATGGGGGGGATGAATTACTACTTGGGGTTGCAAATAAAACAAACAGCATCTAGGACAATGATCCATCAACAAAAGTATGTCAAAGAACTTCTCAAGAGATTCTCCATGGAAGAGGGTAAAGAGATCAGTACTCTCATTGCCACTACTACAAAGCTTGATTTAGACGAAGCAAGCCCTGATGTGGAGAAAAAGATGTATAAAGGTATGATAGGATCATTATTGTATCTCACAGCAAGCAAGCCTAACATTGTATTTAGTGTATGGCTATATGCTAGATTTCAAGCAAAGCCTAAAGAATCACATCTAAAATCGGTGAAAAGGATCTTCAGATACTTGAAGGGAACCAGTGATCTTGGCTTATGGTATCCTAAAAGTAGTAACTTTAATCTGGTAGGTTACTCTGATGCTGATTATACAGGATATTTGGTAGACAGGAAAAACACTACAGGCATGGCTCACTTTCTTGGATCATGTTTGATTACCTGGTCTACTAAGAAGCAAAATTCAGTAACATTATCTACTGCTCTGAATATGTTGCTGCAGGTTCTTGTTGTGCTTAATTGTTATGGATTAAGCAACAACTTATGGATTTTGGTATAGATGTTGGTTGTGTTCCTATTTTTTGTGATAATATGAGTGCTATTAACATAGCTAAAAATCTTGTTCAACATAAAAAAATCAAGCATATTGATATTAGACATCACTTTCTTAGAGATAATGTTGAAAAAGGTCATATATCAATTATGTTTTATTCAACTGAGGAACAAATTGCTGACATATTTACTAAGGCCTTGAGTAGAGAACACTTTTAAAGGAACAAGTTAGCTTTGGGGATGATTAAAATTGTATAAATCTCCCTCAACGATTGATTATAAAAGATTGTACTTAAGTGATTATTGAGTAATTCAATCTTACACATTTAGTTGTGTATCCTAATTCCAAGGTTTTAGAGTAAATTAACTCAGCTATGTGTTGATTTTACAGATAGGTTGAACCATCAAGCCAAATTTTGTCCATTGTTTTTCCACAGTTCAAGTATGATTTTCACTTGTTCATAATAGCATAAGAGAGAAACAAGTTGTTCACTTGGTCCCTTCCGTTACACTTAAACCGCCAAAAATCCAAAAGCCATCTCCTTTAAAAAACTGCCAGCCCTTTTTCCATTAGTGCAGACCCCTTCATCATTATGGTTCTATCTAATCCTTTCCTCACATGGTTCATCTTTCCTTAATCCCTCTTAAATACTCATCCTCTTTCTTCTCTATTTCTTATTCCTTCTAAACCTTATCTATACAAATCATTACCCTTTTGTTTCACTAACCATGGTTTCCTCTCCATCTTCTTCAATCTCCCCACCCGACTCTACCATAAACACCTTCACCTCTATTATCATTCACCCAAATATAACCTTACCTCCATTAATTCTTCCTTAAATCTCCAGAAAATTCTCTGATTTTACTGTGTTAAGACACTTCCTAAACCCTTTTACCCAATTTTTTTCAATTACCAACCCTTCACTTCCTCCACCAACCCCACTTAAAATTGTTGACCTTGATAATGAACCCATTGCAAATCTCATCCCTTGAAGGTCAAGATCTTCTCTAAAATGAAGACACTCTTATGTTATCATTGATGTAGATGAAGCTACCTCAGTTAAGCCTTCCCCAGTAGTCACTTCTCCTCGAATTCCACTTACTCGAGGAAAGAAACAATGGCAAGATGCTTCTTTGGAAGAAGTTCTTTGTGCTAATAAAAAGAAATGGGTTGCTCCTTTTGCTTATCCACCTCCCAGTGTTCCCTCTCCTAATATTCTCCTTTTTCACTTCCTTATTCACTGAATCACATCATTGCCAAAACCTGAAAATCCTTTTTCACTCCTAACTCTACATCTCAACCCACTTCCAAATCTTTCTCCCCTTCTACCAGAGGTTCTTCAAAATCCTCTTCAAGACTTCTTGTTCAACTCCCGTGGGTAGAGAGAGTTGAACAAAAAATCTTGCAGAGAAAAGAGAAGAATCCTATTGAAAGAAGAATCCTATTTAAAGAAAAAGTGAGAAAGGGGGCAGCAACAAGAAGCGTAAAACTATCTAGAGTCCTATTGAACATAGAAGATCACAACAATTGAAGGACTCTATGAAATGCGTGCTTAAATACAAGAAACAAATTCAAAAGCGCTCACTCAATGCACTAAAAAGATAATCAACAATCAGCAAAATAGTTCACATACTTGAAGAAGAACCTGGTCTCTTACTTAGCAAGTCATAGACTGTTTGTAGTAGGTAGGTTCCTTGAGTTGTAATAAGTCATTGTTCTAGTCCCAGTGATCTATAAACTGAGTTAGGATTTATGTCTTCAAGTTAGGAAACTCGAAGACTTGGGAACACTTATATTGGGAAGATTTGTGCTTTTATAGTGATAGGAGTTCGAAGTTTTAATTCCTAGTTTACAAGAAGTCTTGTAATTTTGTTGATTATTGATGCTCAAGTGTTATAGTGAAGTTGGGCTTAAATCCTGTAGAGGTACAAGTCATGTTTTTTTACACCTTTCTTGAGCCAGGTGTTTTCTACGTAAAAACATTGTGTTCAGCTTTTACTTTTGTGAACCACGTTTACTTGTTCCACAGATGGCAATTAGTAGGGCTCGTACTCTAACATTCACTGACCTCCCAAACATTAGTTTGTTTGATGTAATAACTATTCACCCACATCTACAGTTTATCTTTCTTGTGACAAAGACTTCATAAGTGTGTACTCAGAGCCACCCTATTTCAGATCAGCATGTTAGTAACATTGAAACTACCAATAGTTCTTGGAGCACACACTTTATCCCAAGCTATAAGAGACTTCTTATTGACTTTATTCCACCTGTCCACAAGAAACTTCTACACATTACTTCCACCAATTTAATGATCTTCTTTGGTAATAAGAAATTTTAAGCCCAATAATTTTGCATAGCAGACAATACACTTTTGATCAATTACAATATCCATGCTTAAGATAGAATCCGAGCAGTCCAAGTTGTAATTCTACTCACTACCTTCTCCACAAGAGGTGTACACTGGGCAACGGTATGTTTCTTAGTACACAAAGGTATCGGTAGCCTCAGATATTTAACAGGTAAAGCTTTTTTAGGAAATTTCAAAATATCTAAAAGTTTTTGTTTCATCTATTGAGATACACCACCAAAGAAAGCAGTACTCTTACCAGCATTTACATTAAGTCCAGAAGCCTATGAGAAATGTTGAAAACATTGATGAAGGAGATGGACAAAGATGGTATTAACCCTAAAAACATGATCAGATTATCTATAAACCCCCACTGCACTATCCCAACTTCTCACATCCAGGGTGATAGTTAAAGTTGAGTTGTTGTAATCAAGGTCTTTTAAGCACCTTGTTAAGTAATCCATAGAAAGTAAAAATAAGTAAAGGGATAAAGGACCCTCTTGACTTAAACCATTCTTAGCATTAAAAGGTATAGTGGGCTCTCCATTAACTAGTATTGCATAACACACTATTGTAACACAACGCATGATCCATTTTACAAATAATTCTAAAAATATTATGCTTCTTAAAACTTGCTCTATAAAACACCAGTCAAAAGAGTCATATTTTTTTGCATATCGAATTTCAACATACGTCGAAGTGATACCTCTTTTTGTTATAGCTTTTCACCAGCTCATGACTAATAACGACATTTTCAGTGATGTTTATACCTGGCACAAAGGTTTACTGACACATATCCATCAAATTATCCATTACCCCTTGAAGTTTCTTAGTCAAGATCTTGGAAATTATTTTTATATAGGACTGAGCAGCAGGATATATGTTTATATTCTTTTTCCCTTTGGATGTTTAACCATGGGTATGAGGGTAACTTGAGTGCAAGTTAGGGGTTTAAACATTTTTCTTGTAGTAAAATAATCCAAAATAGTAATTTCCACCTCATCACCAATAATAGATCAGGCTTTCTTAAAAAAATATACAGTCAATCTGTCATGACTCTATTTATAGGTTATAATGACATCTATCAATTCCTGCCAGTAGACACACCAATACCATAATATGGAGCTAATGCGATGAGTTAATTAGGTAAGGATTGCCTAACTAGACAAAAATCAACGAACATAAGATATACATAAACAGTGTTCTAATATAAAATTATAATCAACTGCAGATACAAATTTCACGACCTGGTAATATTAGTACAAGAGAACTTAAATACGATAGTAAAAGAAATATAGCCCAAGAATCTTAAAGAGTTAATACATCTGTCTTGAACACAAAAGGCTAAATCAAAGACAAAAGGTAACGGGCGACTCGAAACTCTAAGATCTCACCCTATCTTTGGAATGTTAACACTACATGAACTCAACTCAACGGCGGTAGCTAGTACTCATTTTTGTACCAAAAAGATACAGAAGTGTAGTATAAGTACCAAAATAATGAATACTCAGTAGGCATCATTAGCCGACTGAGCTAAGTCATGATTTAAAGATGATATAATGTAAGATAAGCATATCTAAGTCAAGGTACAGAATCGAACCTGAATCATCTCCATCATCACTATATATAATATAAGTAATCAACCAGAATAATAATATACCATAACACATCATCACATGTCAATACCATCGTGCGTAAGAAATAAATGATTCGGAATCATAAAACCACACGAACACATTCACAAGCAACACAAGTACAAAGTTGGCGCCCATACACCAACTAGTGGAAATGTAAAGGAACCCATCACGACGCCCCATACCAACGGAGAGTACACCCAAGGAAATAAAAATCATTTATACATAACCAACGACATATCCAAATCTCAACATTCTTCAACCATATTCCGTATTTATTAACAATCGAACATTTTCTCATCTTCCACTAGGCAACAACCTCAACCATGGGTCCTTATTTTATATTATTATCATCATTAGACATATATCATCTACAATTTCTAACTACCATGTTTTAACTAAACAAGGTTCATTAACTAGTACATTAGATTCTAGCCATCAAATAATATAGTCACTTCATAAACAACTAGCCACCACTTAGCTTATTCCAATAGTCAATACTCCTTAATTAATTCATTACTTAATGCTAACAATATCCACTAAGTGAATCCTTAATTTTACACAAGATCCCACTTACCAACTAGTCTTGATTCGTCATTAAGCAATAACCATTATAATCCCCCCTAATTATCAATACTCATAACTATCCCACTTTATAAGTAGTTAACACTAGTGATCTCAAACCGGCACCCTAAGATCAACATCATATCCCTATTTCACATATGGATGTATACATATAAAAGCATGTGCATGAATATAATTTCCATACATAGGGATAGCTGAACTCAAACTGGTAGACGTGCTCATAGGAACAAAAATAATCATCCTTCGGCCTTGCCGGGCATCATCATATCCTTCGTTCTTGCCGGGCATCATCATCATATCAATATATCCTATGGCCTTTTCGGGAATCAACATCATCAACACCCCCTCCGAACTTGAACTGGGTATCATCATATCATAACAACAGGCAATGAATATTAATAATTAAAGACACATCCCACAAGGGCTAAAGTAAATGGTGAGCCCCACGAGGGTTAAAGTAAATGACAAGCACCACAAAGGCTAAAGTAAAGTGTAAGCCCTACGAGGGATAAAGTAAAGAGAAGTAAGGAAGAACATACGTTCATATCTCCTCGTTTATCATCAAGGACAATTTATCAATAGATATATAAATCTATATAGCGTGAATATTATGATGCATTACCAAATTCCACATGGTTAGTATCATATCTTCACATGTAGTCAATAAACATACCTTCTGGAGCCCATAGCATTTGACTCATAATCTTAGCAACAAAAAAGTTTTCTTGGCATAATCAATAGGTTGGCTACAAGGCAAAAGCATTACATAAATAATTTCATAGCCCAAAGCCTGAAATAATAGTCTAGTCAATGCCCCAACTGTAACATAGTCATGGGCTTGATTAATAGCGAAATCCATAACTACTCATAGCATTAGACATAATTTAGTCAATAACCAAATTTATTACTTCTTATGTAATCACCATAACTCATTTACCGAAGCTAGCCATCATGTCCCCAAGTGCACTCTCTAAGCATTTAACAAGCATCTAAGGCCTCCAAGGACATTATATTGATCCAAACTTAAGATGGGTCAAGAGACCACAACTAATCTACCAAAGTATACACTAAGTCTATCTTCTACCTAAGACTAAGCTAAGGTGTCTAAGTCAAGTCTTAGATTAATAACAAGCCACAATAGTCTTAAGGTAAAAGTCTATCTCAAGTATTACTCCTAACTCCTCCATGGAAACTACGGCATACCCATAAGTGTAGGTAACTAGGCCAACTTACCCCTAACATTAGTGGAAAGGTCACTCTTATCTAGCTAAAATAACTAGAGAATTCTTATGCCAACCATGAGACATGATGTCTAAATAACCAAGCTTCTAGCCTACAAGTCAAGTATTCCAAAATATGAGTTCGAAAGACCTAAATAATTTAACTAATCCCAAGTGTTACCATTTAATCAATCCAACACCTAGAATCCCTTTCAATCTAATAAAATATCACAATTATACTATAACATAGCTCAATCTAACAAGAAGTAAGCCTAACCTACCTCAAATTCAAAGAAAGCCTTCAAAACTTTGAGCTACACATCATTATGAGAATTTTGAATCTCATATTGCTCCATTGTGCTTCAGGTCCAAACACGACACCAAAAACCCCCAAGTGGTCCCACATACAGAAAACACATTTTGAGATTAACTCAATGTTCAACTATCATTAGGGAATCATAAACCTCAAGAATAAAGTAAAAATCAAGCTTATTTGGGATAAAATCATGCCCTTAAGCTAATTGGGGTTTCGGTTAAAAAAATTCAAGAAATTAGAGCATGAAGTGGAAGGATTCTTACCTCAAATTTGTTGTTAATCACGAATATATGTTAATCAAGCTTCTAACTCACCCTCAAGAATTAATTTGCAGTTACCAAGTCATTCTAGGGCTTCAAAGGTTCAAAAGGAAGTGAAAATGGACAAAATTTAACCAAGGGGGCTTTTAATAGTGCAGCAGTCGCACTTATATGGGGTCCGCAAGGTCAAAACTTGTTTTTAACTTCCCGAACACATTCGGACTCTATTTTTCGCAAACGAACTATGTAACCCCATAAAATTCAATGTTCCAAACTCATTGGTCAAGTCATAATTTTCATAAAATACCGTTCAGACCAATTATGGGCCCCATATCCATGTCTATCAATTTTATCACTTTCTGACCAATTGGTCAAAATGAACTCGGGTGTCATATAACCCGAACCAAGGGTCTTTCTAGCCTAAAACCAATATTTCAGAGCTTCTGGCATAGTTAAAATTTGTGTTCGAGGTCTTTTAACTAAACGTTTTGCTCGATGGCCATTCAAAACCAGCAAAGACATCTAAATGGGAAATTGCTCCTAAAACCAAACGAATTGCCTAGTAACTAAACTATCAGTTTTAGGAAGTAATAAATGAATTGGGGTATCTATAGAAAAGCTATAATGGTGAAAATAAGAAGAAAATATGAAAAAATGACCTGAAGGGTCATTACAATAGCCACTACTAAGGAAATTTCATCCCAAAAATTAAGGATAAGGAAGTACCCAAAACCTCAAACAAGTGAGGATACTAAGTCCGCATCTCACTCTCAATTTCACAAGTGGCCTCCTCCACTGGACGGTGTCTCTACTGAACCTTAACTACAAGGATCTCCCTGGTATGCAATTGCCTCACATCACAAGCCAAAATAAGAATGAGCTCCCCCATAAAGGTCAACTGCTCATCTAACTAGAATGAGTCCCATCTAAGCACATGAGATGGATCTGGAATATACTTCCAACACATGGAGACATGAAAAATTGGATGAACAACAGCAAAATATGAGGCTAAATCTATAATGCCTCAAGAGTACACCCTAGGCACGACACGATGCTTACGGTCTTAGGAGAGCACAAGCTAACCCATAAGCTGGTACCTACTGTGAACACTGGGTAAAATTAATAACAAAAGATCATATGTGGAATTTAACTAAAGAATTCCACAAGGTTTTAAATCATAGTTCTGATAATATCTGCAAAACAATATCGATAATACTGATAAAACAACTGACAATGATAACTGAAAATTGAAGACTGACTAACTCTCTATACTAGTTTGAAAAGACTCTATTGACTGATTATGAAGCTGATAGAACAAGCCCCCAACTAACTCTGATTGAATTAAAAAAATATTAAAACTGATAAAAGAAATCGAGATAAATAAACCATGTCCTCAAAGTAGGAGAACTCATCATTGCTACAGCTGATATCCTAGTTTGTCTATGAGTGATCAGGGAACTGAGCGTCCAACCCTATTATATTAAACATCATAGAGCAAGAAACGAGTATGCGATCAGTACTTTGAATGTATTGGTATGCTAAATGAGGTTAGGATAATATGCATGGTTTTATGTGCAGGAGTAATAACAGACTGAATGAATAGCACGAGGTACTAAATAGAATGCATAGAATCTATAAAGACTGAGATCGTATGACCAAGCATAAAACTTGATCTGAATAAAATTTGTAAACTAAAATACTAAATAATGTCAAATAAATGACTTATATCTATATGCTATAGTCAAGCAAAAGTGAAATTGTATTACTGAGCTGAGTGCTGGACTTAGACTGTAGGGCTATCATCTAACCGACATGCCCCAATGAGCAAGTTGGGGTCCAACTTGTGTCCCCAGTTGGAAGGGTGTCAGTACCGTGCCACAAGTACTAATACTGGCTGTGTGGATCCACTATTGTGCTATCTCGAAGGACTAAGGGTGTCAAGCCTAAACTGATGGGTGACCCCTGAGAGATAGTCAAGCCTAAACTGATGTGTGACTCCTTATATCCTACGCTAGCTACGTAGTTTTGGAATACAGGGACTGCTACTAACAACTCTGCCTAACTGGCGGGAAAGATGTCATCCCTGCAATCGCTCGGTGCTAAATCCTACTCCCAACTGATAGATACTAAACTTTGAACTAACTATGTCTAACTATTTATTGTAACTGACTGAAATGATAGGACTTGTAACTGTTCTGTGACCATTCTTTAGACATTGAAAAGCTATGTAAGCAACTAAAAATTCGAGTATTCAAACCCCCAGGACTCGATAGCAATGATAAAAATATCATACCAAAACTTTGCGGACATAATGTGTAAGCATTTATTCAAAACTCATTCTTGTAGGCATTTCATCAAACACTTGACATTCGTAGTTCAAGCTAAACATAAGCATAGCTTAAAGCTTGTAGTAATAGCATGATTTCAACATCAAAATCATTAATTATGATTTAATCAGTGAACAACACCATTCAAATGTGTGGGGTTTAATAAAAGCAATAATTTCATGTAAACGTTGTATAGAATCAAAATTTATGGGGATTCATGGTTAAAAATCATAATAACTTGTAAAAACTATAACTTCGAATTTAAAATTAGATTCTTGGACTCCATGGGTGGAAATGGTCCATGGATGAACATCTAACATACCTTGACTGAAGAATTCAAGAAGGTTCTTAATGGTTTTCTTGAAACTTAAGCTTAAATCTTGAAGGGCTAGGGTTTGTTCTTGAGAGATTAATTTCTTGAAGAGAAATTGTAAGTAATGGGGCACATAATGCCCCTTTAGGTTTTTAATTTCATATTTTGGATGGATTTGGGGCCATGGGAAAAGAACAAACTATCATTAGAAATTTAAAATGTGGAACTGGAAATCCTGATTTTACACTCTGGCGCAACACAGTGCTATCGCGTTGCACCACTGAAAAAAGATGACCCCAATTTTGCACCTTGGCGCGATGTGAGGCCTGTTCCATCATGATTTATGAAGCGATACTAGCCATTAATGGTGACATACTAGGAAAAGGACGAACTTGATTTTTGGAATCACCGCGACACGGCATAATTGTGGTGAGCTATTGCCTCACACTAAAAGTGCCATAACTTCTCACTCGGGTATTAGATTTAGGCAAAATTGGTATCATTGGATAGCTGACTCAATTATCTACAATTTTGCGGGTCTGAAGCTGGAAAATTCTTAATATAGAGAAAGATACGTTTATTTGAAGTTGACTATAGTAATATCCTTCTCTTCAACGCAATCGATAATGGATATTTTGATTCGTCTAATAGCTAGGAATTATTTGAGGCCTTAATACACATTAAAATTGCTCATAAAACTATCAAAGAACTATAATTCATTTCTCATGAGCTCAAAGCATGACTCTAATATTGTTTTGTATTCTCGGGGTATTACAATATCTCCCCCTTGGTAATATTTATCCTCAAATAAGATTGGCTAAGCTGAAAACCACTGAGTAATTGAGCTTACATACTAAATAGATATAATGAAAATGTGATTACATGACTGATTCTGAAATATGGCATATGACTGAACTGGTTCTGTGAATGCATGAATGTCATAAGAATGACATACAGCTGAAACTGAGCATGGTAAAAAAATTCTAGGGATATTGTTACCTTAAACTAAGTCTGAGTTTGTAAAGAAAAGATGAGGGTACTTGGTCCGCATATCTACTTCTGTTTCTCAAGTGGCTCCCTCAACGGACTGATTCCGCCAAAGAACCTTGACTAGGAGAACTTTTTTGTTCCTTAGTTTATGAATTTGTCGATCAAGTATCTCAACTGGAATTTCTTCATAAGAAAGGTTGTTCTGAACATCTACTCTTTCTAAGGGAACAATGTAATGCCCCGAGTCTATACCTCGGACGCTAACTGGTGCTTACGACCTCGAAGGACAACAAGCTAACCCATGACTGATATCTACTGTGAGCACTGAATAATAATACTAAAATAAATATGGAATTAGGTTGAATTGCCATAAGGTTCTAAATCTAAATACTGATAAATAATAATATCTGGTAAAAACATCTAAAAACTAAACACTGTCTGAACTGGTTTACTCTGAAAAGTCTCTAACTGAACGGTCTAAAAATAGAGTTGATGGGACAAGCCCCCAACTACCACCTACTACTGAAATACTGAAATGAAACTATATCCTTGATAGATGAGGACTCACTACTAAATCCAACACTGCTGGATAAATCTGAATCTGTCTATGCGTGATCGGGAACCTGAGCGTCCTCACCTATGATATGAAACATCATAGTGCAAGAAAGTATGCGTCAATACGTGAAAATATACTAGTATGCTAGATGAGGTAAGGCTGAATGCAAGGGTTCAAATGCATAAATAGTAACTGACTGAATGATATAGAGTAACTGAATATGAGTATGTGGATAACTGAAACTACTGTAAATACTGAGTATGTAATACTGTGCATGTATGTATACTGTAACTAATCTTTTCTGAAGCTAAGTACTGAGTCCTGGTACTGAGTAACTGATAATCTGAGATTACTGATACTGATTAACTGTATCTGACAGTCTTGATTCCCTAGAACTAAACTGAGTTCTATACTGAGACTGAAACTAAAATTGTGAGAGGTAATCATCTAACCGACATGCCCCAAATCTGAGCTGATAGGGGTCCAGCCTGTGACCCCAGTTGGAAAGGTCCTAATACCGTGCCAGGGGTACTAACACTGGCTATGGGGTCAGTCCTAGTCTAGCGGGTGACCCCTGAGATCAGTCCTAAACTAGCGGGTGATCCCTGAGTATGTCAGTCCTATCTAAAGTGTAATACCGCATAGCCTATGCTGGCTACGTAGTTATGGAACTTAGGGATTATTTTTAGGGACCCAGTCCTAACTAACGGGTGAGCCCCCATTCCTAGGCTTGCTCGGTGCTGAATTCTACTCCCAACTGAAAGACACTGACCTGATTATACTGAACTGGACTAAACTGACACTGAGTTTACTGAGTTTTCCTGAGTTCTGTAACTGACTGAGTTCTACTGATCATGACTTGACTAATACTATTTTGTAACTGATACTGGCTCTAGGTAAACAGATAGATTATCGGGTATTGGATACCCTCAGGACTCGATAGCATAAAAAAAGGCATAGCATAACCTTGAATAACATAACAATGTTCACTTAGTCATAATTCATTCATAGAGGCATTTCATCAAACACTTGTAATGCATTAACTTGTACATGAATGGGGAAGACATGGTAACATGTTGTAATGGCATTATTTCATTCTCATGGACAATTTATCAAACACATGGGAGGCATAACTGAATCATTAAATCATAAACACTTAGGGTTGACATGGTTTCAGCAATCAACATGAAAATTGAAGGGTTTATCATGAATATCATGTAAATCAACACATACTAGGATCAATTCTTGGAAATTTTAGTTTAAATCATGGATTAAAACCCAACAATAACATAAACATGAATTTAATTCAACTCAATCATAGAAATTCATAAATACACAATCTTTGTATTTTGAAAAGGGTTCTTGGACTTCATGGGTGAAAGGAGCCCATGAATGAACACCTAACATACCTGAGAGGATTAATCCTTGAAGGTTCTTGGTAAATTCTTGAGGATTGACCTTGATTCTTGAAGCTAGGGTTTTGTCTCTTGAGACAGAATACTTTGATGTTTGGAAAAAAATTGAATAGAGAATGACTTTAAAACGTTTTTAGGGATTAAATCCCATATCTGAGCATATTAAAATCATGGGAAAAGACTAATGTATCCATGGATGAAACTTTTAATTTTCATTAATTTTTTTCAACTTAGGACCCTGGCACGACGCGGCGCTATCACATCGTGTCACTGAAAATTAATAATTGGGAATGTGGCTGGTGATGCGATGCGATGGAATCGCGGAGCAACACTGGATCGGAATTTTACCATTGGTGTAACGCGCCATGATCGCGTTGCCTTACTGGATTTTGACCATTGTGAGCGGGGCTTATGGTGCGATGTGGTGGTATCGCGTTGGCTCACTAAAAATGACTATTACCATTTAGACGGCCTCCGCGATGCCCTGAAGTACCAGGTGGTACACTGTTTCACAAAAATGGCTCTAACTCTTTGCACGGGTATCAAATTTGGGTAAATTTTATATCGTTGGAAAGTTGGCTGAATTTTCTACGCATTGGTAAGCTCTAAATAGAAAAATACTGAGTATTTCAAAAATTTTATTTTAGATAACTCATGTATTGAGAATTAACTTAAGCTATGAAATACGGGGTATTACAAACAACTACAGCTGGGTCACCAATACACTTCTTCAACAAAGAGACATGGAATACCGGGTGCACTGATGCTAAGTCTGCAGGCAACTCAAGCTCATAAGCTACCTTTTCAAAATGACTCATAATTTTACCTCACATCTGCATAAGATTTCTACCGGCTTTGGGATGCCTTAAGCCTCTCCCGAATAAGCTGAACTTTCTCCAAAGCATCAAACACCAAATCAGGCCCTATTAAAGCGGTTTTACCTATCTCAAACTAACTAATCATAGATCTACATCTCCTTTCATATAGAGCCTCGAATGGAGCCATCTGAATACTGAAATAATAGTTGTTTTTATAAGTGAATTCAATCAAAGGTAAGTGGTCATCCCAACTGCCCTTAAAGTCAATGACACATGCTTTCAGTATGTCCTCAAGGGTCTGAATTTTCCTCTCTGCCTGACCATCTGTCTGAGGGTGGAAGGTGGTGCTGAGGTGAACTTGGGTAATAAGACCCTTCTGGAAAGCTTTCCAAAAATAAGAGATAAACTGAGTACTTCTATCAAAGATGATAGATAGCAGAACACCATGCAATCTAACTAACTCTCTAATATAGAGCTTGGCATTTTCCTCGACTAAATAAGAAGTATGGACTGGTAAGAAATGGGTTGATTTGGTCATCCTGTCCACAATGACCCAAATTGAATCATGCTGACGATGAGTACGAGGCAAACCTATCACAAAATCCATGTTCAATTCCTCTCACTTCCAAGTAGGAATACTGAACTCCTGCATAGACCCACTAGGCTTTTGATATTCAATATTAACCTATTGATAAGTGGAGCACTTAGCTATAAACTCTGCAATATCCCCCTTCGTGGCCCCTGGATGAATCAAGTAACGTGCATCATATGCTTCTGTGAGAATTTCCTGTCTTGACTCATCAATACACGACACACACGGTCTAACCTACCAACACAACACACCATCTCCCTCTTAGGAGAAAACCTCTAATTTCTGGTCTCTAACTGACTCCTTCAGCTTCACCAGACTGGGATCTCTATCTTGTTTTTCTTTCACCTTGGCAACCAAAAAGGATTTAGAACTATTTTGCAACCATACGCTGCCCTCAGCTGAATCAACTAAACGAACACCTAATCTGGCAAGCTGATGAACTTCCCTAAATAACCTCTTCTTATCATCCTCAATATGTGCAATACTACCCATAGACAATCTACTTAGGGCATCTGCCACTACATTGGCCTTGTCTGGCTGGTATAAACACTCATATCATAATCTTTCAATAATTCTAACCATCTCCTCTGACGCAGATTCAAATCCTTCTGCGAAAACACATACTACAAGCTTTTGTGATCCGTGAACACATCAACATACACCCTATACAAATAGTGCCTCCAACTTTTCAAGGCAAAAACAACAGTTGCTAACTCAAGATCATGGGTCGAGTAATTCTTTTCATGGGGCTTAAGCTGTTTGAAGGCATAGGTCACAACCTTACCCTTCTATATTAAAACATACCCCAAATCGACTCTGGAAGCATCACAGTACACAAAAAAACCCATCTAAACTATTTGGTAATGTCAAAACTGGGGTTGTGGTGAGTCAAGTGTTCAACTCCTGAAAACTCTCCTCACAAGAATCTGAACACTGAAACTTAACTTTTTTTGAGTCAATATGGACATGGGGGACGCAATAGATGAAAACCCTTCAACAAACCACCAGTAATAGCCATCCAAACCTAAGAAACTTCAGATATCTAATGGAGAGATGGGTCTAGGCTAGTTTTTCACCGCTTCGATCTTTTGAGGATCAACTCTAATGCCATCACCAGAACCTCTTCTTATCATCCTCAACATGTGAAACACTACCCATAGACAATCTACTTAGGGCTTCTGCCATTACATTGGCCTTGCCCGAATGGTACAAAACACTCATATCATAATATTTCAATAATTCTAACCATCTCCTCTGATGCAGATTCAAATCCTTCTGCGAAAATACATACTGCAAGCTTTTGTGATCCATAAACACATCAACATACACCCTATATAAATAGTGCCTCCAATTTTTCAAGGCAAAAACAATAGTTTCTGACTCAAGATCATGGGTCGAGTAATTCTTTTCATGGGGCTTAAGCTGTTTAGAGGCATAGGTCACAACCTTACCCTTCTGTATTAAAACACACCCCAAACTGACTCTGGAAGCATCACAGTAAATAAAAAACCCATCTGAACCATCTGGTAATGTCAAAACTAGGGTTGTGGTGAGTCGAGTGTTCAACTCCTAAAAACTCTTCTCACAAGAATTTGAACACTGAAAATTAACTTTTTAGTCAATCTGGACATGGGGAACA
The DNA here is from genome assembly GCF_002878395.1 of Capsicum annuum. NCBI lineage: Eukaryota > Viridiplantae > Streptophyta > Magnoliopsida > Solanales > Solanaceae > Capsicum > Capsicum annuum. Next base: position 81,341,456 of record NC_061112.1, read on the forward strand.
TAATAAACAAAAACCCTTCAACAAAGCACCAATAATAGCCATCCAAAGCTAAGAAACTTTTGATATCTGATGGAGAGATGGGTCTAGGCCAGTTTCTCACCGCTTTGATCTTTTGAGGACCAACTCTAATGCCATCAGCCGAAATAATATGAACAAGGAAAGCTACTGATCTTAGCTAAAATTTACACTTACTAAATTTAGCAAACAACTAATGGGCTCAAAGAGTCTGCAATACTATTTTGAGGTGGTCTTCATTATCACTTTCATTACGGGAGTAGACAAAAATGTCATCAATGAAGACTATGATGAACATATCCAAGTACTGCTTCAACACTCAGTTCATCAAGTCCATAAAGGTTGTTGGGGCATTACCGAGACCAAAGAACATGACTAGAAACTCGAAGTGACCATACCATGTTTTGAAAGCCGTTTTTGAAATGTCACATTCTCTAACTCAAAGATGATGATAGCCGAATTGGAGGTCTATCCTGGAGAAATAACTGGCACCCTGAAGTTGGTCGAACAAGTCATCGATTCTGAGAAGTGGGTATTTTTTCTTGATTGTGACTTTGTTCAACTGACGATAGTCAATACACATTCTAAGAGAACCGTCTTTCTTATGCATGAATAGGACTGGTGCGCCCCACGGGGAAATACTGGGCCTGATGAATCCCTTATTTAGGAGGTTTTTCAACTGTTCTTTCAACTCTTTGAGTTTGGATGGAGCCATTTTGTATGGAAAAATAGAGATAAGTTGGGTGTCTGGAAGAAGGTCTATCTCAAAGTCAATTTCCCTTTCGAAAGGAATTTTGAGAAGATTTCAGGGAACACATCTAAAATTCCCTCACTATTAACATTGACTCAAGATTGGGAGTCTTAGAATTAGAGTCTTTGACTCAATTAAGATGATAAATATACCCCTTGGCTATTATCTTTCTTTCTCTAAGGTAAGAAATAAGTTGACCCCTAAGCACTGTACTTACTATCCCTCTATTCAAGGACTAGCTCATTTGGAAACTGAAAATGAACTACTCTATTTCTACAACCCACTGAAGCATAGCATGAATGGAGCCAATCCATGCTGAGAATGATATCAAAATTTGTCATCTCTAACTCTACAAGGTCTACTAAAGTAACTTTCTGAGATATTGTAACCGGGAAATTCCTGTATATCAGCTGGGCTACAATAGACTTAACCACTGGGGTAGACACTAAGAAAGGCTCTATTAGGATTTTGGGGTTGACTCTAAAATTAACGGCTATATAAGGGGTTACAAAATAAAAAAATGCTCCAGGATCTAGTAAAGCATAAACATGTAAATGAAAAACTTGTAACGTACCACTAACCACATCAGAAGAACTTTCCTAATCCTGTCAGGACTGAAGTGCATAAAGCCTATTCTGACACTAACCACTAGTAGAACTGGAACGGCACCCTACTGAGTCGGGCGGTCGGCTGGATCCGATGACTGATGAGAATGGCCCTATTGGCGCAAATCCCTTCCTTTTTGAGCAACTACCTGACACTCCCGAATTCGATGGCCTGGATTACTATACCTAAAGAATACATCACTGCCAGCTCTACACTCACCCTGATGTTTTCTACTATATTTTTGGTAAAGAGGATTTGTGAGACCACAGTTTACACTGCCTTGGGACTTAGAGTCTGGTGCCCTATCCCGATTGTTATTTTTGAACTTTGGTATAGGGGCACTAGCTGAAGATGGAGTAGGATCTAAAGATTTCTAATGGAATTAAGGACGGTTTCCACCCTCTGACTTCGACTGAGTGAAATTAAAGCTATCTGTTCTAGCTTTCTTGTTCTCTTTCCCCCTCTCCTTTATTTTCTGCTCCTCAATCTGTTGAGCATGGACCATCAACCTTTCCAAGTCCATCTCTTTGATCAAAATTGTTGTCCTATAATTCTTGACCACACTGTTAGATACACCAAACATAAACTTGCTCATCCTAGACCTGTTATCAGCCACCACATGAGGAGCATTCCTAGCCAGCTAAGTAAATTTAAGGGAATACTCCTTCGCACTCATGTTGCCCAGCCTCAAGTTGACAAATTCTAACACTTTGACTTCTCTCATCTCCAGTAGGAAGAATCTATATAAAAGGATATAGCAAACTTCTCATATTCTATAGGCTCTGTGTCTACGCCTCTATCCTCTTTCTACTACTTAAATCAGATATGGGCTACATTCTGCGGCTGGTAAGTAGCCAATTCAGGCTCTCACTAGAAGTCACCCCCATAATGTTTGTTACTATTTGGATCATGTCGAGAAATTTCTACAGATCTTCCTCAGATTTGGATCCCAAAAATAGAGGAGGATTCAATCGGGGATAGTCCCGAATCTTAGTTGCGGCAGTATTGGACACTAGGTTGGCCAAAACAGCGGTTGGCCAAATATTTTGAGCCGCTAAAAAGTGAGCTAGGGTAGTGAATTCAACTCTGAACTCTGCATGAGAAACATGCTCGTTCAGAGGATCTTCTTGAATGGGCGGAGGTGTTGGCTGGTTTATATTTCTTCTTCCGTTTGTCTTTATGAAGGCATGTTCTGTAAACAAAAGGAAAATTGATTAGATGAAGAGTTTAAGTTGAGCTCATGCTCTTTCACATGACATTAACACTGAAAGAAGGGAAACTTTTCCTAAAACGACTTGTAGCCTCTTGTCCATTAGTGTGGCGCACTTCACACCTATGCACAAGACTCTACTTGATATGGCTTTCAGACGTCCTAGGACACTTTCAAATCTTAGGCTCTGATACCAAGTTTGTAACACCACGAGAGTACACCCTAGGTTCCACACGATGCTTACGGCCTCAAGAGACCACATGCTAACCCATGAGCTGGTATCTGTTGTGAGCACTGGATAAAATTGATAACAAAAGATCATATCCAGAATTTAACTGAAGAATTCCATAAGGTTTTAAATCATAATTCTGATAATGTCTGTAAAACAATACCAATAATACTGATAAAACAACTGACAATGATAACTGAAAATTAAAGACTGACTAACTGTCTGTACTAGTCTGAAAAGCCACTACTGGCTAACTGTAGAGCTGATGGGACAAGCCCCCAACTAACTCCGAATGAATGAAAAAATACTGAAACTGATGAAATAAACTAAGATAAATAAACCATGTTCTCAAAGTAGGAGGACTCACCACTGCTACAGCTGATAACCTAGTATGTCTATGAGCGATCAGGGAACTGAGCGTCCGAACCTATGATATTAAACATCATAGCACAAGAAACGAGTATGCGATCAGTACTTTAAATATATTGGTGATCAATACTTTAAATGTACTGGTATGCTATATGAGATTAGGCTTATATGCATGGTTTCATGTGCAAGAGTAATAACTAACCGAATGAATAGCATGAGGTACTGAATAGAATACTGAATAGAATGCATGAAATCTGTAAAGACTGAGACTGCATGACCAAGCATAAAATATATTCTGAATATAATCTGTAAACTAAGATATTGAATACTGTCAAATGCATGACTTATATCTATATGCTATGGTCAAGATAAACCAAAACTGTATTACTCAACTGAGTACTGGACTGAGACTGTGGGGATATTATCTAACCGACATGCCCCAATGAGCAAGTTAGGGTCCAACTTGTGTCCCCAGTTGGAAAGGTGTCAGTACCGTGCAATGGGTACTAATACTAGAAGTGTGGATCCAGTAATGTGTTGTCCCGAAGGACTAAGGGTGTCAAGCCTAAATTGACGGGAGACCCCTAAAGGTAGTCAAGCCTGAACTGACGGGTGACTCCTCATATCCTATGATGCCTACGTAGTTCTGCAATACAGGGACTGCTACTAATCACTCTTCCTGACTGACGGGGAAGATGTCATCCCTGTATACACTCGGTGCTAAATCCTACTCCCAACTGATAGACACTACACTCTGAACTGACTATGTTTAACTGTTTATAGTAACTGACTGAAATGATAGGACTTATAACTAATCTGTGACCATTCTTTAGAAACTGAAAAACTAAGTAAATAGCTAAAAATTCGGGTATTCAAACCCCTAGGACGATAGCAATGATAGCAATATCATACCAAAACTTTAAGGACATAATGTGAAAGCATTTATTCAAAACTCATTCTTGTAGGCATTTCATCAAATACTTGACATTCGCAGTTTAAGCAAAGCATGGGAATAGTTTAAAGCTTGTAGTAATAGCATAATTTTAATATCAACATCATTAATTATGATTTAATCAGCGAACAACACCATTCAAACGTATGGGGTTTAATAACAACAACAATTTCATGTAAACATGGTATAGAATTAAAATTCATGGGGATTCTTGGTTAAAAATCATAATAACTTGTAATAATCATAACTTCAAATTTAAAATTAGATTCTTGGATTCCATGGGTGGAAAAGGCTCATGGATGAACATCTAACATATCTTGGCTGAGGAATTTGTAAAGGTTCTTGATGGTGTTCTTGTAACTTAAGCTTGAATCTTGAAGGGCAAGGGTTTGTTCTTGAGAGATAATAATTTCTTGAAGAGAAATTGTGAGTAATGGGGCACATAATGCCCCTTTAGGATTTTAATTTCGTGTTTTCGATGCATTTGGGGCCATGGAAAAGACCAAACTATCCTTGGAAATTTAAAACATGGAACTGGATATCCCAATTTTACACTCCGGCGTGACGCGGTGCTTTCATGTTGTGCCACTGGAAAAAGGACGATCTTGATTTTGCACTTTAGCGCGACACGGGGCCTGTTCCATCGTGATTTATGAAGCGATACAGGCCAATCGCGATGGCATACTAGGAAAAGGACGAACGTGATTTTGGGAATCACCGCGATGCGGCATAATCGCGGTGAGCTACTGCCTCACACTAAAAATGCCATTTCTCACCCCGGGTATTGGATTTACGCAAAATTAGTATCATTGGAAAGCTGACTCAATTATCTACAATTTTGTGGGTCTTAAGATGGAAAATTCTTAGTAGAGTGAAAGTTATGCTCGTTTGAAGTTGACTATAGCAACATCCTTCTCTAGAACTTAATCGGTAAGGGATATTTTGATTCGTCTAATAGCTAAGAGTTATGTGAGGCCATAATACATATCAAACTCGCTCATAAAACTTTCAGGGAACTATAATTTATTTCTCATGATCTTGAAGCATGGCTCTAATATTGGTTTGGATTCTTGGGGCATTACAAAATCTAACTCATAAGCCGCCTCACCAATTGCGCAGAGAATCTCAAAAGGGCCAAATCATGGACTGAGTTTACCCTTCCTCCAAAATCTCATCACACCCTTCATGGATGATACACAGAGGAATACACGGTCACTAACTCCAAATCTCAAGGCACGAAGCCAACAATCTGCATAGGCCTTCTGCCAACTCTGAGTTACTCTCAACCTATCTTGAATCACCCTGGCTCTTTCCAACAAGTCTTGAAGTAAATCCTTACTATGAAGCCTTACCTCGGAAGTCTTAAACTGACCAACCAGAGAGCGACATATCCTACCATACCAATACTCATAAGGCGCCATCTCAATACTTGAATGATAATTGTTATACGCGAACTCTGTTAATGCTAAGTGCTGATTCCACTGCCCTCCAAAATCCATGACACAAGCTCGAAACTTATCCTTGAGCATCTGAATAGTCCGCTTGGACAGACCATCGATCTTCGGATGAAAGGTTGTACAAAAATTCACTCGAGTACCTAACTCCTCCTGAAATGATCTTTAAAACATTAAAGTAAACATAGAACCACGATCTAAAATGATATAAATAGGCACCTCATGCAAATGAACTATCTCCCAAACATTAATATGGGCTAGTCTGCCAGTATTGAAGGTCATCTAAATAGGAATAAAATGTGCTGACTTGGTGAAATAATCCACAATAACTGAAATGCCATCAGAACCATGAGAGGTGTGAGGCAAGCCACTGATGAAGTCCATAGTAATTCGTTCCCATTTCCACTTGGGATGAGCAATCTAACTACTAGAATGCTGAGGCTTGGCCTTTACCTTCTGGCAACATAGGCAATAAGATACAACATCTGCCACATCTCTCTTTATGCCTTCCCACCAATAATATTGTCTCAAATCTCTATACATCTTAGTTGTACTGGGATGATTGTAATATCTAGAGCTATGAGCCTCATGTAAAATAAACTAAATCATATCGCCAACCTGAGGAACACAAATACGACACTGGAGTCTCAAAACACCCTCAGAATTAATGGTATACCTTTCGAAATCACCTCTTAACACTTGATCACGAAGGAGGTATGGCTTGCGATCCTCATACTGACGATCACGAACCTGCTCAAATAGAGAGGACCTCGCCTTCACACAAGCCAAAATCTTCTTATGATCTAAAATATCAAGACAAATCATCAAATTGGCAAAGGACTGAATGTCCCGTGCCATAGGCCTTTGAGAAACTGATATGCAGGCCAAGCTACTCATACTTACTACCTTGCGATTCAAGGCATTAGCTGTCACATTCACCTTACCTGAATGATACTAAATGTAAATATCATAGTCTTTAAGCAACTACATCCATCTACATTGTTGAGCATTAAGCTCTCGATGGGTCATAAGATGCTGAAAACTGCAATGATCGGTGAAAATCTCATAATGCACACCATACAAGTAATGCATCTAAATCTTAAGCATGAAAACTACCGCCGCCAACTCCATTTCATGAGTGGGGTAGTTGCTCTCATGCATCTTAAGTTGCCTAGAAGCATAGGCAATGACACGACCCTGCTGCACCAGAACATAACCAAGACCAACACCAGAGGCATCACAATACATGATGAATCCCTTACCCTCAACAGGAATAGCTAACACCGGAGATAAAGTAAGGAAATACTTAAGATTTCTAAAGCTCGACTCACACTCCTCAGACCATGAAAAAGGAACCTCCTTTCGATTCAATCTGATCATAGAGGCGGAAATAGTCGCAAAGCCCTCAACAATGTGTCTGTAATAACTGGACAAACCAATAAAACTATAGACCTCTGTCGGAGATGTAGGTCTAGACCAATCATGAATCGCCTCAATCTTAGAAGGGTCTACCATAATATCAGCCTTAGACACCACTTGCCCAAGGAATGTCACTGACTCAACCCAAAACTCACACTTAGAGAACTAGGCAAAAAGCATATGATCTTTCAAAGTCTGGAGCATGGCTCTCAAATGTTGTGCATGATCCTCACTACTCTTTGAATAAACAAGAATGTCATTAATGAACACAATAACGAGGGAGTCTAGATAGTGTCTGAACACGCGGTTCATTAGATCCATAAATACGGCTGGGGCATTAGTCAACCCAAAAGACATCACTAAAAATTCATAATGACCATAACGGGTCTTGAAAGCTTTCTTTGGGATATTCTCAGCCTGAATCCTCAACTGATAGTAACCAGATCTCAAATCAATCTTAGAAAACATTGTTGCACCCAAGCTGGTCAAATAAACCATTAATGTGAGGCATAGGATACCGATTCTTCACCATCACGTTATTAAGCTACCTATAATTGATACACATAAGCATGAAGCCATCTTTCTTCTTCACAAACAATATAGGAGCTCCCCATGGGAACACACTCGGTCTAATAAAACCTTACCAAGAAGACCTTGAAGTTGAGAGTTCAGAGTTCAGCTCCTTAAGCTCGGCAGGTGCCATACGGTAAGGTGCCATACAAATAGGTCGAGTGCCAGAATAGAGGTCAATAGTGAACTTAATCTCACGATCAGGGAGAATACCAAGCATTTCAGTAGGGAACACATTAGAAAACTCACAAACAACAAGAATAGAATCAAGCAATGGACTCTCTACACGAGTATCACAAATATAAGCGAGATAAGACTCACAGCCCCTGGAGATAAGTCTCCTAGCATGGACATAATAAATAATTCCCATCGACTTGCGGCTAACTGCTTCCTTCTACATGACTGGGGTACGCAGAATATGGCTAAGGTAATGGTCTTAGCAAGACAATCCATGACACATGATAGTAGGATAACCAGTCCATGCCCAAAATCACATCAAAATCTAGCATATCCAGAATAATAAGATCGGCACAAGTATCAATATCACTAACTATCACAATACATAATCTAAATACCTGATCTATTACTAAAAAATCACCCACGAGAGTAGATACATGTAATGGCACAGGTAATAAATCTTTAGTCAACTCTAAACATGATGCATAATGAGCAGATATAAAAGCATAAGTGTATTCGAGATCAAATAAAGCAAGAGCCAGCTTGTGGCACACCAAAATCATACTTGTAACCACAACATCCAAAGTCTCAGCCTCGGGTCTAGTAGGTACTGCATATAACTAACCACGCCTACCACCTAATTGGGCACCTAACTGACCTCCTGTCCTATCTACCTGAGTACCACCTCAAGCACCCTGATAACCACCCATGCAACCGTGAGAACCACCTCTACCCAAGGGATAAACTGCTATAATAGGGGTAGTAACCTGGGCTAAAACAACCATCGCCCCATGACTAGGGAAATCCCGCGAATAATAACCAGGGAGTCCACAAGTAAAATAGAAAATATGAGCAAAATCAGATTAACAAATACGCCAGACCAAGAGTAACCACCACTCTAACATGACCCACAGAGGAACCTCTCAAAGACTGATCACCGCCCTTACCAGGGCGACCACTAACACCAGATTGACCTCTATTAATGGTCTGAAGAGCTACCTAAACTGGCCGACTAGGCTAACTTTAGGGATGAATAAATAGAAGTGGAGAATACCCAATATTAAACCACCACCTCTAAAGCAGGAACTACTACGACTCCCACCAAATCTGCCCTAGAACCTAGGCCTCTTATCACAGCCCCCACGACACTCTCTGTGCATCTATTCCATTACTCTAGAATGATCTGAAACCTCAGCAAAAGTCCTACCTTCAATAAATAGACTCTGAGTAGCCATCCGAATAAGGAGTCTCAACCCTCTGATAAAATAGCGAACTCTATTATACTTAGTGTCCAAAATAAAAGTTGCATACCTGACCAACTCATGAAAATGCGCCTCATACTCGACGACTATTATAGAGCCCTGATCCAATATGGAGAACTAATTCCTCAGTCAATCTCTAAGGCTACACAACATATACTTCCCCAAGAATATCTCAAAGAATTGCGTCCATGATAAAGGAAAAGATCCAACTGGTCTAGAATCCATGAAAACTCTCGACCAATGACAAGCAAACAAATCCAACTGAAATATGGTGTAATCCATACCACGAGTCTCAAAAAGGTCTAAACCACAAAGCCTATCCTCACAAGCAGTAAGAAACTCAAATGTATCCTCTTCAGGAGCACCATAAAACCAAGGCGGAGCCAACCTAAAATATCTACCCAACATCTTCTACTCCTTAACAAACATTGCAGGTTGGATCACAACTGATTATGCATTTACAGACTGAACCACTGCCAGCGCAGAAAGAATCTCAACTCTGGGAGCTGCAGTTACAGGTTGTGCCTCTTTTCCAGTAGTTTGTGCACCATCTGATGGTTCACTACCAACCATACTCGGCATATGAATCAAGGCATCTCTAAGCAATGAAGAAGGAATAAAACATGGTGGATCCTGAAATGGTCCCAGGCCCACCGCTAGCTATGGCAGAGGAATCTCTGGCTTAAGGACAGGGATAGGGTCACGAACTATCCTATACCCTAGGAGATATCTAAATTTTTTTATTTTATCTACTATGATACACCACCAAAAAAAGTAGTACTCTTACCAAAATTTATATTAAGTCCAGAAGCCTGTGAGAAATATTGAAAACATTGATAAAAGAGTTGGATAAAGATGGTATTATCCCTAAAAAAAACATGATCAAATCATCTACAAACCCCTGCTGCACTATCCCAACTTCTCACATCCAGGGTGATAATGAAAGTTAAGTTGTTATAATCAAGGTCTTTTAAGCACCTTGTTAAGTAATCCATAGAAAGTAAAAATAAGTAAGGGGATAAAGGACCTCCTTGACTTAAAACCATTCTTAGGATCAAAAAGTCTAGTGGGCTCTCTATTAACTAGTATTGCATAAGACACTAGCACAACCCATGATCCACTTCACAAATAATTCTGAAAATGTTATGCTTCTTAAAATCTGCTCTACAAAACACCAGTCAAAAGAGTCATATGATTTTTGCATATCCAATTTCAATATACGTCTAAGTGATACCCCTTTCTGTTATAGCTTTTCACCAGCTGATGACTAATAATGACAATTTTAGTGATGTTTCTACCTGGCACGAAGGTTGACTAACACATATCCACCAAATTATCCATTACCCCTTGAAGTCTCTTAGTCAAGATCTTGGAAATTATTTTATATAGGACTGAGAAATAATAGACCATGCTTTCTTAAAAAAATATTCATCCAATCTGTCATGACCTAATTTACAGGTCATGATGGCACCTATCAATTCCTGACAGTAGGTAAGCCAATACCATAACCCAAAGCTAACAGAATGGGTTGATTAGGTAAGAATTTCCTAACTAGGCCAAAATCAATGAACACAAGATAGACATGAACAGTGTTTTACTGTAAAAAGATAATCAACTACGGATACCACTAGTACAAGAGCACCTAAATATGATAGTAAAATAAATACAACCCAAGAATCATAAATAGTTAATACATGTGTCTTGAATATAAAATACTGAATCAAAGATAGAAGGAAATTGGTGACTCAAAACTCCAAGAGCTCACCCTATCTGCGGAATATCAACACTACACGAACTCAAATTAATGGCGGTAGCTAGTACTCAGTTTTGCATAAAAAAGGTACAAAAGTATAGTTTGAGTACCAAAACAAAGGGTACTCAGTAGGCATCATCGGCTGATTGAGTTAAATCATGATATAAAGATGATATAATGCAAGATAATCGTATCTAACTCAAGGTACATAATTAAACCTGAATCATGTCTATCATCACTGTATATAATATAAGTAATCAACCAAAATAATGATATACTATAACGCATCATCACATGTCAATACCATTATGCATAATAAATAAATGATATGGAATCATAAAACCATACGAACACATTCACAAGCAACACAAGTACAAAGTTGGAGCCCACACACCAACTAGTGCATAAAGTAAAGGAACCCATCACGACGTCCCATACCACTGGAAAGTACATCCAAGGAAATAAAAATCATTTATACATAACCAACGACATATCCAAATCTCAATATTTTTCAACCATATTCCGCATGTATCAACAATCGAACATTTTCTCATCTTTCACTAGGAAACAACCTTGACCATGGGTCCTTATTCCATATTTTATCATCATTAGAGAGGTATCATCCACAATTTCTAACTACCATGTTTTAACTAGACAAGGTTCATTAACTAGTACATTAGATTTCTAGCCATCAAATAATATATTTACTTAATAGACAACTAGCCACCACTTAACTTTTTCCAATAGTTAATACTCCTTAAGTAATCCATTACTTAATGCTAACATTACAAACTAGGTGAATCCTCAATTTTACACAAGATCTCACATACTAATTAGTCTCGATTTATCACTAAGCAACAACCATTATAATTTCCCCTAATTATCAATACTCATGACTATCCCACTTTATAAGTAGTTAACTCTAGTTATCTCAAGTCGGCACCCTAAGATCAATAGCATAGCCTCATTTCACATACAAATGTATACATATAAAAGCATTTGCATAAACATAATTTTCATACATAAGGCTAGCCGAACTCGAACCGGTAGAATGCTCATAGGCACATTAATACTTTCTAGACATCATTATATTATCAGCATATCCTCCATCTTTGTCGAGTATCATCATCATATCAATATATCCTTTAGCCTTGCGGGGCATTAATATCATCAACACCCATTTCAAACTCAAACCAAGTATTATCATATCATAAGGACAAAAGTAAATGGCAAGCCTCATGAGGGCTAAAGTAAATGACAAGCCCCACAAGGGCTAAGTAAAGTTCAAGCCCGACGAGGGCTAAAGTAAAGAGAAGTAAGAAAGAACATATCTTCATATCTCCTTATTCGTCGCCAAGGACAATTTATCAATAGATGTATGAATCTATATAGCGTGAATATTATGATGCATTACCCGATTCCACATGGTTAGTATCATATCTTCACATGCAATCAATAAACATACCTTTTAGAGTCTACAACATTTGACTCAAAATCTTAGCAACAAGAATGTTTTCCTAGCATAATCAATAGTTTAGCTACTAGGCAAAAGCATAACATAAATATTATCATGGCCCAAAGCCTGAAATAATAGTCTAGTCAATGGCTTAAATGGTAGTAGTCATTGGCTTGATTTATAAAGAAATCCATAGCTACTCATAGCATTAGACATAATTTACTCAACAACCAAATTTATTAATTCTGATATAATCAGCATAATTGATTTACCGAAGCTAGCCATCATTCCCCCAAGTGCATTCTCTAAGCATTTAACAAGTATCTAAGGCCTCCAAGGACACTATATCGATCAAAACTTAAGATAGGTCAAGAACCCAGAACTAATCCACCAAAGTATACACTAAGCCCATCTTCTATCCGGGACTAAGCTAAGGTATCTAAGTCAATCTAAGATGAATAAAAAGATACAATAGTTTTAAGGTAAAAGTCCATCTTAAGCATTACTCCGAACTTCTTCCTAGAAACTAAGCCATTTCCACAAGTGTAGGTAACTAGGGCTAACTTACCCCTAACATGAGTAACAAGGTCACTCTCATCTAACTAAATCAACTAAAGCATTCTTATTCCAGCCATGAGACATAAATTCCAAATAATAAAGATTCTAACCTACAAGTCAAGTATTCTAAAATATGAGTTTGAATGGCCTAAATAGTTCAACTAATCTCAAGTGTTACCATTTAATCAATCCAACACCTAGAACCCCTCCCAATCTAATAAAATCTCACAACTATACTATAACACAGCCCAATCTAATAAGAAGTAAGCCTAACCTACCTCAAATTCAAAGAAAGCCCACGAACCGCTAAACCTTTGATTTTCCTTTTCAAGAAACTTCTTCAAGGTGACAAGTTATCAAAAACACAATCTACACATCATTACTATAATTTTGATACTCATATTACACCATTGTGTTTTGGGTTCAAAAAATGACACCAAAACCCCCCGCAGTAGATCCCACATACGGAAAGTAAGTTTTGAATATCAACTCAACGTTCAACTATCATTAGGGAATCATAACCCTCAAGAATCAAGCGAAAATCAACTTATTTGGGTTAAATCATGCCCTCATGCTAATTGGGGTTTTAATAAGAAATTAGAGCATAAAATAGAAGGATTCTTTCTTTTCTGTGTTGAACAAACACATTTTATTATCTTTCAATCCACAACGTACATCATACTCAAATACAAACAAGCACCTCCCTAGCATAAGCTACTCCCAACCACATAGCTATGATTGTAATCGTCCCTGTTTATGTATATAATTTACCTATCCATTGTCTATCTTTTCTACTAATTTGTCTCTGTATAAAGGTAAAATTCCTATACTTACATTCCTTCTGTATGTGTTTGAACATCACCTGAGGCCTTGGTATTGCTTTGTTCCATAGAGATTCATTTCTTGCATGCCATATGTGGTAAATTAGTGCAGCTATTATTGCCCAGATCATACCACGACTTCTCCTTCCAACTGCATATCGTGTCATTCTTTTCCAAATCCCCTGTATTACTTTATTTTGTAGTTTAATCTTCATCCACTCCAATGTCCCATTCAAGCATTTCTAATCGTAAGTGCATTCAAAGAACAAGTGCTCTACGGTTTCTGAAGCATCATCACATAAGGGACAATTAACTTCTTGGCATAGCTTCCATTTTGCTAGCTTGGTCCTTGTTTGCACTCTATCATACATTACCATCCAACTTATAAAGTCATGCTTGGGAATATTAGTTATATTCTACACTCTCCTCTACTATGGCTACTCCTGTTGGCTTGTCATCCTCTAATGATATCCTTTTTTTAAATTGTAATTTCCCCCTGGATTTAACCAATTATTTTGCAGATATCCTGGCAAAAACATATCTCTCGTAGCACATATTTTCTTCCATGTCCAGCAGCGGTCAACTGGAAGTTGATAATTCTTCCAATTCCCCCATTTTAAGTACACATGGTCAACCCATTTTACCTATAAGTTGTCAGTTTTACTAGCTATATTCCACACATACTTAACAATAGACGTTTGATTCCATATTATACAATCGGGCATCCCCAGTCCTCCTTCCTTCTTTAATCTGCAAACCATATCCTATGTTATTAAAGGAGTTTTACTAGTGTGTACCTGTCCAGTCCATAAAAAATTCCTGCATGTTGATATGATGTTCTTCAAAACTAGTTTTGGTAGAATGAATATAGTAGACCAGTAAGTCTGAATGTGCATCAACACTGAGTTAACTAATTGTGCTCGTCCAGTATATAATAAGTACCCGCTCCCCCAGGTTTTGATTCTGCAACTGAGTTTATTAATTAGTACATGACAGTCCGTGAAATTGAGCTTCTTGGGGGATATAGGCACCCCTGAATACCTGAAAGGTATTTTCTCCACCCTGTATTTGGTCATTCCATACACTGATTCTAATTCTTGAGGGTCCATATTGGCAGCATATATGTTAGACTTGTTGGAATTTCCTGTCAATCCAGACACTTCCAAAAAATTGCATAGTCCTCTCAATAATAACACTATTAGTCTGATTATACCTTTGCAAAATATCAGCATATAATCTGTAAAGCATAGGTGGTTCAATTGCATCCCTTTACATTTATTATGATATTCAAATCCTTTTGTGTAGCTACCCACTACATCATCCTCAAAAAGTATTCTATGCATATAGAAAATAACAAGTGTGATAGGGGATCACCTTGTCACAAACCCCATTTCCCTTGTATCTGACCATATACACCACCGTTCAATGTTATTGTGTACTTAGTAGTAGTAATGTATTCCATAACCAACTTGATAAATTTGTAGGAAAATCCTAGCCAATACAATATTTCTTCCACAAATCCCCATTCTATTGAATCATATGCCTTCCGGAGATCAATTTTTATCAGACAACTCTTTGTAGTGGATTTTCGGTTATATAGCCTCACCAGGTCCTGGCAGATCAATATATTATGCACTATCGATCTGCCAGATACGAAGGCAATTTGTGTGCTAGATACTATCTCTGGAAGTATGCTCTTCATTCTAATGCATAACATTTTGGAGTTTATTTTGTAGATCGTATTGCAACACGAAATTGGTCAATAATCTTCCACCGAGTTAGCATGTGCTATTTTTAGTATAAGAGTAATCATAGTGCCATTTACTCCCCTTAGCATTTGTCCTGCCTTGAAAAATTCTAGCACCCCAGCAGGAACATCATCTCCTATCACATTCCAACTATCCTTAAAGAATTTACTCCCATATCCATCGGGACCTGGAACTTTGTCTCCATCAATAGTCCATAATGCTGCTTTCACTTCTGCTGCTGTAAACTGCTTCTCCAAGTGCTCCCTTTGTATTTGTTTCACAATTGGGCCTCATTTTACGATATTACCACATACATGTTGTCTCTCCATCCTTTTAATACCAAGTAACTCATTGTAAGAATTTTATAAACGCTTTGCTTATTTCCTCGTCATCCCTTCTTGGAATTTCGCAGATGTCTTTCACTGCAAACACCCTACTCTGATTCCTCTTGGCTTTGATGACACTATGAAAATACTTTGTGTTCATATCACCTTCTTTAAGCCATCCCATTTTACATTTTTGTTGTAGATACTGAGTTTGTGCATTCTTCAATTGCTCATATTTTTTAGCCAGGACTCTGTCCTCCTCATACATCTGAACAGTAGGGCTATGTTGTAGCATTTTTGACAGTTTATCAGCTTTATTTTGGCTTCTTTAGCACTTTTTCTCAATCTCACTAAATCTATCTTTGTTGAGTTATTGAAGCACTCTTTTGAGTCTATTCAACTTCCCAACCACCTGGCACATTTTTCTTCCCGGTAATGGCTTACACCAGCTTGCTAAAACCGTTTGCATAAACTCAGGCACCAAACTCCACATGTTGAAATAATGAAACATTGGCCTCATTACTTTTTGTCCCTGTTCCCAGTGCATGATCACTGGGCAATGATCATATAAGCCTTCATGTAGAAACTCAGCTGCAGAAGCCAGTAACTCGCTTATCCAATCTTGATTGACTAGTACTCTATTAATCTTACTATACACTCTCTTACCCCTTGCTATTTATTATTCCAGGTATAGAATGACCCTGAGAACCTTAGGTCCTGCAGACCATATTTTCCTACGCATTCCCTGAATTCCCTCACTCCAGCCATGGTTACAAGACTTCCCAACCTCTTCTCTTTATTCAGCACATAATTAAAATCACCTAGCTCTATCCATGGCCCTTTAATATGGCCATGGATAGCTGCCAGGTCTTTCACAGCTTCCTTTTTATACCATGGTCAATGAAACCATATACCATCGTGAGAGTAAACTCCACCCCTATTATTTTATTTTTCACTATACTATGAATTAACTATTCAGTAACCTGCATTATTTGTACTTCAAACATTTATGGTTTCCACAACATCCAAATCCTTCCCTCACTATGAGAGTTCAAATTTGTAGTAAATGACCATCCTTCACAAAGAATAAGAGTTGTTTTATTCGCCTTAGCCCTCTTAATCTTTGTTTCCAGAAAACCAAATAAGTTGACCTTAGATTTATGCAGAAACCACTGCGTTTCTCTTTTTTTTTTCAGCTCTATTTAGTCCTCTGGTGTTCCAGCATCCAAGACTATCCATTAGGAATGGATGGATTTCCTCCATCTTTTTTTGGGGCATTTTTAGTCCCTTTCTCCACTCCTTAAACTATATTGTCCGTCTGGTTTGATTTACTCCCTATTTCCATCTCCCCAGCTAGCACAGTATATGAGTTAGAAGTAGGCGTTGCCCTTTCCTGCTCCTTTGGCTTCCCTCTACCATTTACTGTCTGTTGTTGCTTAATCTCCTTTATCTCCACCTCTTTATCATCTGGTTGTTGATTCTTGTTCTCCTTCAATTCTTCATGCTTCTTACCACTTTCCCCTTTAAGCATTCTTCTACACTGAGAGATGCCATGACCAAGATTCTTACATTTTGAACACATAATTGACTTTCATTCGTACTCCACCAGTTGTTCCACTATTCTCCTCTGTTCGTTCTTAAACATAATTCCTATAGGGTAAATCTTATCCAGTGGTAATTCCACTAGGATTCGAGCATACGTCATGCGTTCCTTATTCTTTGTTGCTCTATCTGCCTTCAATGGCTTCCCGACTAGCCCAGCTATTTTTGTCAAAGTTCCTTTTCCCCAATACTTAATATTCAGCCCAGGTAACCTTATCCATGCTAGAACCTTTGTTACTTTTTCCTTTGTCACTTCTGCATCCAGGGTCTATCCTTAACCACAATTGGTTTGAGATCATACATTAGGACCCCTTCCTCAATAACCTTGATCTTCTCCTCTTTTGATCCAAATCTCACAAGAAAAACCCTCGATTAACTTGTGCCACTCTCTCTACTCCTTTTTCCTTGCATACACGATTGAAGTACCCGTCCATTACTAATTATGGAGGATTAGAACTCATCACATAGCATATTACCGCTGACTCCCAAAAATTCTCCTCCTCTTGAATGTCTTCCATCGTTATTTTAACCGTATTACTCGGTTCCTCATGATTATTCAATTCAAATACCTCTATATTTCGCCTTGCACTTACAACTTCACTCTATTTGTTCTCACCAGGTTTCAGTGCTCGTGAGTCATTATGGTGTATGACTGGGTCATCCTCGACTATATCTTCCTAGCTCGCTTTGCCTGAGCTCTTTCATTTCGAAGTCATCGTAGCTCCCAAATTTGAGGTTGTGGCCATAGGTGTACTGTGTGGTAACTGGAACGACACTATCCGTTGCAATTCATTCACACTCTTCATTTTTTTGCATCTCCCGATTGTGATACTGCCTTTGTAGTATTGTTGGTGGACCGATTTATTGTTTGACTCTGTGAATTCATCCCTCCGAACTTTGATTTCTTCGCCATTTTCAATTTTCACTGACAGAAACCGCCATCACTGGAAGGATTCTTATCTCAAATCCATTGTTAATCACGAAAATATATGTTATCAAGATTCTAACTTACCCCCAAGAATCAATTTGAAGTTAACAAGTCATTATAGGGCTTCTAGGGTTCAAAGGGAAGTGGAAAATAGCCAAAATTCGACGAAGGGGGGCCTTTTATAGTACTGCGATCGCGCTTAAATGGGGTCCGCAAGGTCAAAACTTGTTTTTGACCTCTCGAATTCATTCGGACTCCATTTTTTGCAAACGAACTATGTAAACCCATAAAATTCGAAGTTTTGGATGCATTAGTGAAGTAAGATTTTCCATTCAAGGTCGTTTAAACCAATTGTGAGCCCCACATCCATGTTTATCGATTTTTTTCACTTTTCGACCAATTGGTTGGTCGAAATGACCCCGGGTGTATTGGGACTTGAACCAATGGTATTTCTAGACTAAAACCAATATTTCATAGCTACTGGTGGAGTCAAAATTTGCATCTGAGGTTGTTTAACTAAAGTTTTCACTCGACGGTTATTCGGAATCATCGAAGGCTTATAAACGGGAAATTGGTCCTAAAACCAAACGAACTGCATGGTAACCAAACTATCTGTTCCAGTAAGTCATAAATGACATAGAGCATCTATGAAAACACCCTAACGGAAAAAATAAGTGGATAGTATGGAAAATAACCTGAAGGATTATTGCACAAACCATCAGCTTTGATGATTTAAAGTTATCAATATCATACGGTGCTTGTGATACCTCTTTTCTGGTGTAGGCTTAAGTAGGTTCCTTTATTGTTCCAGCTTTAATATAGGTCCCTCTTTCATGATATTAGGATTGGGAGTTGCTCTGCTCCTTCCACTGCATCTTAGTAATCCTTGGTAGAATACACCTCCTTAATTTTATCAGGATTATAAATCACTAAAGTTTGGTCACTTCTCAAACGAGCTATGTGATTCACTCTGTTCATTCTTGCCAAGAAGTAAGCAATATTACCATCCTCTTCTATAACTATTTAACTATCAAGTTCTGTCTAAAAATGCTATCTTACTCCATTTACTTATGTGGTCTTCTAGCTCTTTCTCCTCATTAATCAGACCATTATTTAATAGCTGACTACCCATTTGACCCTGTACTTTCTGTAATCTCTCTCCAGTAGAATTTAGTCTCCCTAAAACCCCTTGAAACTGGTTGGTGTTGAGCTTTGAAGTGCCAACTTTACCCGCTTCAGCTTGTACCACACTTTCACCATGGAAGTAGTTGTATACAATGACCATTTATCTGCTACTTTGATAAGAAATTGCTCATGTTCAGCTAGGCAGTTTAAAAATTTAAATGGTATGGATCTATATGTTTTTCCCCTTTGTACTGCAATCTTGAGTGGAGCATGGTCTGAGAACCTAGGCTACAACACCTGTACTTGAATAGTAGGATACAACCGCATCTAATTAACATTAGCAATTGCATTGTCAATCCTACTATAAGTATGATTATTTGTCCAGGTATACTTCCTTCTACTAGACTGGACCTCTGTCATACTTGTGTCCTCCATGAACTTCTTAAAGTCTTTAGTCTTCATATCTAACACTGTTGACCCTATTACCCTATCTTCAATAGATAATATAGCATTTAAGTTTCCCATAGCAATGCAGGGACCCTGTATTGTAGACTTAATATTTCTTAACTGCTCCCACAAAGAAAACCTATCTGAGACTATATGGAGTTACAGATAGCTGAAAATGAAATGTGATATTTGTTGCATGAATCCTGATGCTCCCATGGAATACGTGAGGCCCCATATCAAGGACATTGAATCTTAGCACCTTAGTATCCCACACCACCCATATTATACCCTTTGAGCTAGTTGTCCCATTCGAAATACAACTCCACACTAGTGTTATATTTGGTAACATCCGCAACTCTTGTTGGTGTTTAACTCTGTCTTCAAGTATCTTCAACTTCCTTATAGCCACTTTTAACTCTTTCACTTTGTGAGCTTTATTGATACCCTTTATGTTTCAAGTAATCATATCCATACAATTATATCAGGTGCTTTGGGTATCTCCTTCACACCACTAGTACTATAGACTTCTTGAACCATTGTTCTAGCTTCTTGAGTACTTGCATTTATCAGTGGTTGGGAGCTATTTTTTGTACTTAGTAACTCCACATCCCCTCCTACTTGCTTTGCTTTCCCAGAGGATCGGTTAGCCACCACAAGCCAACCCTTTTCAGGTTGCTCATTAGGATTTTTAGGGCTTTTCTTCTCAGGCATAGTCTACATTTGTCCTGTCCCATTATGTCTCTGCTATATCTATTATAGAGACTTCATTTTCCTCCTCTTTCTACCTGTTTTATCCATTTTCCCCTACTTGGGATTTTTGATATCTTATGCGTCCTTTATCACTTGTTCAATTTTCAACTGCTCATCTTTCTGACAATCATGGCCTATTATCAAGCTAGTCTCACAGTAAACTGGTTCCCATTCATAAGACACCTAATGCTCAAAGATCTCACCACTAGGGTCCTGGATCTGTATAGTCTTTGGTAACAACCTAGTGATATTTATCTCCACAAGTAACCTAGCATATGGTTTGTGCACCTTAATCGTAGTATAATTATCTGCAAATAAAAAAGTGCCCAGTGTACTGCCAATACTACTCAGGGACTTCTTCCCCCAACAACTCAAAGGCAAGTTTGGTAAGGTCACCCATAAAGGAATAATGCTCAATACTTCATAGAATTTGAAGACATTTGACCAAGCCCCAACAATTACGTGCATGTTATTGATCGTATACATCCATGAGCAAATTACCTCTTATTGCTTTTCACTAGAACTAAAGCGAATCACAAAGTAGTCATCATTGTGATAGAATATTTGCACACATTAACATACACTGAACAAAATATATATCGAACATACTCGAAAAATAAAAAAATCAGATAAAGAAAGAGAATGAGAAATCAAGAGACAGGGAAAATAAGGAGAAGCAAAGAGTTTGAGATTTTTCGGCGAGGTTTCACCGGAAACGTCATCAAATTCACCGGATCCGGCCCCGTCACGAAGACCCGTCGGAATTTCTTCTCTTTGGCGACTAAGCAATCCATCCATCACTGGAAACGGCGAATTGCTCGCCGGAATCCATTGGGACGTCGCTCCCTTCTCCTTTTTTTCCACTTCTATCACGCCATAGCCATCCAGATCTGGTCGGTTTCGACTGCTCAGCGCTTCGCCGGTAAGCCGTCAACCGCCATGAACCAACCAGCAGCCCCATCACCGCCGTCCCTCCTCCCTCTGTCTAACCAGCGGAAAAACTAGTCATGACGCCGACCCCACTTTCCTTTTTCCGTCACCCAAAAACCTGATCGAAAACCGATCAAACCACCATAATTTTTGCCGAAATAGCCAATCCAGTGAACTCGACATGGGGCGCCACTACCCAGTTTCAATGAAATTCCACTGTTAAACTTCAATAATGACAAAATGTGCACTTCTTTGAAATAAAACTTTTGTTTTAAAAAAAGGTTGTGGGTTACTATATATTTCTTATTATTATTATTATTTATTTTATTTTATTTATATTATTTATTCAACGTTATTAATAAATCATAATAATTATTTTTGTCAAATTAGGTAATCGCCTTAAATGAATTTATTCAAATTTATTGTTAAGGTTAAATAGCATTTCGAATAGATAAAAATTGTTACGAATTTACAAAAAAAAAAATGTTTTAACATTAAATAAATTTTAGATATGTTTAAAATGTTCGTCTCAATTGAAGAATGCGGTGTACACATCTTTTTGAGATATTTTTCAAGGATGTAATAATGCACCTTGACAAATATTTTTCTAAAAAATAACTTTTTTACCGATATATATATAAGATAATAGACATGTTTAAAAATGAACGAATTAGGCCTTAACATAATTTATTCAAAATAGTTTAAGTCAAGATAAGTCAATAAAAGCGACTGTACTAGAATCACGGGACTCGAGAGGTGCCTAACACCTTTCCTTCGATTAATAGAATTGTTTACCTGATCTTCTGTTTTTGCAGACCAAATAAAAAAGTCATTTACTTTTGACTAGGAATTCAAAAAGGTGACATGGAACATCATCACTCAATTTCAAATGGCGACTCTGTAAATAAAATAATTCATATTCAAAATCGTTACTTTAATTGAAAAAGTCCTTCGACTTCGAACCCTACGGGCAAAAAAGAGGTGTGACAATAACTATTTGAAGAAAAAAATAGTAAAATCACAATTTTGTTATTGAAGAAAATAGTAAAGGATAAAAAGTAAGTAATATTTAGTATAAGAAAGTCGTACTCCATTGAATTTAATCAAATAATATTTGACCATAATTTGATTGTAGATAAATTCATAATAGGTACATTAAATATATTATATGGGAAAAGTTGAATTACTATATTACTATTAGAGTGGAGAAGCATGCAACTCTTCGTTTTTTTACATGCTTTAGCTGCTCCATAATTTTATTACTATATTATCCCTAATTAATTATTTTTAAGTCATTTATATATATAAAAAAAATAATAATATTTAATTAAAAAAAGATAAAAATAGACATTTATGACATATCTATTTTAGCTGCTTCAATCATAATTTTATTATATCACCTCAAATTAATTATTATAAGTCATTTAGATATTAAAAAATTAATAATATTTAATAAATAATAAAATAGATATATATATGATAAATTAATTCTTGATATTTTAAATTAATAGGACATCTTATATGAGACTCGTTTAAAAAAAATTTAAAAGTATGTTTGCTCCATAATTTTACTATATTACCCCTAATTAATTATATCGTAAGACATTTACATATAAGAAAATTAATAATATTTAATAAAAAAGGTAAAATAAACATTTATGACATGTCTAATTCAGCTGCTTCAACCGTAATTTTACTATATCACCTCTAATTAATTATTATAAGTCATTTTGATATTAAAAATTTAATATTTAATAAAAATAAATTAACATAAAATGATAAATTATTTTTTGATGTTTTAAATTAACATGACATCTTATAAGAGACTCATTTAAATTTTTTTCATAAATATTTTCTTATAGTAATTTTGCTATATCACTTCTAATTAGGTATTATAAGTCATTTAGGACATACCGCTTCGCTACTTCAATCATAAAATTTGGTTGACTCTCGAATTTATTTCAGTGCTACTTAAATTGGAATAGAAAAAAAGTATTATAAATCATAATAATTAAAAATTTAAATTATTTTAATAATATAATTGACTATTAATGGCACAAAAAATTGGATAAGGAGAGTAACATATATTATTTGAAAATTACATAAAAATATAAATTACAATAGATAATAATTTAAAATATTTAAAAACATATTAAGAATCTGATTGATTATCTAAATTATATTTGTGTCACATAAATTCTGGATAGTTTTGGCATTTTATAATTTTCATATTTTATTATTTTAATTTAGTAATTTGTTGATCCAAATGATGTTTTTGAATTTAACATGTTTTGAAAATTTAGTACTTTGTTTATTTTAATTTATGTACTTTATTTCAATAAAATATTATATATTTAAAAATGACGCAAAAAAAAAAATTAAAAGTCATAAATTAACATCTTATAATATTTTAAAAACATATAGTAAAAAATATAATTGACTTTTGAAATTCTAATAGTGCCACATAAGTTGCGATAAAGCAAGTATTTGAAATTACATTAAAAGATACTAAAATCACAAAGATTAACAACTTAAAATATTTTAAAAAATATATTAGTAAAAAAAATTGATTGACTCACTAAATTTTAAAATTGGGACAAAACGAGTAAAATAAATTACTAAATTACATAAAAGATACTATAAATCACAATGATTAGCAACTTAAATTATTTAAAAATTTATATTAATAAAAATTTGATTGACGCTCTAAATGTTATTTGTGCTATACAAATTGAGATAACATATATAACATATGTTGGGCCCATGCTGACACAGACTACAGTATCTAGTAGACTTATAGGTGATTTTATATAAACTTGAAAATGCTATTCCTAATCTATATATAATAATAAAGGAATATTGGAGGTTGATGATGTGACACCTCTTAATGACTTCTATTCCTATTTTTATTTTTTCTTCTTTTTTTGGCCGTTTTCATTCATTTAAATTTATTTTATTATAACAAAAAGTTTGAATTATTTTAATATATGTATTAATGTTGATCATTATTGTGCCATTAAAAAGGATAATTATAAAATGAACATAAATGAAAATTTTATTGTGGGAATAGGAAAAGACAACAAAAACTTGTAACAACAAATCAATTGAAAAAAAAGTATAAAATATGAGCATAGGATCACATATGTCATTGAGAATTTTATTTTTTAACATGAATATAATATTATAATAATTTAATACTATTTCTTCTTCCTAGCACTGCAGGTTTGAGAAATCTAAAGAAAGATGATTATGAGGTTTAATGTAACATATTTTTGCACAAAGGTTCCCCTACACATTTTGAAAAGTAAGTGCGCAATTTCCATCAAAATTTTGATTTATCTTTTTTATATATTTGAATTCAGTATCATTCAACAATATAATATATTTTTTTCCAGATGTATCTCTTTCTAAATAATTTTATAGTGTATAAAAATTAAATAAGATAAATTAATTCAAACGTACACGTCTTTAAACCATAAAAATAAGAAATAAGATTAGTATCTGTGGATTGATTCTTCTCTGTAGATAAAACTATTGAAAAATTTAATAAAATAAAAAATAAATCTAATTTCTCTTAAAAAAAACATAGAATCGAAGAGGTAAAGCCCTTAAAATCTTCGTTAAGTTGAACTTTATGTAAAATTGAAGATTGTATGCAATGAAGTTTTAGTTCTTTTCTTTTATCCTTTGATTTATATAGAATATGTGTAGAAATATTGAAATGTTTATTAAGGCAAATAAACAAAAGAATTTAAAAATATTCAAAATAGAAAAAATATTTTAGTATTGTAACTGCAATCAACAGGAAGAATAAGTGTCAAATTATTAAGGATAATAAAGATTGAATTAACAGAAAGAATTAAAAAAGGAAAAGAAGTATAAAAAAAAACAAGGAAAAACTTTTAAAAAATGATGAAATAAAATATAGAAAAGGAAAGGAATTTGAAGTGTAAATTTAAACATTGTAGAATTTTATTAATTCCTTCTCCTAATTTATTGTATAAAACTGAAAAACTAAGAAGTTGACCAAAAATTTTAATTATCCTTTTTTTTTAATTTACATTTCAAAATTTCAATGAAATATTTCTTTAATCGTAAATGTATATTAATCGATATCCCTCTTCATGATTGTTGTCCGTTTTGTATATTAAAAAGCCACTCTTTATTAAACTTAATTAAGGTTAATCAATATTTATCCATTATAATTATTGAATTATGATTATAGTGGCGAATTAATTATTCAACTATTCATCTATAAAAATCTCTTTGGATTACATTTTTTTAATCAAAATATTGACTAATTTATTTTTTGCAGCTTTGAAATGATGAAAGTTATAGTGTCAATTTTTAGTATTTATTTTTTAATTAAATTGTGTTTGTAAGTGTTTTTTTTTTGTTTCTGGCTTCTATATACAAAATAAGAATATCCATTGTGTTTAGTATATTAATTCTGATCTTTCTCGATCTCGCTTTCGCTCTCTCTTTTTATCTCATTGATTTTGATTTTGTGTTTTTACAGGTTGATTGATGTGTGTTGCTGCAAGTTTTTTACTAAAAAATGATAATAAATACATCGTTAATTCTCTGATTATCATTTGATTGATTAAAATATTGTCTATTGTCTACAAATTATCTTTCTTTCTATCAAAAAAAGAAGGATTGAGTTTACAAATTTAATTTCATGTGAGAAGAAATTGATGTCAAATAATTTTATTTTTGTCATTTGATTTTATTAATTTCTTTAAACCTAAGCCTAGAACGTCAAATACAAAAAAGTTTTGTCTTCGACAACTCTTATTCTTTTTTTTTTTACATTTCTATCTTTCTTGACTTTTAAATGGTAGGTGAAGTTTTTGTCTCTATAATATAAAATTGAGTAAAATGTTATTTAGAAGGGAAGAAAAGAAAAATAATTTTTTTTGTAGGATTCAATTCGGATGAATCAATTTGTTTGTAAACTTTATTGAAAAAGACAAACAAACATGCCCACTATCTCTTTTTCTTATTTGAAGTAAATTTATTATTTATTTTCTGATTTTTTAAATCTTATTCATGATCGTAATCAAATAATACACTTTGTAAAATTTAAGTCATTATTACACAATTTTAAATAGTTTGAGGCTCTAAAATAAATATATGCCGGTAATTACTGCTGAGCAAAATTTTCTATATAGGCTAAAAGACTACAATGATAAGAGAATATATTGAAATTAAATTATAAATTTATTCATTGCATATTATAAAATAACTGCGTGAAACGCGGTCAAATTCACTAGTTATGTAATAATGTAAAAACTAGAAAAGAGCCCTCGCATTCCACCATAAGTTCCTCAGAACATATGTAATCATATTTCGAAGTTTTATTTATTCTTTTTATTTGTTGCTTTTCGAGAATATTTAACCATTTAAATAATTAAATTTTCTTATATGCATGAGAATTCAAGCAGGCAAAGTCTTTTTTATTGATTAGAAAACTGTCTACATTCACATATGAGAATTTTTTTGATCCTATACTCAATAATAATTAAACCCATCACTTTTTTCTTTTGAAAAAGAGGAAGCACTGCATAATAATACTCCTAGCAGGTAACTTTAAGACTACCCATTTTTTTCATCGGGTCCGGATAAAGACCAAAAATCTTGAGCGACCGATCCGGCAGAACAACTCAAAAGATAAAGAAGTATCATTAATCTCTTCATGCTCGTTCCAAGCCGAAAGAGAATCCAGTACTTCTTAGTCGTGAATATCTGAACTGGTTGTTTGCTGTTCAGGAATTCTTGTTTAGGCACAATCAAGAATGAAGGTAATTTAGATTAAAATAAATAAATAAATTAAAAAAATAAGAAGATAATCTAGAAGAAGAAAAAAAATGTCTTTGAATTCGCTCGTAATCAACACAAAGTCTCAATCACATGCCCCACATGAATCTTTCTTGGTCTGTACAAGAATATAGAAGAATCAATCAATAATGACTTATATAAATTAATTTATATTTGGATTGAAGAACTTTACAAAACCAGATTTAAAATTAAAATTTAGCGATGTTCGACTTAATTT
Source organism: Capsicum annuum (assembly GCF_002878395.1). NCBI lineage: Eukaryota > Viridiplantae > Streptophyta > Magnoliopsida > Solanales > Solanaceae > Capsicum > Capsicum annuum. Next base: position 81,368,972 of record NC_061112.1, read on the forward strand.
TTTCTTTTAATATCAAAAGTCAAAATTATATTGGTATTGATGCATGAAAACACACTCTGGATAATAAAGCTCCATTGCATAGACTCTAAATTCTTTAAAAGTCTGTCCGAACGTTCATCCACAATATAGACATGAATAGAACAGAAACTACAACAAAACAATATGATAATCGAGATATTAAAATAGTATGATTAAATCTAATATTTACATAAAAATTTCTCAAAATTCGTTCGAAACTCATCTACAATACAAATTTGAAATTGATTATACTTATTACAGACTAACCTTCAAAGCTCATTGAAATAGTAGTTAGAAGAATATTTATGCCACCAACTCACCTAAATATATATAAACATATATATCAAATTAAAAAAAATTCCAAATATCATAAAAAGTTGATGGTAAACATGGAATAATAGAACACTATACAAGTTACATGGCTCGATCCCTTTTCAAATGGGTTTTATTATTTCCATCTTTGTGTATAATTCACATATCAAAAGGAAAAAAAAAAAAGAAGCAAAGATCAAGTGCAATTAGAAGTATGTTCGATTAAGCCTAATATTTCACTAGGGTTTTATATTTCCATACATTTTAGCCAAAGTTTTATTTTGTTTTTTAATTCTAAAAAAAATTACCAAAAAAAATATTTTCTTTCTTTCAAAGTCAATTACCCTTTACTAGGGGAAAAGTGACGCACGAAAAATAAAAACAAAACCAACTATTTCTTAGAAAAATTCAATAGATTTTTTTTTTTTTGAAAAAAATGCACACAACAAAACATCAACACAAATATTATCATAAATTTAGAAATTCATCTATCATCAGAAAACCTTTTTTCATTTATTTTTTTATATATTTATTAATTAATATTACACATTGAAGAAAAAAGGTGAAAAGACAATTTTATCTATTGTGGAGTAAGGACAAAAAGTTCAAATAACATATCTAAGATCTGTCACACTTTTAATATACTAGAGATAGAGATTAGAGATTAGAGATAGAGATAGAGATAGAGATGTTCAGTTTCTTTTTTTTGCTATTATTCTTTTGGCAAAAAAACTTGTGCTTTTTTATATATAAAAAATACAATTATAAAACTTTTACGACCCAATTTTTCAGATCATGATGTCAATTACTATGACCCACCAATAATTAAGTCAATCCGTAGTCTAGAGCTACTAGTAACGGACTACTAAGAGGAACAAATGAAGATAACATATTAAATATAATAAAAGACTAATCCATAAAAGACAGACCCCAAACCTAATGGGATCAGTATAATGGCTTCTAATATAAGAATACAAATGAACTACTAAATGAATATACGGGTACAACCCATCTGTGAATACAACATAGATTAGTCTAGTCCATAAGAGGAGAATAGTAATACTCTGAACGCCAAGAGCTCACCCCAAATCTTCGATCCATAGCTACTTAGCAGGATGCACACAACAACGGCAAGAACTCATACTATGATCTACAGATTGCAGAAGTGTAGTATGAGTACCAAACACGTGGTACTCAGTAGGCAACTGACGACTGAGTTTCAAAGATGATACAAATATCGATAACATACAAGCCAAAAATGTAAACTACAACCATATATCTAGGAAGCTAACATAATAAAACTAGAGATGCAATAAGGATAAAATATTTTATCCTATCCATACTCAGGAAATAAAGCACTATACCGTATATCACTGGCAAATATACAAATAAGAGTAGAAGAATGATATATAGTAGTATACAATGCCAAGGGGTATATATACAATACGAAGAAACAAGGGATGAGAGGGATATACAGAAATATCATAGCTAGATACATATAAATATATATATGTATACAAGACTAACTCAAAGGATATGACCTAAGGTAGTCAATATAGTATCTCAAGGCATCCTAATCAAGTAGGAAAGTAATGCTCGCATAATCACGGTCCCTTATCCAAACGTCTGAATGTGAGATAATTAAACATAATAAAATAACTGTAAGAGAAAGGAATCAAAATAATACCTCGAATCTCAATACTAGTGCAATAATCAATATGCCACGAACTAACCATAATAACAACAATACAGTAACCCGCTAGCCTAGACAAACAATACCTGAACTGGGCCCCATAAGCCGAAAGACTCAATTAGTACATAACACGAAGCAAGCAACATTCATAATATATACCTGTGCAACCCCTCATAAGACTGCTAGATATAGGAATCAAACAACATACTGGTGATAGGCAATGCACATGCATGAATAAATGCAAGTAAATCCATAATACCATAATCGGTCCAAGTACCATAACGTAACTCAGTGTGTACACCCCCTCTAGCTCGTCAACTTGCAAAGGCAAGATATACAACAACCTCTCTTCTCCAACACGTCGGCTCACGAACAAAGAAGCCCTTAGGGGGTTCGAGAGTACCCGTATACACTAATTTGGTTCCGATCCATAATTTTCAATCACTACGATCATCATCTATCTACTTCATCCAGTACTGGAGAGATGTATATATAATAAATGAACAGACTCGAACCATGTTAAAAGAGTGTTAAGTTTGTAATTTCATTGCCACATGTCAATTCCGGGACTATATCATCATAAAATTATGAAAAGGATCAAAATATATCTCGATTGAATTAAATAGTGGTGGTAAATTTCTGGACCAAATCTATCTCAATCAAATTTTTAAAACATCATATTTAGTTCCAAAGCTCATAAATAATCCATTAAGATGGTACTATTTCCGTTACGAAAAAGTCCGTTTAAAAGTAAAAAGTGGATATAAGTTTCTTTTAGAAAAATAGTACTAAACCATGTTTTTAGTTGGAATCGTACAGCTAAGTGAACATGAATATACCGAATCTATGCATGCCATCATCAGTATCCAAAAACTGCATTTATAAGCGTCTAAGCGTCCATAGACAATGGCTACGTTCTCTACAAGGATAGATCACTCATCCAGAGTCCAACTAATATCATCATTGGGCCAAATAATATACAACCGGCATAATCATAATACCATAATTCAAAAAATCATGATAATCCACCGAGTCAAGTAGTATTTGATATCCACTTTGAAGTCCTAATTAATTTTGATTAGCTTCGTATAAAATGCATTAAAGAAAATATTGTGCACTATTAGAGTAGAGGTATCCTAATCATCCTAGTTAACTACTGATGGTAAAATTAATTTGTACTTCATGTTAGAAGGGTTAAGATAAAAAAATAAAAGGACAGAAAAAAGAGAATAGATGATTTCATTGTGAAATCAAACATTTATATGTATTTGTAACTCTACATAAGAAATATAATATTTGGTTACTTTTTGAAATTTGCACACTGTTATAAATATGTTATTTAGTTGGCATTTTTGTTGGTTGCATAACTAGCACAAGTATAAATTTATGGTAAATTTTATGTATTATTTTATGCGATACAAAATGTAAGGAAGAGTATGAATCACCAATATCTTGATAAACAACTTAAAGGACGTAAATAATCTTCATGTATTAAACAATTTTCTTTTCTAAAAGTAAACAAACAATAAACACCTTATAATTAATCCCCATACTATAATTTATGTATTATTAATCTATACACTACAAATCCTTATATTATAATTTTTATGATATTAATACTAGATTTCAATTTCTGCATAATTAATCTAATTGCAACTTTCGTAGAAATAATATAGTTATCCATTATTTAACTATTACCATATTGGGTACACTTGATATGCTAGAAAATATTTTTCTATTTTTTGGTGTTAAGTTGATCATTTTTTTTAAAAAAAAAATAATTTCTAGGAAAATAAATTTTACAAATGATATTCTATATTAATTGTAGAGTTAATACATAAAAATGACCCTAAACTTGACACCAAATTATAACTTTGACCTTAAACTTCGATAGTGCACAAATAAGACCTTTAACTATTCAAAACCTAAATAAATATGACCTCCGATTTTGCAACCCCATGCGTGAGTCTCACTCGCGCCTACGTGGAAAGATAATCCAATCACACGGTACCACGTCGTTAAAAGGGCTGACTAGGAGAGAGGTCATATTTGTGCAGTTTTGAATAGTTAAAGGTCATATTTGTGCACTGTCAAAGTTTTAATTTTTGTGTTAAAACGACGTCGTTTTTTTTTTATTATTATTATTGTTATTATTATTATTATTATTATTATAATTTATTTATTTATTTCTATAGTAGCAGCACCTAACTTTTTATTAATTTTAAAAAATTATTATTATTATTATAATTTTATTTATTACTATAGCAGCAGCACCTAGTTTTTTTTTAATTAAAAAAAAAGAGCCACTAGCAGGGATCAAACCCGCACAGTAGGCTGAAAAAAGCGACCAAGAAGAGTAAATAACACCACTGATCTATCTAAGTGTCTTGTTTCATGTGGTTCAACATTAATATACGTACATAAATATACATTTTCTATCTTATATATATACAATGTAATTATTTTACCGAGGGGGTTCGGCTGAACCCCATGGCAACCACGTAGGTCCACCCCTCGTTAATTTAATAACGTTACACTACTAGAAAAATAGCAAAAACCTACCACCCAAAACCGACCACAATAAAGTGGTCGGAAATTTTTTTATTTTTTATTTTAAAAAAAAATTATTAAAAAAGAGACCACATGTGGTCTCTTTTTTACTATAAAATATCAAAATAAATATTATAATAATTTTAATATTAATTAATATATATTTTAAAAATTAAAATATTAAAAAAATAACAAAATCGACCACAAATGGTCGGTTTTTATAAAAATAATAAGAAAATATTTCTAAAAAGCGACCACTTGTGGTCGATTTTTAAAGATGTTTTTCCCTTTTTTTTAGAAATAAAAAACCATCCACTTTTGGTCGGTTTTGAAACTAAAAAAAAAAAAGAAAATACTTTTAAACATAATATTTATATGTAATCAAAATAATTATATATATGTAATCAAATATATATATATTATTTGTTTCATAAAAAATAATTATATATATAATGTAAATATATATATATATATATATATATATATATATATATATATATATAATTTTTTAAAATTACATTGATTACACGTAGTAGATAATCAGTATAATAATAATAAAAATCAATCATTCCACAATTTTTTGAAAAAATTACACTTAAAATATAGCAAATAAAATAAACAAATTATGTTAAACATAATCTTTATATTTTATATATGTTTCAATATATAAAATAAACATTTTCTTTCGTATATACGTTAAATGACGTTAAACATGCATAACCTTTGTATAATGAATATCTGTGTGTGTGTGTGTGTATATATATATATATATATAATGTTACTATATATTTCGGTCATAATAATATATGCGTATATAAATAATATGTTACTATATATTATGCTACTATATATTTCGATCATAATAATGTAATATATAACCGATTATTCATCAAAATATAATGAACGTGTTCTATTATAAGGTAACATTCTTGTGGATGTGATATATGTATACGCATCAAGAGTTCATATATATAGATATCCTTTCATATATATATCTATATATATATCATGTAGTGCTGAATTGATGAACGATGTAATCAAAACCTAATATATTAAGCTAATCAAATATAATTAATCGAACACTAATATAAGTATGTAAAAGAAACACATCGCATTATATTATTGGATAATATACTTGTATACGCATGTGATGTATATAGTATGTATTTGAACTTTATATAGTCGATAGTGTGTATATGTGTCTGTATATATGTATATGTATATATATAATATATACATATTATACAGCGACGGTATATTAATGACATAAGATAAATCAACCGATTATTTATTTGAGTATATGTGAAATACAATGGGGTAGTCGATAATGTGTATATATGTTTGTGTGTGTATGTATAGGTATATATATAGTATATATATACATATTATATAGTGAACGTATGTTAATGACATAAGATAAACCAACCGATAATTCAACTGAGTTTCTGTGAAATACGTAGTATATTATTATGGGATAGTAAAATTGGGTATGTGATGTATATAGTACGTATTTGAATATTGATAGCCAATTGAATAAATTTATATATACGTATATCTCGTGTAGTGATGAAATAGATATACTATTTTGTTTCAATATAATGTAGACAGACGTATACTGTTGAAGTTGTAATAACGCAAGACAAGTATTACGAGGTATATAGCGGGGAGGAAGAAAGTAGGGGGAGTAGGCAGAAAATTGAATCATGAAACTAGCATATACTTACCATTTTCTTTGAATTTCGAATTTTGAACGACCGCTAAAATTGGATATATGTATATATACTGCATATCTCGTGAAGTGACATATGCAGTAATCGAAAGCTCGATAACTGAATGTATATATCAAAATATTTTGAATAATACATTGATATCATACTTAAGAAGAAATAGATATACTATTTTGTGTCAATGTAGACACGTGTATATTGTCGAAGTTGTAATAACGTAAGACGTCGATAATTTATCTGATTAACACGTTATATATACATATATATATTATATATAATTTATCTGTTATAAATATTATATAATTTATTAAAAAAATAATCTATTAAAAATTATATTAAATTTATTAATTAATTTATTAATTATAGTTTATTAAAGCATAATTTATCAAAAACTTAGTAAAAACCGACCACATACCGACCACATGTGGTCGGTTTTTCTGTTATTTAAAAAAAATTTAAAAACATCTTTTAACCCGACCCGACCCACCCAATCCCCAAATAAAGAAAAGGAAAAACGGGAATCAGCTCAAGCCCTAACTCAAATTCTCTCCATTTCTCTTCAATTCTTTCAAAAATTCTTTCACTCTCAATGTTTGTCACGCCAGGATCTTCTCCACCACTCTTCTCCATCACTTCAATTGGGGTAAGTGCTCAAATTATTCTTATTGGATAGTAAGGTCGATTAGGGTTATTAATCTTAGTTCATATTTGTATAAATATGGTAAGTTATGGTGTATGATTATGTTATTTTTCCTAGAATTGATTTCAAACCGAGTAAATCAAATAACCTGTGGTAGAATCCCAAACTTGAACCAATATACTAGATGGTGTTCTTAATAGCTAAGTTAAGAGTTATTTGAGGCTTACATACATGTTTACAGTCACCAATGGAATTGCTTAGTTCTTATGTATATAGCCCATCACTTTTTTGCCGTTTTGTTTTTGGGTAAAATAATGTGTCACTTTCACATAGTTATATCTATTGGACATGAACAACCACCCTCACTCATTGACATTTTCACTTCAGGTAAATTGTACACCTTCAAGATACGGGATATAGGGTAGATAACTATTTATAGGGATTTGGAAACAATACTGAAAATTACATTAAAATGCTTAAAATATGTTTAGGAAAAAAAAAAGATTACTACTATTAGAAACAATATTATTAGGTGTTCATATGCCATTATATATGCTATAAAACTAAATACTGCATTAACTCTCTCCTATTTCCAATACTTAAACATGAATGTAGCATAGAGTAGATGGGTATTTTGGAGAAAATTGCAGTAGTCTGTCTTTTAATTTGCTAAGATCATCATTTTCGATAGTTCAGCTTCCCGTGAGAGAATCAAGAAGCAGATTGAAGCTGCCATTTTGAAATATCAAGACATTAAGGAAAATATCAAAGGTAAGTTGACATAGTGAAGCCGTGTGGGGCCTTAAGCGATTCACTATTGTTGTTATCTTTCTTTTATTGTTCATATTGAAGTCTAGTGAAGCCGTGTGTGGCCTTGTGCGATTCACTAGCATTGTTCTTGACATTTTGTTGTTGCTTGTTTCTTGTACTGTCAAAATGATCTTATATATTTCTTGTTTTGAATGTGATTTGTTCTGTCACTTAGTCACTTGAAAATGGTTAAGTGTAGGGACTTTAAAGGGGAATTATTTGTTTTGAATGTGGTTTGTTCGGTGACTTAGGTGGTTGAAAATGATTAAGTGTAGGGACTTTAAAGGGGAATTATTTGTCAAGAATGTGGTTTGTTCGATCACTTAGTCACTTGAAAATGGTTAACTGTAGGGACTTTAACGGGTATTTTGTTGTTTTGAATGCGATTTGTTAGGTCACTTAGTCACTTGAAAATGGTTAAGTGTAGGGACTTTAAAGGGGAATTATTTGTCAAGAATGTGGTTTGTTCGATCACTTAGTCACTTGAAAATGGTTAAGTGTAGGGACTTTAAAGGGGAATTATTTATTTTGAATGTGGTTGAAAATGCTTAAGTGTATGGACTTTAAAGGGGAATTATTTGTCAAGAATGTGGTTTGTTCGTTGACTTAGGTGGTTGAAAATGGTTAAGTGTAGTGACTTTAAAGGGGAATTATTTGTTTTGAATGTGGGTTGTTCGGTGACTTAGGTGGTTGAAAATGGTTAAGTGTAGGGACTTTAAAGGAGAATTATTTGTTTTGAATGTGGTTTGTTTGGTGACTTAGGGGGTTGAAAATGGTTAAGTGTTGGGACTTTAAAGGGGAATTATTTGTCAAGAATGTGGTTTGTTCGGTCACTTAGTCATTTGAAAATGGTTAAGTGTAGGGACTTTAAAGGGTAATTATTTGTTTTGAATGTGGTTTGTTCGGTGACTTAGGTGGTTGAAAATAATTAAGTGTAGTGACTTTAAAGGGGAATTATTTGTTTTGAATGTGGGTTGTTCGGTGACTTAGGTGGTTGAAAATGGTTAAGTGTAGGGACTTTAAAGGAGAATTATTTGTTTTGAATGTGGTTTGTTTGGTGACTTAGGTGGTTGAAAATGGTTAAGTGTTGGGACTTTAAAGGGGAATTATTTGTCAAGAATGTGGTTTGTTCGGTCACTTAGTCATTTGAAAATGGTTAAGTGTAGGGACTTTAAAGGGTAATTATTTGTTTTGAATGTGGTTTGTTCGGTGACTTAGGTGGTTGAAAATGATTAAGTGTAGGGACTTTAAAGGGTAATTATTTGTTTTGAATGTGGGTTGTTTGGTGACTTAGGTGGTTGAAAATGGTTAAGTGTAGTGACTTTAAAGGGGAATTATTTGTTTTGAATGTGGGTTGTTCGGTGACTTAGGTGGTTGAAAATGGTTAAGTGTAGGGACTTTAAAGGAGAATTATTTGTTTTGAATGTGGTTTGTTTGGTGACTTAGGTAGTTGAAAATGGTTAAGTGTTGGGACTTTAAAGGGGAATTATTTGTCAAGAATGTGGTTTGTTTGGTCACTTAGTCATTTGAAAATGGTTAAGTGTAGGGACTTTAAAGGGTAATTATTTGTTTTGAATGTGGTTTGTTTGGTGACTTAGGTGGTTGAAAATGATTAAGTGTAGGGACTTTAAAGGGTAATTATTTGTTTTGAATGTGGTTTGTTCGGTGACTTAGGTGGTTGAAAATGGTTAAGTGTAGGGACTTTAAAGGGGAATTATTTGTTTTGAATGTGTTTTGTTCGGTCACTTAGTCACTTGAAAATGGTTAAGTGTAGGGACCTTAACGGGTATTTTGTTGTTTTGAATGTGATTTGTTAGGTCACTTAGTCACTTGAAAATGGTTAAGTGTAGGGACTTTAAAGGGGAATTATTTGTTTTGAATGCGATTTTTTAGGTCACTTAGTCACTTGAAAATGGTTAAGTGTATGAATTATTAGTTGAATTTGATTGAATCTGTAGATGGATCCTGATTATAGCTGGATATATCGCCGAAACAATGATAATAGAATGGGTATTAGGGAGGAATTCGTTGAAGGTGTGAAAAGATTTGTCGAACATGCTAAGATACTTGAAGTTTGGACACATTTTTGGGTTATTCGTTGTCCTTGTGTTAGATGTGATGGTATAAATCTTGTTGGTGAAGAAGATGTAAAGAAACATCTTTATAAAAAGGGGTTTCACGAGAACTTTTTAAGAGTGCATGGTATTCATGGTGGTGTGAAGAAAGTAGTAGGTCTGAAGGGCATAATGAATATCAAGATATTAGGATGACAAAAATGTTGCACGATGCTTTTGAGATGCAACAGGGGGTTGAATTAAGGGAAAATGTTGAACATGTTCCTAATAGTGAAGCGGAGAATTTCTACAGTGAATTGCATGCTGCTATTCATCCTTTTTTTGATGGGTGTTTGCACTCTCGTTTGTCTATTGTTGTTAGATAATTAAGTATTAAATCTAACTGAAATATTGCGGAAGGAGGAATGGACTCAATTATAGATTTTATTAAAGAGTTAGTTGACCCCGACTTAGAGGTTCCTGATTCTTTCTATAAGAAAAAAAGATTAGTGTCAAAGTTAGGTTAATCCTTGGTTAGAATTGATTGCTCTGAAAATGGTTGCATGTTATACTTTAAGGGGGATGCTAACCTGGAGTTCTGTAAGTTTTGTCAGCACTCTCGATATAAACGTGGTTCTACTGGAAATAAAATTGTTGTTAAGGTGATGCATTATTTACCTCTTATACCAAGGTTGAAGAGGTTGTATGCTTCAAACAGCTCAGCTCCTCATATGAGATGGTACAGTGAAAATAGAAGGCCCACTGGTGTTATATGTCATCCATCTGATGGAGAGGCTTGGAAGCATTTTGATGCAACTTATCTGAATTTTGCAGGTGATCCATGAAACATTCGATTGGGATTATGTGCGGATGGTTTCTCTCTTTTTTCAGTTGGTGGTGCGCCATATTCGTGTTGGCCTGTATTTATCACTCCTTATAATTTTCCTCCTAAATTGTTGATGACTAGTCCCTATATATTTCTGAATTGTGTTATTCCTGGCCCGCGTAATCCAAAAAGTGGAATAGATGTCTATTTGCAATCTTTGATCGATGAACTTCAAATTTTATGGCATGAGGGGGTTGAAACTTAGGACATCTTTCTTAAACATAATTTTAATCTGCACGCATATCTAATGTAGACTGTTAATGATTTTTCTGCTTATGGAATATCGTCTGGGTGGATGATAGCTGGAAAGTTGGCTTGTCTATACTGCATGGAAAAAAATAATCTTTCACATTGAGACATGGCAGGAAAAATTCATGGTTTGATTGTCATCGTTATTTCCTGCCACCTGAGCATGAATTTAGGAGAATTTAAAATGCATTCAGGAGGAATAGAAGGGAACATGATGGTCCACCTCCTAGGTTGTCTGGTCATGACATCTGAGAAATAGTTTAGGATTTTCCCAAAGCCAGCGAGGAACGATTATACAGGCTTGATGGATATGGCGTTTCACATAACTGGACTAAGCAAAGTATATTTGGGGAGTTAGAATATTGGCCAGATAATTTACTTAAACATAATGTTGATGCCATGCATACTGAGAAGGACTACTTTGACAACTTGTTCAACACAGTTATGGATGTCACCGGCAAAACAAAGGATAATCCTAAGGCCAGACTTGACTTACCAGAGTATTGCAACCGCAGATAGTTACACTTACAGCAGGGGCCCAACGGCATTGTTCTAAAGCCCAAGGCTTGCTTTACATTCAAGTTGGACCAAAAGCAACAAATATGTGAGTGGGTTCAAAGTTTGAAGATGCCAGATGGATGTGCCTCAAATTTAGGAAAGAAGGTTGATATGACATAAGGAATCTTGTATGGAATGAAAAGCCATGATTGTCATATTTTCATGGAACAATTACTTCCAATTGCTTTTATTGGTTTACCTGAGAACATATGAAAAACAATAGCAGAGATCAGTTTGTTCTTCAAAGACTTATGTGCCATCATATTAAAAGAAGAAAATCTGGTGCGAATGGAAAGTAATATTGTCGTTATCACCAACAAGCTGGAGAAGATTTTCCTGCCAGCGTTCTTCGATGTGATGGAACATCTTTTTATTTACCTTGTGCACGAAGCTCGGCTAGGCGGTCCAGTTCAAACTAGGTGGATGTATCCATTTAACGGTAAGCAGTTGCAACATATTTAAATTCATGGATATCTTTTTAGATATAGTAAACGTCTAACCTTACGATTGTACAGGGCAATTGGAAAATTGAAAAGGGGGCCCAAAAACACACATAGGGTGGAAGGCTCTATAGTTGAGGCATATCTTGCAAGAGAAACTTCTCAATTTTGTTCATACTACTTTCGTGATAAAGTTGCTTGTTCAAGAAACCGCCTGAATCATCACTAGGACGATGCGAATGAGCCTCATTTGCAACCAATATCAATTTTCAATTAATCTGGTTGTAAGGCTAAAAATACCATACCTCGTCGGCTCACTCCCAAAGAGCACAAAGCAACAACTTTGTATGTTTTGCTTAATTTCCCAAAAATTGAGCCATTTCTGAAGTAAGGAGATTAAAATTTTTACATATCTTATTTGTTTACTCATTCCATTAAAGAAACTAATTGTGTTTCCCATGTTTGATGTTCAGTTCATTTAAGACTCAATTCCACGAAAATTAAGTGTATGCATTCTTTGCAACATGGTTTAAAGATGAGGTTCGTAAGTGTATTATTATTTCTACAAAGTTTAAACATTTACACATTCCTCAGCTAATATATATATATATATATATATATAATATTTTTAGGTACACCATTCACCAAATGCAACCGCATACGATCAGATTTTGAGAGATATTTCTTTGGGTCCATTTGAAACTAATGCAATATCGCAATACAAAGTGAATGGGTTTAATTTTTCCACTGAACAACACTCCAGAGCAAGGAAAACAAACAATAGTGGTGTTTGGGTTAAGGGTGATAATGATGTTGATTACTTTGGCATCATACACGAGATTTTAGAACTAGAGTATGCTGGTTACCCAATTAAAAAAATTATCCTCTTTCAATGTAAGTGGTTTGATCCAACCACAACAGGCACAAGAGTACATAAGGAGCATAACATCATTGAAGTGAAGCACAATAGGTTGTATCCTAGTTACGATCCATTTATGCTAGCGCAAATTGCTAAACAAGTGTATTATGCTCTTTATCCGTTGCGCAATGACAAGTCTGATTGGTGGGCTATAATACAAATAAAGCCTATAGGACGGGTGAAAGTTGAGAATATGCTGGAGACTGCGTATCAAAATGAAATGCAGATTGATCACCAGCTAGTGGATGATTTAAATCATCCGGAAAATATATTAAAAGAAGTTAATATATCGAAAGAAGCGACTGGGTGGGTAGGAGATGAGAAAACCTCCGAAGAGGGTGAATGGTTTAGTGGAGAGTCTTCAGAAGAGGAGGATTAGTTGTATAGGTTGTATTTATTATGTATTGATATCTTTATGCTTTGAACTATATATATAACTTTATGTTTCTTGTTTAAGATTGATATGTAATATGCTTTTTAACTTTGTTGTTTCCACTTTTCCATGATTTGTATAGTAACTTTGAATTAGTTACTTAGAATGTTTTCTTATATATATATATATATATATATATATATATATATATTCATATTGTATGAACTAACTACTTGTTAATTTAACTTAATTTAGATGTTAGGCAGAGATGACAGAGGTAAGGATAAGGTTGATACGACGAAACCAAAAAAGAAAAGACAACTTTCTTCTTATATCCGTCCGACCGGTATTCATATATCTGAGGGTCGGTTAGCTGTCACGCCAGCACAACCCTCATATTGTAGGTCATCCGAGGATTCCATACCTACTCCTACGCATGTGGGGCCACTACCTGGGTCTTCACCGACTCATCCGGCTCCTATGACCATGCCATCGCCAATAGAGTACTTTCGGACTGCCGCTGGCCCCTCCAAGCATCGACCACCATTGATACCCTCCTGCAGCAGTCACGCAGCTACGCACTATGATTCTACTGGATTTATTGGGTTTTCGGATCTTCAGCTGAGAGGCACTCCATCTGGTTCTTCAGATCCACCCACGCTAGTGCATCCACCATCAGTTACTAGGCAGCCAGGAGACTTAGATGATTCTGGGAGGATTTATCTTGTTATAGTTGTGAAAGGGTAAGATTTCTAAATATAATAACATTACACATTTTTTCATTACTATATTATTATGCGCTATCAAATTACTGTATGATCTTGTGTTGTAGGTTTAACCCGGATGCTGGACTTGGACATAGGGCGCGAATATGCATTGGTCGGCACTTCAGCGACTTCTGGACCAGCTGGCAAAAGGTACTAGAACTTGACAGAGATAGAATGTTTGATGAATTTAAGGTAAGGATTTAACTTATTGACTACTTATTGGCAATTTAGTAGAACAAAACATTGATTATTATATTTTTGTTGTAGAAATTTTACTGGTGGGATGATGAAAATACATTTCTTATAAAGAAGAACTTTATGCAAAGATGTAGAGGCAAATTTAAAGATCTCTTGGATTATGCCCGACAAAACATGGTTAAGCCAACGTGCATGCCTGAACCCGCATGGAATCGGTATCTTATATATTGGAACAGCGACAAATTCAAATTGTTGAGTGAAAAGGGAAAGAAGCTCGGGCATCATCCAAGGGTGGCTCCCTACATACTGCGGGTGCCAGAAGTACTCTTGCTGTGATTCAAAAAATGGTATGTAACTTTACAGTTTTAATTGTTTGTTTCTATTAAAATTTTATTATTATTTGAACATTGATAATTTTTTCATATGCAGGAAAAAGAACAAGGTAAGAAAATACCACATGATGTGATATACGTTGAGACTCATGTGAAGAAAAAAACCCGACTGATTAAGCTGTCTGGGTTGAAGCCTGTGCAAAAGATGAACATGTAAGAAACAAATTCTGAATTTATGAATTTTTTTCTCAAAGTTGATATTATTCAGTTATAACTACTTTAATATTTTTTTTATTTTTAGTATTAACTTTACTTTGAATATAGGACGAATATATGCGCCTTGTTGGTGCGTATCGTAGTAGTCAGCCACTTGAAAGTCAGGGTGACCCAATTCCCAAACATGTCGAGGTGGAGTTATGGATAAAAGTTGTGGGTCATATAAATAGAGCCCATTTGGCCGACCACAACGACTATTTTAGCGATAATGTTAGGTGTTCGTCCAGCCTTACATACCCAAGCTCTTCAGTTGATAGTGAGACAATTGAAAGACTACAAACTATAGTTTCTCAACTCACTCAACAACTTGCTGCACAGAAAGAGAGGGAGAAGAAGAGGGCGAAGGCAACAACATCACGATTCAAGAATTGCAGCAATAGTTGAGCACTTTCATTCAGTCTGTGGGGGTTATTCCTCCATGTCCTGGTGATGCAGCTCTGGATGCAAAGGGTCTAAGCTCCCTGGATGATTTCTTTACGGATGAGGATATGGACGACGAAGACGAAAACGAATCAGATGCTGAGGTTTAGTTTTTTTTATGTGTATTGTACTTTGAATTTAGACATTTTGATGATTGAAACTGTTGTTGTATTTTGATACTGAGTTTTCTTGGACACTATGTATGTATTGTTCTCTTTTCAAAGTCTTTATATTTGTTTTTTTTTGTTATTATTTGATTTGAGACTGCAATGTTGCATTGTTGCATGCTGTAATTGGCTTTGAAATTTTTTTTTTTTTTGAAAAAATCGACCACAAGTGGTCGGTTACTCCAATTTTTCTTTTCAAATAACCGACCACAAGTGGTCGGTTTTGTAATAAATAAATTAATTAATTTATTAATATACCAACCATATGTGGTCAATTTATTATTAAATTAATTAATTTGTTTATTACAAAACCGACCACTTGTGGTCGGTATTTTTTCCCAGAAATTATTTTTTCCTATTTTAATGAAATAATAATCAATTTTAAAAATATATATATTTTTAAAAATACCGACCACTTGTGGTCGGTTTTTAAAAAAGCTACCACAGTTTTTCCGACCACATTTTTTGGTCGATTTTGTGGTCGATTTTTGGGTAATACCGACCACTAGTGGTCGGTTATTGACGGTCAGTTTTTCTTGTTTTTCTAGTAGTGTTAATTTAATAACATATTAATTATGTTAATTTGATAACGTTAGTTTAATATACTACTACTACTATCCTTAATAACATTAATTTAATTACGTTTTGTTAAAATTATAATTTTTTATTATTAGTATAGTTTCATCTTTAATTTAATATTTAAATAAATAATATTTAGATATATTATATAACTTAAATTCGTCCTCTACTTTATAATATATATACATACCCGCTCGATTTTTTCGTATGAGGCTGACCCGCCTAATTAATAAATCTTCAATATTGCTCTTTTTCCACAATGACAAAAGAAATTAGATGTCATTTTCATCTTTGAGCCAAAAATAATGAAAAAATAATAGTGAAGAGTCATTTA
>NC_061112.1:81385373-81406891 GCF_002878395.1 Capsicum annuum
ATGAAAAAATAATAGTGAAGAGTCATTTAAAGGTCATATTTGTGCAGTTTTGAATAGTTAAAGGTTATATTTGTGCATTGTCAAAGTTTAAGATCATATTTATGTATTATTCCCTTAGATTTTAAGCTGGACGCGCCCAGTTTTACGTGTTGAACACGTGTTTTGCCACGTAGGATTGGAGGTCGTATTTGTGTAGTTTTAAATAGTTAAAGGTCATATTTATGCACTGTCAAAGTTTAAGGTCAAAGTTATAATTTGGTGTCAAGTTTTGGATCATTTTTATGTATTAACTCTTAATTGTATCTACCACTTTTTAACTACCTCATCTTCACCCCACCCCTCTAGTTCCATTCCACTACTGCATATCCTATTTCTGAGCGTATTATTCAAGATCACATAAATGCTTTTAATATTTTGTTGAATTCCACTTGTTCCCGGAGACGTGCTCCTCAGATTTACAATGAGCTCCTAATGTCCGGAGACTTGTCCATTTCCTTGTTGTATTTCTTCAGTCATCTTAGTTGTAAAATATTGCTTATGAATTATCAAACAATATGATCAATTTGTGTCCCAAATGGCATTCTACGTATACTATGCTACATAAGATGTGAACGGAAGTGCCATTCATGCGTAGAGAAAGTCGGGTATCTTAAAGCATAGTTAGAATTTTTTGGCAATATGTTTACAAGGTTAAGCTAGAGTCTGCCTATAGAGTTTGCTTAATGAATAAAGCACAACATAAAGCCCTAAAACTTAGAAGTGGTTTTGCCAAAAACAGAATGTGGAAATCAAAACTAAGAAGCTATTATAGCTTGGTGCAACTGACTATCAAATCAAAACTTTAGTCTAAATCTCAGACTTTCCAAAAAAGTTGTGTCACCTATGTCGGATTCTTTAGAAATACACTACTTTTGGAGGATCCGACAGGCACCCGTCGACATATTTGAAAAGTTCGAGCAACATAGACTTTAACACATCTCCTGGTTTCTCTTGAGGGATAAGGGGCATGGACTTTTGCACAATCTCCCAACTTCTTCCCAATGGTCTATTTTAAAGTTAATTTAGACCTATCTGAACAACGTCGTTTTATACATATACTTTAGTGGTGGCGGTGACTAAGGAACTAATAATTGGTATCATAGGCTTTTAGGCTCTTGAGTTGGTTGGGTCGTTTCCTAAGGTGATGATCCATGAGGGTTTAGAGAGGAGGCCTGGTATTGAATGATTCGGTGGCCTCGAGTAAAAGGTCTCAGGAGGTAAAATGGTCGAGCCAGAATAGCTAAACCAGTAACCAACACGTCGAATATCTTTCTTGAATTTATAAAAGCAAGAGTCAAAGAGATAAAGAAGTAGAGTAAAACAGAAAAGTCCAAGAGATTAAAAAAATATTCCGTGAAGTTTTAAGAATTTTATATAAATTATACAGTAAAGTATGTGTATATGTGTATAATTGTAGCAGATATTGCATGTTCTGATTCATGACTTATTATTATTAGAGATTGCATGTTTTGTTGGTTTATGACTTTATTGTGTGTTGGGAGCATGTTAAATTACCTCCACTTCTTCGGAGGTAGTGTTCTGGACAGCGTACATGTTACCTTCCCTAAATTTCACTATGTGGGAATACGCTAGGTATATTATTATAGTTGTTGTTGTTGTTGTTGTTGTTGTTGTTAGGAGCATGTTAAGTGAGGTTAATGATTGATGCATGACTATTTTAAGTGTATAAATGATTGATGCATGACTATTTACAAAACTTAAAAGATATTTAAGTGGAAAATTATTTGGGGATTTTGTGCTATGAATTTTGCTGGGAATTTATTCTTGGGGATTTACCGGTGAAATTATTACTTGCGACATTACCTGGGGAAATATATCGGTGAATATTTTATTTCTAGGTAAATCCGCAGGTATATAAACAAATATATATATTTTTTAAATTCGTAGAAAAATCCCCAGGTAATTTATCCTACGAATTTACCTAGAGCTATTTTGGTGGAAATTTATGTAATGGATTTTGTTACCTGAAAAATTATTTGGGGATTTTGTGCTGCGACTTTTGCTGGGAATTTATTCTTGGGAATTTACCGGCGAAATTATTACTTGCGACATTACCTGGGGAAATATATCGGTGGATATTCTATCTCTAGGTAAATCCGCAGGTATATAAACAAGTACATATATTTTTTAAATCCATAGAAAAATCCCCAGGTAATTTATCCTATGGATTTACTTAGAGATATTTTGGTGGAAATTTATGTAATGAATTTTATTACCTGGGAAATTATTTGGGGATTTTGTGCTGCGAATTTTGCTGGGGATTTATTCTTAGGGATTTACTTTCAAAATTATTGTGACATTACCTGAGGAAATATATCGGCGGGTATTTTATCTCTAGGTAAATCCGCAGGTATATGAAAATATATATATATTTTTTAAATTCATATAAAAATCCTCAGGTAATTTATCCTATGGATGTACTTGGAGATGTTTTGGTGGAAATTTATGTAATTAATTTTATTACCTGGGAAATTATTTGGGAATTTTGTGCTGCGAATTTTGCTGGGGATTTATTCTTGGGGATTTACCTGCGAAATTATTACTTCCGACATTACCTGGAAAATATATCGATGGGTATTTTATCTCTAAGTAAATCTGCAGGTATATGAAATTTTTTTTTTAAATCCATAGAAAAATCTCCAGGTAATTTATCCTACGGATTTACTTAGAGATATTTTGGTGAAAATTTATCGGGGGATTGTGTTGCTACAAATTTAGCTGAAATTATTTCTTGGGGATTTATGTAGGAATTTTGTGACTTGAAATTTTTAAATAGGAAAAGGATAAATTTGAATAATAAAAAACATAAAATAAAAAGAAATTAGACTTTAAATCGGTGGCTACGTATTATCAAGCAAAAGATGCTCAAGAAATTAAAATTAGTTTATTGACATAGATGGTGTCACACATGTATTATCAACAATTTTAAATTTTATATTCATAATTTATAGGTGCTTATTTTGAATTATTGTTATTGTTGATTTTAAAGTAATATATTATGTGTCGTATTTTTATTTACAAAATTTATTCATAACTAATCTGAGAATAATTATATTATTTATTTTACTGTTATTATTGTTATTGTATTAATCCGTAACCTTAGTCAATTTAATTTTTTCTAATCTATTTATTTTCTAGCCTGATTTTGCCAATTTATAACAATTTAACCTATTTTTTTTCCAATTTATTACAATCCTAGCCCAAATTGTGTTCAATTGAACTCAATTTCAAATTTCATTCAATTTTTTTAACTAAATTCCTAATCTTTAGATCTCAATTGTTGACCAATATTTATTTATTATTATTATATTTAAATAGCAGTCTAATCTGAGAATAATTATCTTATTTATTTTACTATTATTATTATTGTATTAATCCGCAACCTTAGTCAATTTAATTTTTTTCAATTTATTTATTTTCTAGCCTGATTTTTTCAATTTATAATAATTTTAGCCTATTTTATCCAATTTATTTCAAGCCTAGCCCAAAATGTGTTCAATTGAACTCAATTTCAAATTTCATTCAATTTTTTTAACCAAATTCTTAATCTTTAGATCTCAGCTGTTGATCAATATTTATTTATTAATTATTATTATTATATTGAAATAGCAGTCTAAGTCAATTCAATTATCTTCTCAATTTTATTTAAATTCAAGCCAACCTTATATCTAATTTATGTCAATTTTAATTGGTTTTTGAATTCAATTTGGTTCATTTTAAACCAAAATTATATCGGTTCTTATTATTTTCTCATTATTATTATGTTATTATTTCATTTATATCGAGTATTAATATTCGTCGCTTTTTTGATATTAATTTATAGTTACTATATTTATTAAATTATTTCCACAAGTATACATGCCCATAATTTACAAATTATCTATTATTATTATTGTTGTTGTTGTTGTTGTTGTTGCTGCTGCTGCTACTGATGTTGTTGTTGTTGTTACGGCTTTCCTACATTTATTAAATAGTGGTCTACTCAATTATTAGAAATAATAATTTTATTTATTTTTGTAATATTAATTTTATATAGTGATTATATTTATTAAATATCAACCTAATTCAATTTAATTTTCCTAATTTATTTAAATTCTAGCCATTTATACTTAAATTGTGTCAATTGAGTTTAATTTGATTCAATTGAAATTCCCAATTCTATTTTTAACCCAATATCTAATCTCAATTTGACTCATTTCCTCAATTCTAATCTCAACCGTTCATCATATTTGAACAACGGTCAATATTAAATCAATTTTCACTAATATTTTTCTTGAAATTGGACAACTTCAGACTATTTTTCTTGAATCGAGGGTTTACTGAAAACAACCTATTTACCTCAACAGTACGGTCTGCGTATACTGTACCCTCGATAGACCCCAATTTGTGGGACTAAATCAGGTTAGTTGTTGTATTCATTTTCTCGAAATCTCATAGAGAAAATAATCAAAAGATGTCACCTTGATTTATTATTATTAAATTATTATTATTATTATTATTATAATATTTATGCTCAATTTATTTCAAATTCATTATCGATTTTTATATAATATTTTCTATGTGACATACGTAAATTCTGGGAAATATATATTCCGACTGCTGTAGTACTGACACCCAATTTTGACCTATCGATGCTCCTTTTAGGATGCTATTTTACCAAAATTATTAATTTTACGTATTATTTTGATATCAAATAAATACCAACGTGTCGTAGTCATGATTTCTAAATAGACAATTTATTTTTATCAAATAATTTTATATTTTATGTAATTTAAATATAATAATTGTTAATATTTATCAAATTATTTTCAAAAATATGCACATTCACAATTTACAAATACATTATATAATTATGATTATTATTGATTTATTTCAAATTCATTGTCAATTGTTTTATACAACATTTTTTTAACGTAGCATTGATTTACATAGATAGTTTATTTTAATATCAAATCTTATTATTTTTCTCGTTTTTATTATTACGTCAGTAGTACATTTATTAAAATAGCATCCCTAATTCAATTCAATTTCCCAATCTGTTTGATTCTTAGTCATTATTATTATTATTATTATTATTATTATTATTATTATTATTAACATAATAATATTTATAACATTTATTAAAATAGCAGTCTGACTTAATTTAATTTATTTAAATTTTAGCCTAATTTTGTCAATTGATAACAATTTTAGCCTAATTTTATTCAGTTTATTACAATTCTAGCCAAATGGTGTCTAATTAGACTCAATTTAAATTTTTCATCCAATTTTGATCATATTCTTAATAACTAGATCTCAGCCGTGGATCAAATTTGATCTAACGGCTGAGATCATATTTATCTTTGCCTTCCTTTTTAATCCAACAGAAACCCTACCACTCAATTTATAAAGAAAACAACCGCACACCACCCTCTTTCTCTTTCTAACTTCTCTCTACTCTCTCTCTTTCTCAAAGAACAAAGACCACCAAAGTTGCCGCCTCTTCCTCTTCCCCACCGCTGCTCCACTGGAAAGCCACCAACGCCGAAGGCCGTTGGAGACCAGCGAACATCGACCAACCGCCATCCCCATCGGCTCAAGCCTACAGTTATGCAAGTACTTTACTACAAGCAGCAATATCTTCACGATGTCATGGATAGGAGCCAGCTTGTAGCAACTGAATCTCCAGCTCTTGTTCCTTCCAAAATAAATCATCAATTCTCCACTGATACTCGTCCTGTTTTATACGAGGTATTTAGTCTAAAACGAGAAAATCAGGAGCTGAAATTTGAGTTGCTGAAAATGAAGACGAAGCTGAAAGAGATTGAAAAAATGAATTCAAACAGCTCAGCTACAAGCAGCCCTTTGGTCATCACTTGTCTATCTGCTGGTATGCCCGAAATAAACCAAGATAGACACCATTCCCTATAGTGATTTGAGCTAGTTATATTTGCGTAATTGTCTAATATGGTGCTGGATTCAAAATTTTAGTTTTTAATTTAATCATGTCAAGTTTGTATGGAAAAGTATATATTTTCCAGAAATGTTATCTATGAAAGATTTGTAATTTTGATTTGTCTAATGTACCATGAAGAAAGATTTGCAATCTTGAGATGTACGAGCAATAAAATATATTCTAGTCTCACTGTAAAAGTAGTTGTGATTAATCATAACTATTAGGTAATTTAGCTTCTGTGTTCGTGATTACTAAATTGAATTTTGTTAAACCCATATTAATGATACTAGTAGTATTAGGCCGAATACCGTGTTCATGGTCTGTTATTCTGTGAATATGATCTCTACTTGAAAGTATTTACTTGAATAAGTTTATTACGCGATTGGTGTTAACCGGTATTGTGACATGATGAGTTCACAATTTATTACCATAGTTTGTGGGTTAATGTTGTTTGCGTTAGGTTTGATTTCACTTTTCACTGGTCATGTTGTGTCCAATCTTGAATTGTACTCTCATCGATTCTCCATAGATGCTTGGTTCTCTTCATGTTTGTGAGAGGGCATTCTTAGGGGAAACAGAGAGCAAGTAGCCAAGTAGAATCTACTCCCTAAATCTTAGAATGGATTGTTAGGTAGCACAGGATGTTTAAAATTAGGGAATGCTCAGGGGTAGGGATTTATGTATAGGTACTTGAAAGGTGAACTTTTGTTTTGAATTAAGTTTAGGTTGACAACTTGTGAAGTGAATTGGTGACTTGAAATGTTTTAAGTGTAGGTACTTGATAGGTGAAGTTTTGTTTTGAATTTAGTAAGGTACATGGTCACTTGAGAAGTGAATTAGTGACTTCGATTTGTGTAAGTGTAGTTACTTGAAATGTGAACTTGTGTTTTGAATTTAGTAAAGTACAGAGTCACTTGAGAAGTGAATTAATGACTTGAAAATGTTTAAGTGTAGGTACTTGAAATATGAATTTGTGTTTTGAATTTAGTAAAGTGTGGTCACTTGAGAAGTGAATTAGTGACTTGAAAATGTTTAAGTGTAGGTACTTGAAATGTGAACTTTTATTTTGAATTTAGTAAAGTACATGGCCACTTGTGGAGTGAATTAGTTACTTGAAATGCTTAAGTGTAGGTACTTGAAATGTGATCCTTTGTTTTGAATTTAGTAAAGTACATGGTCACTTGAGAAGTGAATTAGCAACTTGAAAATGTTTTTAGTGTAGGTACTTGAAATGTGAACTTTTATTTTGGATTTAGTTTAGTTTGGTAACTTGTGAAGTGAATTAGTGACTTGAAAATGTTTAAGTGTAGGTACTTGAAATGTGAAATTTTGTTTTGAATTTAGTTTAGTTTGGTAACTTGTGAAGTGAATAGTGACTTGAAAATGTTTCTAGTGTAGGTATTTGAAATGTGAACTTTTATTTTGAATTTAGTTTAGTTTGGTAACTTATGAAGTGAATTAGCGACTTGAAGTGAAAACAGGAAAAACGACCACATGTGGTTGGTTTTTGTGGTTGCGTTTCTTGTTTTTCTAGTAGTGGTAGTTACTTGAAAATATGGATAAGTATACTGACTTGAAACGTGTACTAGTGACTTGAAAATTGTTAAAGAGTAGTAACTTGAAATGTGAATTAGTTACTTGAAAGTGGTTAAGTATATTTACTTGAAAATGGTTACGTACATTACTTGAAATGTGAATTAATTATTTGAAAATGGTTAAGTGTAGTGATTTGAAGTATGTACTAGTGAATTGAAAATGTTTAAGTGTAGTGACTTGAAATGTGAATTAGTTACTTGAAAATGGTCAAGTGTAGCGACTTGAAATGTGTAGTAGTGACTTGAAAATGGTTAAGTATAGTTACTTGAAAATGCTAATATATACATATTTATATTTGTTGATTGTTATGATTTTATTTGATACTATAATATCATATAATTTATGCTAATAATGTATTTTTAGCACTTTTTATGACCTAAAATAATATATTCTTATGCAGAATGAGTTTGAAAGAAAGAAAGTGCATCAATTGTGGAAGGAGGATGAGAAAGGAATTAGACTTCTTGAAGAAACATGTATATAAGAAATCATCTGCAAATGATTAACGCCCATCTCAAGAAGACAACCAAGCTTATGAGGATGAAAGTGATGGTGACTCTGACAACGTGAATGAAATTGATAATCCTGATAACGTGAATGAAAGTGATCTGATCCTGATGGTTGGTAGTTTTATTGAGGATTCAAGTTTAAAATATTTTGTTTTGGACCATTTAAGAATCATACATTATTGATGTGGATGTTTAGAATTATGTATTTTTTGTTAGCTGTGAGGGTTTACATTAGATTTGTATTGAATGATATTTTTGAGAATTATTGAAATTTTTGAATGGATTTTTAATTAACTGTGAAATATTTTTAATTTACGTCTGAATTATTATTTGGAAATTTTTATGGGGATGTATATGCTAAATATTTATGAATTTTTTTTTGAAAAAATTTGTTCTTGCGGATTTATTTGGGGTATTTCATACGAATTTTCTTGCGGAATAGTTTCATAAATATCTGCAAGAAATTTTACCAAATAATTCATGCAAAATTTTTATGCTTAATCACAAATAAATCCACAAATAATGCACCTGCAGTTTTATTTTCACAGCTAAATTACCTAGGGATTTACTTGAGAATCTTCGTGGGGAATAATTTGGGAATTTTTTCCTGAAAATTCGCAGGTAAAATCCTTTTTATGAAATTTTATCAAATAATTCATGCAAAATTTTGATATTTAATCGCAAATAAATCCACAAATAACGTACCTACAGATTTATTTTCGCAGCTAAATTACCTAGGAATTTACTTGGAAATATTCGTGGAGAATAATTTATGATTTTTTCGTGAAAATTTGCAGGTAAAATTTGCAGATAAATCCGCAAATAACATACCTGCAGATTTATTTTCGCAGCTAAATTACCTAGGGATTTTATAAATATGCAGGTAATAATTACCTACGAAGGTATTTTCTTTGGATTCTAATTGGTAAGAAAATCCGCAGGTAATCAAATTACCTGGGAATTTTACCACATTATCCCTATGAAAATCCTCAGGTAATAAGCACTTTTCTAGTAGTGAAGGCACAGTATGAGTGAGTATGATCCACTTGTACACTATAGGTATCATAGACCGACTGAGCAAAACAAAAAATAAGATAAGTAAAATATACTATGAGCACGTCACTTGTAAGCAGAAAAGCCTAAATGGTAGCTCACACCGTCTCCACTTATAGTTCTAATATATATAATTGTTTTACGAAAATTTTGACTTTTAGAAGAGTTGCCACTTAATTTTTGAAAAGGAATTAAGAAAATCTTTATAAAATACTTTAAACGATCCAAAACAGAAAAATCTTTTAAATTTGAAGATTCTGAGTAAGCGGTTCCTATTAACGTTTTAGGAAGGTTTTAAGGAACCTAAAACGTCCGCTAACTTGCGGTTATCCGGAGTGTTTGAAAACATCATTTGATTAACTTCAAAAAGATTGATTTGTTGAAAAGTGATTGATTTTTTTAAAAGACTTGTGTAAAAGAGATTTGGGCAACTTAGTAGGAATTTTAACTGAGTCTAAATAGACTAATAAGCAAATAAACACATAAAAGGTGAAAGGAAGGAGGAAGTAAAAGACTTAGGCCATTGAGCCTAAATCAACAAACCCTGTCCTATTCTAATTGGGTTTTTGACCCACTTGTACCTGTCCTAATCTAAGCATTGGGCCTTTTGACCCACAACTTGTCCTAAACTATTTTTTGAACCTTTGAGGCCCAAAATTTGCCTCACCTATATTAAAATATAACTTAGGCTTCGAGGCCCAAATGAAGGAATAAATAAATAAATAAAAAGAAGACAATAATAAAGAAAAAATGAGACTTTTCAAGTCTCTTAGTGACCTCATCAATGGGTTTTGACCCATTTTCCTTCTTCGTCAATCTTCTAGCACCCGCATGCCATGTAGTGGACCTTGAGTTTTAACTTTGGATTTGACTCAAAAAGGTGAGCCTCATTGACCCATTATGAAATGCAAGAGAAGAGGAGTCCATTTGGACTCGAGATATTTTTTGCAAGCAAAGAAAAGAAAAAGAAATTAATATACGTTCAAGGCATAATAGTTACATATTTTAAAGCAAAAGAAAATATCAAAACTCAATTTTTGAATTATAATGATATGCACACTTGCACACATATAACAACAGTGAGAGTCAACAGATAAAATGCAAAACAAAGACATCCACTTGCATGCCTCATGACTTATGTTCATATTAAGAATGAATAAAGGTAAAAGGAAGAAGGCCATATTTAATGAATTAATGCGAGAAACAAAAAACGTAAGCTTGCGAAAGTAAAGGATGAGGAAACAAGAAAAATAATCATGACTTATAAAATTGAACAAACATAGACACTAATCCATATAACAAAAGAAAATAAATGTTAACTTTTCAAGAAAGAGAATCTTTAAATTTCAATTAAGGCGACATTAACGAAAATTTATAAATCTAAATTACAATCAAAATTTTATAGAAAAACGTGTAACGACCTATGGTTTATATTTCTAAGACATCGTTGATTCTCTTTTGATATTATGAATAAAAGAGAGACATGAATCAAGTCTTTACACACACAAAGAGAACATATAACAATCCGGAGTAAGAAAATAAGAATAAAAGTTTAGCATCTCTAAAACTGAAATATCGTTCAACAATTATACTATGCATGGGTCAAAAATATCCAAATAATTCTATTTAGCCACAAAAGTTCAAACTTTCTCATCATTTAGACAAGACAACATGCGAACAAAAGAGAAATAAACATCTTGGATGGAAAATAAAGCTAACACTTCATCTCTTATATAAGGATTTTGAAATCCATTAAAATAATTAGCAAGCAAATGACAAATTCTTGACTTAACTAAATACTATTTTTATTTAGGCAAAACAAATAATAATAACTATTTTTTCAATATAAAAGAAACAACTTTATATGTTAAAACAAATATATCCGCCAACAATGAATTTTAAGAAGGTATGAGTTCATTTTTTGAGCAAAGATTAAAACTTTATACATTACAATCAAAGAATAAAGTCAAAAGGTAAAACAATCAATATTAACTATTATTTTCAACATAAAGGAAATAAATTTATATGCTAAAAACAAACATATCTACCAACAATGAGTTTAAACAAGACATGGGCATGTTTTTCAAGCAAAGATTTAACCTTTATCCAAAACAATCAAAGAATAAGGTCAAAAGGCAAAACAATCAATATTAACTATTCTTTTCAACATAAAGAAAATAACTTTACATGCTAAAAACAAACATATCCACCAATAATGAGTTTAAACAAGACATGAGTATGTTTTTCAAGCAAAGATCTAAACTTTATCCAAAATAATCAAAGAATAAAGTGAAAAGATGAAACAATCAACATTAATTATTCTTTTCAACATAAAAAAATAACTTTACATGCTAAAAACAAATATATCCACCAACAATGAGTTTAAACAAAGTATAAGTACATCTTTTAAGCAAAGATTGAAACTTTATCGATAATAATCAAAGAATAAAGTTAAAAAAGGCACGTACAACTATTGCTAGCTCATTTTTATATCATGAACATGAAAATAATTAAAATATCAATACCACAATGTCCTATGGCCTTCAAGGCCATCTACAGCAAACAAAATTATAACTACGAACTACGAAGAAGAAAAAGATGAAGAAGAAAATGATAATAAAACTAAAAAAAAAAGTGTGTTTACCTTTTTGGGGGCAGCAAAACGAGACTACGAGCTTCGTCGGAATCAACCATCACTGAAAAACATCGCCGGCAACTCAAAAATTTTAATTAGCCGACCAACTCTATGAAACAAAAATTTTTACTAAATAAAAATAACTATTTTGCTCAGAAGGATTTTTTCGTCTTTCTAGCCTTTTTTTTTCTTACTTTTCAACCCCCTTTTTCTATCAAAGTTGTGGTAGTATTTATAGGAGAGAATGGAGTTTGTTTTTCCTCTCTTCCACCAATATGGGAGAAAAGTATTTATAGGAAAGGGTGAGGATTTATTTCTTATCATCCACTAATGTGGGACAAAAAGCAATTAAGGGTGTTTTTGAAATTTTAGAATTAAAGATAAGGTGAGATGAAAGATAATGTGGGGGGAAATTGTACAATGTAGTACAACTTTTGAATTTCAAAATTGGAAAAGGACAAAGTTGAGGGGAAATAGTACAATGTAGTACAATTTGAAATTATTTTTTGGTGGGAATTAGGTAGAAGTTATGAGAGTTTTTGAAAATTTTGGAGTTATTTAAAATATAACCCCAATTGAGATTTCAAATTTAGCCAAATTTCTTTAATTTTGACTAAATTAAAAATCAATTGACGGATTGCATTACAATTATTGCTAATTTTATTTCAATTATGGCCAAATCTAATAGATTGACTAAATAAAATTGAAACTTGATACGAATTAATACTTCTTTTAATCCTGAGCTTTTGATTTAATAAAATCAACGCATATTTATCCAAATAAATTATTTTGATAATAAATTATATTAAAATCAAGATTTTAATCATTATATTAATTTTTAAAATAATTGTTAATTAAAATTTGATATTCAATAGAATAAATATTTAAATAATTAAATTATATAATCTCATATAATTGAACACGATAATATAAAATCGCTACTTAGAATGAGAAAATTACTTTCAAATATATTTAAAAAAATTTATTCGGATGAAATAAATATTTTAATTTTATTAAAAATCGAAGAAACTCAGGATTAAATTTAGTCCCAGAGGGCAAAAATTAGGTTTCAACAACTACCCCTTCCTTTTAGGTAGGGTGGATACAAGTAACCCTGGGCAAAGGGAGGTTGACGTTACTAATTTTTGTTCGACTACAAATTCGAATCTGACAGAGGTTGGGTTTCACATGAGTTTCATGGAGTTATGGACAAACCTCGGTATCAGGTTTCCTACATATCTCAGGTTATATGAGAATTCAGGCCACTTGTAGTTCATAAAGCTTGATTCAAAGCACGATTTCAAAAAATTACAAGTTATATCAGTTTTGATGTTTTTTGATAAAATTAAAAAAACGGAGAATAAAGAGATTTGGGAGGAGGTTGAAATGCAGTAGAGTTTTCAAAATAGATTCCAGCCTACATATCCCTGAGATTCAGGGAATCATACTGCTTATATGTCGACTCGATCGGCAGAAAAAATAGTCTTTTATTTCAGACGATCTTTGGCTCGGGATGAGTGATACGTTGATTGAGTTGCGGAAAAGAGGCTTGTAACCTCTTAACCATGAATGTGGAGCTCTTCACATCCATAGATAAGAATTTAACTGGACATAATTTCTAAAACTATAGGTGTGTTTTCACTCGAATTTGAAAGAAAGAGAAAGTTACCTTTGGTATTAGTTTAGAAATATACCAAAAGTGAAGCTGAAACCAGAATATCCTAAAATACCCACATTCCTTCAAATAGGGGTGTTGTTGGATGGTGGTGGCAACGATCATTTAGCTCGCGCCCAAAGAGTTTGACGTCCCTCTCTAGACTATGTTCCGTTTTGCTGCTAAGAAAGAGTTCCACATTGTGTTGCGTCCTATCTGTGGTCATCCTCACCTGTGGTTTTGATTTGAGATTTTCATCCTCTCGGATGCTCTCGACAATGTTTTAAACAAAGAGTATTAGTGCTAAACATAATCCACGAAAGAGGTATATAGTTTTTACCATATCTCCACTTGAGTTGTCGCCTGAAAAGAAAAGTCATCCTTCTATGTACCTATTTGGAAGAATACAACTTGCAACAACAGACACAACAACCGTCTTGATTGTTGTATAATTAGCTTATTTTTTGAGTAAAGATGTCTTCAAAGTGGGGTGGCCCCTTTGGACACCGACAACACTTTATGTATAACGGTTCCTGCAACCGTGTAATCTTATGCGGATGCGGAAACCTTTTAGTCACCTATAACGTTTGTTGTATGATAACCTCTTTGGTTATTTCCAATGGTTCTTTTTATGTGATCTCGGGTAAGTCTTGCGCATCTTTTGTATCGATACGACTTATTTCCCTTGAATTGACAATCTTTGGATAATCTCACACATTATTTGATATTGGATACGAGGTGACTTACAAATATCCTTTGAATTGATAGCCTTTAGGTAATCCTGCAGATTATCCGACCTTGGATAAGAGATGGCTTACATATATCCCTCTAATTGGTAGCTCTCAGGTATTCCTGTACATCTTCTGACCTTGGATAAAATATGACTTATAAATATCTCTCAAATTGCTAGTCTTTGAGTAATCCTACACATAATTGATCTTGGATATGACGCGGCTTATAGAGAACACTTAGACTTATCAATTTGATAATCTCGCATATTCTCCGGTAAGGATTTATTTGTCACTTATGGATAACCTTTGGACTATTAATTTTTAGGTAACCTTGCACACTATCCGGTTAGAATGTTGTTGCAGCTTACGGATGACCTATGGGCTATCAACTCAAGGTAATCTTGCACACTATCATATTTCAAATAATATGACTTATAGATAACCCTTAGATTGTCAATTTCTAGGAAGTCTCATATGCCGTTCGCTTTTAGATAGAGACTTAAGGACGTCCCTTTGAATTGTATATCTTTGATTCATTCAGATAATGATTTATAAAATGATGAGATATCATCGACGCCAACATTTTTGTCTCACACGTCAACATATATTAAATACCGATGATATCCTCAACGCCAACGTTTGTGTCTTTCATGTTAACAAATATTAAATGCTGATAAAATCCTCGACGTCAGTGTTTGTGTCTTACGTGTCAAAAAATATTGAATGCCGATGATATCATTAATGCCTACATTTGTGTCTTACATGTCAACAGATATTGAATATTGATGATATCCTCAATGCCAGCGTTTGTGTCTCGCGTGTCAACAGATATTAAATACTAATGATATCCTCGGTGCCAGCGTTTATGTCTCACGTGTTAATAGATATTGAATGGTGATGATATCCTCGACGCTAGGGTTTTGTTCTCGCGTGTCAATAGATATTGAATGCTGATGATATCCTTGATGCTAGCATTTCTGTCTTGTGTGTCAATAGATATTAAATGCTGATGATATCCTCGATGCCAGTATTTGTGTCTCACATGTCAACAAATATTGAATGCTGATGATATCCTCGATGCCAGCGTTTGTGTCTCACGTGTCAATAGATCACACTAGCGTTTGTGTCTCGCATGTCAATAGATATTGAATACTGATGATATCCTCGATGCCAACGTTTGTGTCTTGCGTGTCAACAGATATTGAATGCTGATGATATCCTTGACGCTAGTATTTGTGTCGTGTGTCAACAGATATTGAATACTGATGATATCCTCGACATCAGCGTTTGTGTCTCGCGTATCAATAGATATTGAATGCTGATGATATCCTCGACGCCAGCGTTTGTGTATCGTGTGTCAACAAATATTGGATGCTAATGATCCTTTGTGTAATGGCCCTTTTAAAAATGAAAACAATTTAACCTGAATCCGTTTGTCGGCGTTTTTTGTTTTCTACATGCACCTATACTTAATGTAGATAGTTAGTAGACACAATACTGCTCTCACTGGCGGCCACACTCAAATTTGCGAAAGTTTAAATGACAAATACTCGGCATCATAATCTGAATGGTTTAATCCACTATTTATCCTCTTTTTGAAGCAGTATTTAAATAGCAGACCTACCAGATATAAATGAGTGGTTAAAATCCCTTTTTAGGGTCACTCAAATACCGTTCTTTTCGCGTCAATAAATTTTGAGGAATAACTCTTCTTTCCATTGAGCAATCCTTTTGTTTGTCGTATTCATTGTGCTGACTCCCTCAAATACACCCGCGCTCAAAGTAAATATTTAGTAGACACAAAGTTGCTTTTGCTAGCGACTATTTTAGGAAAGTTCTAAAGACAATATTCATAAGGAAGATAAGGTGCTTTCATTTTTCTTTCATAGTCTCAAGCAATGAGATAGGCAATTCAGACGGTCCTTGATAAGTGGGTATTAAATTTATTTTGCTGCAATCTAAAAATACCGTTCTTG
Source organism: Capsicum annuum (assembly GCF_002878395.1). Classification (NCBI taxonomy): domain Eukaryota; kingdom Viridiplantae; phylum Streptophyta; class Magnoliopsida; order Solanales; family Solanaceae; genus Capsicum; species Capsicum annuum. The sequence goes on from NC_061112.1 coordinate 81,401,523, forward strand.
AGCATTGTATGCTTTGGTGTGGCTCCCACTCGCTTGGGAATTTTTGAAAAAGATTCCTATTTTGTGTATTGATCCCTGCATCCACAGAAAAATGATTAGTTTTGAGTGAAACTACTCTGTGTTGACCTTCTATGATCCTTGGTTTGCTCCTCGCCATCTTTCGGGTACTCTGTCATGTTGGTACTTCCACCTTGACTCTCTGTCCCAATAGATTCTTAGGCAATCACTAAGTAAGAAGATTTGCATAGATGCCAGTCATGTCATGTACTAGCTCAACGAACATATTTTTCTTGGTTCTGACTGTATCCGACATTTGATGGAGGAATTCCAGGGATTCATCATCATCGCTGAGGGTTTCTATCATAGCCAAAGATCTAGTCTACCTAGACTTTGTCGCAGCTGGTGACTTCTAAAGCTTGACTTTGACCTGTGGTGCTGGGTAATTTGAAATATATTCCAGCGTTTAGTGGAAGTTTTGAGGCCTTCCTCAAAATTTCTGCCCCAGTTTAAAGTTGTTTGAGATGATCTCAGCTCGAGAGGATTCGAAGTCTTTGTTGGCTTCTGTTCTCTTTGTTAGATGATGATCTTCCTCTTCTAAATTTTTGAGATTCCTTCTAGAAAATACTGCCCCAGTTTCTATTTCCTGGGGTTTTGTGACCGAGTCGTTGGGGCCCCTACATATCCCGTTGAAGCAGAAATCTGGTCAAACATAGTTCAGGACTACGTTAAGGATATATGTAAAAATCTAATAGGTTGACCTAAGCCGACATAGGCCGCTTACGTATCCCTTTTTTGGGAATTTAGGTCATCACGTAGTTCATACATAAAAGGAAAGGATAAATTTTCCTAAGGGATTGACCGAAGTCGACATAGGCCACCTATGTATTCCTTTCTTGGAAATTTAGGTCAAATGTAGTTCATACATAAAAAAGGGGATAAATTCTCCTAAGGGGTTGACTGAAGCCGACATAGGCCACCTACGTATCCCTTTCTTAGGAATTCAGGTCAAACGTAGTTCTTACATAAAAAAAAGAAATAAATTATCCTAAGGGGTTGACCGAAGCTGACATATACCACCTATGTATCCCTTTCTTGGGAATTCTGGTCAAACGTAGTTCGTACATAAAAAGAATTTTCAGGGTTAAATGACCCTGAATACTATTATCCATCTTACTAGGATAAAAATAAGCACTTCTACGGATGACATGGCGTTTTCATTGCCTTTGTCTTGATAGAACGAAGGATCAATTGTCCAATTTTCTTAGTCATTACCCTCCTAGTTAACCACCTCAGTTTCCTCTAGATTAGGCTTCTTTGATTCTCGAACTCTTTGACTCTTCTGTTGACTGTTCTAAGGCTATTGTCTCTCATTCACCATTATCTTTCTTCTTGATATGACATGACAATGGTAGGTTTTAAGTTATTATTATACGACGGGCGATGAGTCATGGGTGGAGTAGAGGTCCAATTCAACAATGTTTCCTCCAATTCATCTTCCATGATCCCGGTTGTCTTGGAAAATTCTTCCCTCACATTTTTCTTATCCCATCATTGAGACCATCATTTACAGGTTTGAAAAATGATTGGTTAAGTCCAGTTTTACTACTAGTTATTTTTTATTTCCTGTAACAAGGATATTGTCAAGAAGGGGATCTCTTATTCGTTTTGATCTAGTGAAGTAGGGTTATTTTATGCCAACACAGAGTAGTTTCTATTACCTGTAAAGTAAAAACAACTTAAAAGCTGACGTGTTAGATTCCGTTAGTAATAAGTAAAGCAAGATGATAAGGTAGGAAGTAAACACATAGAGTTGTTTCTCATCTCATGCGAATTGATTCAAGAAGTAATGATGACTCGAGAATTTCAATGAACAGGATTATGCTCAATGATATGGATAGGTGGAATTTATCAGGAAGGCTCAACTTTTCTACTTTCCGACTTTATTACTTCTTTAAAAAGAAATGGAGGACGATAGAGCTTTGAAGACATGGGATGGGCCGGAAGGCTGCCTACGTATCTCACGAAGGAGAAATCAGGCCCTACGTAGTTTGAAACTATAATGACTTTTTTTGATTCTAAAGTCAACTTTCCTAAAATGGTAGCGATCATTTTGGAAGTTTTAAGAATGATTGCGGACTTTTTCTGAGATACTTGGGAGACATGGAGTACGTTTGGTCGGACTTTTGTAAGTGGGGTATATTTCTGCCTATAGATGTTCTATGAAAAATGGGATTGGATCAATTCGCATTTGATTCAAATCAACATAACACGTATAAGCACATAAATAGTTATATCACATAAGCATATTGTAATAAACGTGCATCCTAATTGGGTGACTCTTTTGAGCCAAGAGTTTAGGCCTAATGAAGAAAGTATACGCCTTTTAAAAACCAATCCATTATCCCCAAAAATCTTCATAAGTATACATAAATGACATAAATATCTACAAAAGTTACATAGAAGGGATATAATCTTTAGGGAAAGGAAAAATAACATAAGAAAAAGAATAATGTCCCGCACAGGGGATAGAAAATACTAGTTCCTGAATGCTCTTTTATCGGCCTTCGCCCTCTTAGATTTGTCCATTTCTTGTCATTGGAGACATCCGTAGATGATCAAGTGATTTCTGTATAACTATGATCTAGATACAACCGTCCAAATCAATCAATTTCTTGCTTGGCTTGATTCAATTTCTCCCTTAATTGGTGTATGATTGAGGTATCCTTACACGAAAATAAGCAAAGCAAGCCTTCTTCGGACCCCCAAAGGATAATGGATTGGATTAAATAAATATATATTTCTTTAACACATAAATATTATTCGTCTATAAATGACTCAGGGTATATAGACGCAGGGCAAGATTTCTAATGGGCCAAATACCCCCCTTGGGTATAAGGTCGTCCTAGGCTCATACCTAAAATAAGGTTTTGATTTCGCTCTATCCTAGGTGTCTAGAGTGGGTTTGAACAAGATTTCCAAGCGGACGACTTGAGTTTGGAAATACGAACAACCATCAGACGACTCACGTACTGATAAACCGTCATATTTCCAACACGTTATTTGGAATTGAACAACAGGGGCCGGGATATCCACGAAACCCCAAAACAATTTAATCAATGCAGGATAATTCTATGAGATGCAATAATTAAATACTGCAAAATCAAAACACGTAAAAAATTAATCAAAAGACGAAATCAAATATTTGGTTAGAACCTAGCTAAATATTTTCCAGCAGAGTCGCCATTTTTGTTTTGCAAAAATTTTGAATTTTAGAAGAGTCGCCACTTAATTTTTGAAAAGGAATTAAGAAAACCTTTATAAAATACTTTTAACGATCCAAAATAGAAAAATCATTTAAACTTTAAGATTCTGAGTAAGCGGTTCCTATAACGTTTTAGAAAGGTTTTAAGGCACCTAAAATGTCCGCTAACTTGCGGTTATCCGGACTGTTTAAAAACATCTTTTGATTAACTTCCAAAAAGATTGATTTGTTGAAAAGTGATTGATTTTTGGAAAAGACTTGTGTAAAATAGATTTGGGCGAATTAGTAGGGATTTTAACTAAGTCTAAACAGACTAATAAGACAATAAACACATAAAAGGGAAAAGGGAGGAGGAAGTAAAAGACTTAGGTCATTGAGCCCAAATCAACAAACCCTGTCCTATTCTAATTGGGTTTTTCACCCATTTGTACCTTTCCTAATCTAAGCATTGGGCCTTTTGACCCACAACTTGTCCTAAACTATTTTTCGAACCTTTGAGGCCCAAAATTCGCCTCGCCTGTATTAAAATACAACTCTAGATTCGAGGCCCAAATGAATGAATAAACAAATGAATAAATGAATAAATAAAAAGAAGACAATAATAAAAAAAATTGAGACTTTTCAAGTCTCTTAGTGACCTCATCAATGGGTTTTGACCCATTTTCCTTCTTCTTCTATCTTCTAGCACCCTCACGCCATGTAGTGGACCTTGGGTTTAAACTTCGGACTTGACTCGAAAAGGTGAGTCTCATTGACCCATTACAAAATGCAAGAGGAGACGAGTCCATTTGGACTCGTGATATTTTTTGCATGCAATGAAAAGATAAAGAAATCAATATACGTTCAAGGCATAATAGTTACATATTTTAAAGCAAAAAAAATATCAAGAATCAATTTTTGAATTACAATGATATGCACACTTGCACATGTATAACAAGAGTGAGAGTCAATAGATAAAATGCATAGCAAAGACATCCACTTGCATGCCTCATGACTTATGTTCATATTAAGATTGAATAAAGGTAAAAGGAAGAAGGCCATATTTAATGAATTAATGCGAGAAACAAACAACGTAAGCTTGAGAAAGTAAAGGGATGAGGCTACAAGAAAAATACTTATGACTTATAAAATTGAACAAACATAGACACTAATCCATATAACAAAAGAAAATAAATGTTAACTTTTCAAGAAAGAGAATCTTTAAATTTCAATTAAGGCGACATTAACAAAAATTCATACATCTAAATTACAATCACAATTTTATAGAAAAATGCGTAACGATGTATGGTTTATATTTCTAAGGCATCGTTGATTCTCTTTTGATATTATGAATAAAAGAGAGACATGAATCAAGTCTTTACGCACACAAAGAGCACATAAAACAATTCGGAGTAAGAAAACAAGAATAAAAGTTTAGCATCTGTAAAAGTGAAATATAGTTCAACAATCATACTATGCACGAGTCAAAAATATCCAAATAATTCTATTTAGCCACAAAAGTCCGAACTTTCTCATCATTTTGACAAGACAACAACATGCGAACAAAAGAGAAATAAACATCTTGGATGGAAAATAAAGCTAACACTTCATCTCTTATATGAGGATTTTGAAATCCATTAAAATAATTAGCAAGCAAATGACAAATTCTTGACTTAACTAATTACTAATTTTATTAAGACAAAATAAATTATAATAACTATTTTTTCAAAATAAAAGAAACAACTTTACATGCTAAAACAAATATATCCGCCGACAATGAATTTAATGAAGACATGAGTTCATCTTTTGAGCAAAGATCAAAACTTTATACATAATAATCAAAGAATAAAGTCAAAAGGCAAAACAATCAATATTAACTATTATTTTCAACATAAAGAAAATAAATTTATATGCTAAAAACAAACATATCTACCAACAATAAGTTTAAACAAGACATGGGTATGTTTTTAAGGAAAGATCTAAACTTTATCCAAAACAATCAAAGAATAAGGTTAAAAGGCAAAACAATCAATATTAACTATTCTTTTCAACATAAAGAAAATAACTTTACATGCTAAAAACAAACATATCCACCAACAATGAGTTTAAACAAGACATGAGTATGTTT